>NW_028281340.1:0-600000 GCF_059751285.1 Brachycentrus maculatus
CCTACAAAAATATTTTCATTTAATATAAAATATTTAATATGTAACTCAATAAATAAGGATTATAAGTATTTTTTTAAATATTTTAAGTGTGTACAAAAAATCCTTGTTCACAAATCTAGGTCTCTGCATGATAAATAAAAACTTGTTTAACTCAATCGTGGATGGCGCCGAGAATTCCCATATGAAAGATGTCAATTATAGGATACACATACATAATATACAAGTTCCAAATAATTGAGAAGTCAAATAGTCAATCATAGGTAGAATGGTGAATATTACAAGCCTATAAAATGATCACTTAAACAAGCCTATGACGTTAAGACCTTGGCCCATACCTTAAATACCCAAACTTCCATATTTTTCTTTAACTACATATGTTGAGATGTCAACATATGATTCTTATAGTAAAAAAATGATCCAACAAATGCATTACCTATGGTACCATAGAAATAAAAACGTTTTTCTTAATATATACATAAAGAGAGATAGGTATCTGAGCATCCCAGGACTTATGACTGGCATTCGGCTGTCTTCAGTGATCACTGTATAGACTTGTGTAACGTTCACCATTCTAAAAAAAAATCAATATATTTTTCTTCTCGATTCGAGACACCTAGGTATTAATTTTCTTGAATTTTTTTAGCAGATACTTTGTGGCACATTTTATAAACTTTATAAAATTAAACAACTTCGTTTTAACCACTTTTTTATTATTAGTACACTTTAACCTACCGGTTTCGACAAGAATCTTGTCATCGTCAGGGTTTATTAAATTCTAAAATATTAAAAACATTGAAATACTCATCAAGTTTATTTTGATTTTATTCAGAATGTAATATGCTCGTATATTTGAAATCATTCTATATTATTCGATATAAATTGTATGTTATTCACATAGAAAAAAATCGTTTAAGTATGCGCAGCCCTGTTTTTCGTTTATATTCATTTTTAGGTACTGTTTCTAGAACTATCTAACATCTCATATGATTGTCATTCCACATGTGAAACTTATATCCGCTTTAATATTTATGAAGTTTGCGGGTAGTTCCGTCCGTACTCACTTATACAGTTATAGTAGGTAATGTTTTGCGAACTTACCGAGAAGGGATCTTTTATTTCATATCAGATTACCGTGTCTGATGAAAAATATATTTATTACCCCTATTTTTCTAGGGTGATCCACATTCTTCAAATATAAACTGATATATTTTGTATCATTATAAATATCAAAAAAGTAATAATAGATTATAACTTTGGCTTTATTTTTAAAGAAGAATATGGAGGTTTGGGCTTTCACGGAACTTACGACCGTCATAGACTAGTTTAAGTGATCACTTTACACGCGTGTAACATACACCAATTCTACCCATGATTGACAAACACACTACTCAAATTCTTGAAACTTCTAAATATATATGTGGTTCAATTTCGAAACATAGTACTTGAATCATTAGAATATCACTAGAGATACCTATTGGTGAGATTAAAGAAGCTTTTTATTGAGCAAAAACTCTTTGAAATGTAACTTTGTTTTAAAATCACTTAAGTGAGCAAAAACAATGTTTCAAAATTGGTTCATATATTTAGAACTTCCAAGAATTTGAGTACTGTGGTTGTCAAAAATGGGTAGAATTGGTGAATGTTACACGTGTGTAAAGTAATCACTTAAACCAGCCTATGACGGTCGTCAGCCCCGTAAATGCCCAGACGTCCATATTCTTCTTCATCTTTGATGAGATGTCAAAAAAGAATATAACTATAAGTTGGTTCAAGAAAAAAAAAGAGCGTTTTATCATCGTGTATAATTTTAAATATTCAATATAAAAGAATGAAATATTTCGATGTTTTATTGTACGTGCAGAGTTGGAAGGCCATAATTTATTTTCAACTTAAATCTTTCGTGAAAATAATATGACGTTTCCATTTGAAGTTTCCCTGATTTATCGGAGGAGATTTATGTTGTTTGACTTGGGAAATGGCGGCCTGTTTTATACTCCGTAGATTTCAAGATATTTCAACATTTTCTCTAAAAAAACATCCATTTCAACATTTTTCTTTAAAAAATATTTAAAAAATGTTTATTTTATTTTCCCTTAGTTTACATTAATTGAAAATGGATCATTTTCAGGAATAAAACATTTAATGAAAAAAATATCAACAAGACAAAATGTAGTTAGTGTATTGATAAAAAGTATGAAAACAAATAACACAATTTCTGTTTGCATTGCCGACTAGTACGAAAAAAGTTTTTTTGCATTTAGCATACTCAGAACAATATACAAACGTTGGATTTATTTCAAACTTTGAAATAAAAGCTCTGAACGAAATAATGCGAGGTACTTATTTAACTTTTACGTAACCGGTTTTTTTTATAGAACTCGAGTAAGCAAGAAGTGGATTTAATAGGCTTTATGTAATAAAGGGATTTAAAAATATGAAAAGGTTATTTTTATGTCACACAACTTTTTTCTCGCTATTAAAATTAAACAAAATCATAGAAAATCGATTCACAACAGATGAAGCCACTAAATTTAGTTTTAAAGATGTGAAATATTGTACTCATAACCCTTATAACAAACGAATATTTTATAAAATTATGTTACAATAATTTTTTTTTTAAATATTAATTTCTGAAAAAAAAAACTAATTTTTTAATCGTTATCCGCACCCCATAGTCCATATAGCGTTGAATAGCATTTAACGAATCATTATTTTGGTCAAAAAATGACATTTATGAACTATTGAATTTTTATTAATGTAATACATGTATTTGAATCCTTTGCACGTGTGTTTAAATAATTTTAATAAAGCATTCCATGTTAAAGTAAATTCATAAATCATTTTTTAAAATATGTAAATGTATGCAAATAAGAATTCTTGACAAAGTTTTTTAGCGTGTTCCATGTACCCACAAAATGTTAAAAATTTT
The DNA here is from genome assembly GCF_059751285.1 of Brachycentrus maculatus. Taxonomy (NCBI): domain Eukaryota; kingdom Metazoa; phylum Arthropoda; class Insecta; order Trichoptera; family Brachycentridae; genus Brachycentrus; species Brachycentrus maculatus. Next base: position 2,930 of record NW_028281340.1, read on the forward strand.
CGTACAATATATGTGACATAAAAATAATATTTAAATACGGACACGAATTCCTGGGTAAATATTTTAAGTACTGATGTACACATGTAACACATAAATAAAATAATTGGTTTGAAAGCTTGTTTTACGTGTGCGTGCGGGGGTGGAGAAATTTAAAAAACAAATGGAAAAAATGTGTTCCGCTGCATTTAAAAAGACAATCATAATCCTGTACGCTCATTGAGGTTAAATATTTTCCTTTTTTGATCCTCGTCCGGAAGGGTTATTTTTTTACAGTATCTCGACGAACCTTTTTTTAAATGCCCGAAATCCTTTGGCTTTAAAACTTTTATTAGGAAAATTCCCGGTAGACGCAGATTACGGGGTGCAGTTTAAATTTTTTTTATAATGTTGTTTGCTTCAAGGGTTGAATTAGCATGGGTGTACAGGAAGGGTAGTGTTTATTAATAGGCGTCGGTACGTGGTATCAAAAAGGAAAGGAGAAGTTAAAAGTAAAAACGAAAGAATGCATTCGTCTTTCTTTTTGTTATTTTTTATTCGTAAATGACGAATATATAACATATTTTGCATTATAATAACTAGAAGACAAGAGTTGATGGGAAACGCTCTTAAATTTCATGCATAAATGTCACTACAGTAACCTTTTAAGTTGTTAAATCACATAATTTACTGATATGTGTCGAGAAATTTTGATTTCCAAGGTTTTTCAAATTTATTTTTAAGTACAATGTACTGAAAAAAAATGTGGGTTAGATTTGTTTAAGTATTAATTCAAAACTATTTTATAATGGATAAGAATAATTACGAGCGCATTAAACAAGTATGAAGATCTATATTGGTATCTGAAAATGATTTAAAAAAAAGTCTATTTAAGGTGCGTATATGAAAGTCTAGACATTTACAGAGCTGACAACCTATCATTTATCATCATCAAACCCTTATCCGCACCCCAATGGTGCATAGGGCACTGCATCATATAAACGCAGTTTTATTTTGATCGTTAACATATGAAGGAAAGGTGATCAGCCCTCCGCTTCAGGTACCAGTCCAGGGTAATATTGAATAAATATTACCCTGGACTGGTACCTGAAGAGTGAAAAAATCTCCAATATTTATTCGATCCCCTCCCTGGGAATCGAACCCAGGACCTCCAGAACGGTAGCCGAGCGTGCTGACCATTACACTACAGAGGCGGAGTATCCTATCATTTAAGTGATTCAATTATGTAAATACTGTGTAAAATTCATCATTATACTCATTTACATCATTTCAAACATTACCATTATACGGTTCTTTTGTTAGCCCGCCCGAGTAAGTGAGATAATCCACACAGATCAGTTTTGCAGATTTATTCAGAGAATATGGAGAAAATTGGTTTGCGGGGTAGTTAAACGATTGTTATACTATTAGGGGAAGTTTCGGTGCATAATCTGCTACGCAATATCTGGCCAAGCACCGCTGGGACGGGCTGACTTACCTCATACGATTTTCTATGAATAAAATAACAATTATTGGGTGGACCCTAGAGACAAGGAATTCATCAAATGGTTGATTTACATTCCATCCCTTGTAACGAGCAGTTCTCATTATTTTCAATATATTTATCTAATGGTGCTTAATGCATTTCATTGATGCATTATGCCATTTATTGATTTGACGTTTACTTTATGAAAACATGTTGATTTGTAAAAATTAAACACTTGTTTAGACGACGCATTAAGCTTTATTTCATTTTACACGACTAGTTTCAAAAACTACAGGTGATTGTGATCACATATAGATGAAAATATCTGTAGTTTTAAAAACTAGTCGCGTGAAATGAAATAAATCTCATCGACTAAAATTATATAAATCAATGATAGACGATCAAATGAAAAAAAACATTCAAGTTCAATTTCTTTGTAAATCGCCATTTTATCTATTTTTTTTATTCGATTCTTCAAAGCTCACTACACAATTTTAGAGACAAACGTGATGCAATTATTAATTCCAAAATAAATTGAAAATATATCTGATTTTTTACTGTTATATTGTTTCTCTATTTTATGTTTCAAATTAATTAAAAAAAATAAGTAAAACGTTAAGGGTGAGATCTCAAACGTACAAATATAGAACGCGACCACGTGTTGTCGGCGCGAATTTTTTTTTAGAATATTTATTGGTAAAATATATATATATATATATATATATATATATATATATATATATATATATATATATATATATTTTTTTTTTTATTTATTTTTTTTTTTTTTATTCTTTTTTTTTTTAAATAATTGCCTTTCAATATCTGTTTTTTTTTCGAAACAGTATATTTGTTTCGGACAAAAACTTTATATAATACAAAAATGGTGATAATTTTTTTTTACTTCAAATGTTACCTGGGTTTGAAGAAAATTAAGTTGCGGACTATCCCACCTTAGGCGGATATCGTTTTTGGGCGTGGATTTTCGCAATTTCAGAATTTGTATCGTACTATCTCTCCTTTCAGTCAACATTCTCCATTAGGCATTCAGTGAAGATCTCCTCGCGTTACCGGCCTCTCTTCTTATCTTGAAAAATATCCCGCTATGAAACGCAACAGAATATAAAAATCCACAATGGGCATTGTCCGCCCAACTGAGCGCTCCTCCATGAGATGGAAATTCTTACAAGATACTTCAGGACACCCCCTATCCAGAATACTACCAAATCTCCCATTATTATATGGAAATAAGCAAAAAGTTTTGACCTGAGGATACTGCATGTAAAATAAAATATTCGACATAATCGTACCTTTTTACGGGCGATCGTGATTTATTAACATTTGTCAGTTTAGTTTTATCATGGTTCAAGTAGGTATCCAAATATCATGTAGAAAAATATTTGACCGTCTACATATGAAAATACATATTCTTATTATATTTCTATCTAGTGAAACATTTTCAGAATGTAATAAATATTTTGAACAACAAATATAAATTTAAGCAATTTTTGCTTTTATCAATATAATTTTATCAACTGATTCAATTTGTGGTAATATCTATCCATTTTTAATTAAGTTTAAATTAAAAATATAATTTCAAATGGATTCATATTAGGATGACAAAAGTTCGCTAATAGAGCAACTCATATTAATGTTAGAGGAAAGACGTTTTACGAAAGTGGAAAATTAAACTAATCGAATAATTAAATATATTTAAATCTCATTTCACAATAAAAATGAATGATGCGATACTTTTGGTATATTATTTGGAATGACATGCTGATTTTTAAAAATTAAACATTTGTATTACAGCATAAATTGATTTTTATTTTACACGACTAGTTTTGAAAACTACAGATGTTTTTATCGACCGGTGATCACAAAAACCACCTATCGATGAATAAATCTGTAGTTTTCGAAACTAGTCGTGTGAACAACTTAATAAGTTATCTAATACAAGACATTTTTGTACTCTCAAATTTCAATAGCTACACGTTAAAAATAAAAATTCTTAAATACCACATTCTTGTCATAAACGATTTTCCAGGATTTTTGACGGGGTCGGAAATAATAAGTAAATATTCGTAGAATTATAATCCCACGTCGAGAAAATCATTTTATCTTAAGAAACATAAATTACATCAACAGTATTTTTATAGACATCCTGTTCAGACTTCAAGTTATTTTTTGATGGGGTTGAAGCATTCCAAAGGGTATATTTTTCACAATGTTTACCTCGTCCACGCAAAAGCACGGTATTTATATTTCTTTGTGACGTAAAGTGCCGCCATTTCTTATTCTTTGGGGTGCTATTCACGGACTTTTATTTCCTGACAAGTCGAAAACACTCCTTCAAAAGGATTCTTATCGTTGTTTTGAGATACAAACGCTTTGTTTCTTGACTTAATTCATTAAAATTGAAGGCGTCATGCATATCCGGTTTGTGTCTGAAGATTTTTTGGAAAATCAGCGCTGTTTTCATTTGCACATTGTTTCAAGTGAAATAAGAAACGAATTTCAATTCATTTAGTCCGATAAAAAAAACAATACAAGTTTTTATTTAAATGAAACAAATTTCCAATTGAATGTTCTGCTTGAGTTTTTGGTAAAAAACTAACTAACTAACTAACCATCACGCCACTTCCCCGCAGGGGTAGGCAGAGAGAATAGAACTCTGTCCTTGCAAACATTCTTCGCCTCTTCCACGTTCATGCATCTCCTCATACATACCCGCCGATTGTTGCGACTCCTAACCTGACCACTTTCAAGTATTTGGCATACTTGATCGTGTCACGTTTTTCTCGGTCTTCCTCTGCTTCTTTTCCCAATTACATTCGCCTCTTAAATTTGTTTTACCGTTCTTTCCTCACTCATTCGTTTTTGGTAAATAAAGTATTTTATAATATTTTTCATAAATTCAACCGGAGCTTCCAACTCGAAATTACATTTAAAAATTACCCTTATGTTTAGAGTATTAATTTATATGATTAATTTATAAGTTTTTTTTTACACTGATTGTTTGAAGTGTTTGAAATAAGCACGAGTTTTCAAAAATAAGTGAAAGAAGTTTAAACAAATGCAAAAATATATATTTTTTTAATATGAGATTATTTAAGTTATTTTAAATACCATGTCATCGGTTGGTTTTTAGTGATCATATCTTGTATAATTTTAACAATTTACCCAAGATCGAAATTCCATATCACTTTGATTTTTGTGATTTTTTTACAAACAATAAAATAATAACAAAAAATTATCATTTCTAATAATAATTTATTAAATAATATATTGTTTCAAAATTCTTCGCCATTGCTTTCAATTTTTCCTTTGTTTTCAAACTCCGTTCCTTGACCAACCCCTTCCCCTCTCCTTATTTATAGAAAAATTTTATATTTTATATTTTAGTTATTATACAGACCTTAATGATGGAAGTTTAATTTCTGAAACATGTAGTCTATAATAAAACTCAAGTGGTAAAAAACGAAGTGTTTTCTTTAATTATTGTAACATGTCTTACCACAAAGTTAATGCCGAAACAATAAGTAAAATAAAAATGTAAAAATAACGATGAGAGCATTATATGCGTTATGCTAGCAGGCTTCCTGCAAGGGATCGGACCGGCCAGAATCAAAGTACGTAAGAGGGTGTTCGAACCTAGAAATTCTGACTTGAGTCCGTAACACAAGCCACAGGACGACAACACTCATTAACACTCTTCATTACACTCTTTATAACACCCAACTTAGTTAAAGCATTGTTCTTTAATGGGTTCTCTTTAGTTGTTTTTGAAAAATAACAGTGGTGTTTATAATGATATATCCTTCGTTCACAGCAGTACCATAAATTAACTGTCATTTTTTCTGGAAATATACCTCCTACGAACAGGGAAGTTCTTTCGCGAGTTTTCACATTTTGGCTCATTGTTAACGTTCCCGCTCCACGCTATCGCCCTATCTTTATGTTTGCCATTTACAGGCTAGATCGGCAAAGTAAATTCTCACATTAGATGCACGTTAAAGTAGATTAAAAACACATTTGTACGCGAGCAACGAAACGGTCCTCACAGTGTTAACACGAAACGAAAACGCTTTTTGATTTCAGGCCCAACATCAAAATGTAGTAATAATAATACAGAATTAGTAAAATAAATATTTTTTCCAAGCCTCATAAAATGGCGCATAGGGCACTGGATCGCATCGATGAAGTGTTACATATCTTCAATTTTTTTATGATTTGAAGGCAAGAAAATCTGTCCATCGCCTCAAGTATTAGTCCATAAATATATATATATATATATATATATATATATATATATATATATATATATATATATATATATATATATATATATATATATATATATATATATATATATATATATATATATATATATATATATATATATATATATATATATATATATATATATATATATATATATATATATATATATATATACATATATTTTTATATATATATATATATATATATATATATATATATATAAATATATATATTTGTATCCAATGGTGCAAAGGGCATTGCAACGCATGACTCAGTGTAATCTTGATTGCTAAATACGTAAAGGAAAGGTGATCACCCTTGATACTTTTACTTGATATAAAATAAATATTACTGTAAAAAATCAATATGATTTATTTTGACCCCTAGGAAATTGAACCCGATCTGGGATGTGATCTCGAGTATACTAGCCAAGGCGCTAAACACTACACTATAGATGCGATTAATATCTTTTTAATAATTTTATGATATTAATATCTTAAACGCTTTTAAACGCTTTCCAATACTGTAAACGCCGAGTTGGCATGCAAAATTAGAGAGTGAACGCACTCTCTTTGTTAGTATTTCTTCCTATGTTATTCCTAATTTTTCCTATTTATAATTGTTTAAAATATGGAACAAAAAAGTTCATATTTAACACAAAGTGTACATATTTGGGGATCTTTATAATTCTGTAAATATATAAATAAAATAAAAATAAAAATTATTTAGATATATTACGTTCCTTAAAATATTACTTCTTTAAAGCTCCTGGCACTTAAAGTGTTAAAAAAGATTGACAATACAATTTTTAATATTATTTTTGGCCCTCAAATATTTTCCGCGGTGAATATTAAATCATTTTATATTAATTGACTTTTGTAGTACTGCCGTTAATTAAAAATATATTACGCTTGATTCATACATAAATACAGTTACGTAATAAAAAATAAAAGGTTAATTTAAAAATAAATTTGAGGGTTTATAAACTGTGCACCCATATAACATTTCGTTCGAATTTACCAGCTTTATAACTGACCTTTTAAAATAACGAATTAACGATTTATTTATACATTCCTTTTAAGTGAGGCAGTATTTATTTTTCTTCATACGCTCACATTTGCGTTATAAAATGTATACTAGACCAGTGTTCCGCAAAGTGTGTGCCGCGGCACACTGGTGTACCGTGGTGATTAGCTGGTGTGCCGCGGAAGTCTAGTATTGTGAAGATAACACAATAAATATAATTTTTTTACATCTCATCAAAGAAGAAGAACAATAAGGAAGTCTGGGCATTTACGGGGCTTACGACCGTCATAGGCTGGTTTAAGTGATCACTTTACACATGTGTAGCATTCACCAATTCTACCCATTATTGACAACCTCACTACTCAAATGCTTGGAAGTTCTATGTACGAGTATATATATGATCCAATTTCGAAATACTGTAAAAACAAAAAGTCCTATAATTAGAGATAATCCAGATATGTGAACAAGTATTTGGACACACTCAAAATATTGTACACCTAGGAAAAGCTGAAATCCATGCGAGCGAGGTGCTTTGTTGCGCGAAGGGCGTGCAGGTTGGGATTTTCGACTTCTATTAAATAAAAATAGGCAACGCCTGAGGACGATCAACGTAGAGTTGAAAGCAGTCTTAACAACAATTGCACCAAAGTTTTATAGCGTGTGATCAGTTAAATAGGTTCACAATTCGCATTTAAAATCATTTGTTATATATGTTTTCAGATAACATTAATTTTAATAATACATCAATATTAAACAAACAACAAAGACAAAAATATCGACAAAAACATCGAAATCTTCTAGTACACAGCCATGATACATGATTCACCCACCCGCAACGAAGGTTTGATAGTCCCAAAAATTAACAATAAATATGAGAGTCGAACACTTCAATATATCGTTCCTGACATTTTTAATTTGTTGCTGACGGAGGTTAGAGGTCAAAATAAAATATGTAACAAATGCAAAATGATGGAATGGGTAAATTCTATGAAAATTGTAAAAAAGTTTGTACTTTATTTTTCTCTCCTTTTTGTATGTAAATAAGGTTAAAAAGGCTAAAAACAATAAAAAAAAACGTATGTTAAATAACTTCACCGACAAGACACACAAGGTGACTTGGTGGGTCTCAGCAAAAAATATTTCAAAAAGGCTTATAATTGTTTTGTTTAAATAAATGTATACATTTCTTGAATGTTTTTGGCAGATACTTTGTAATTAACTATGAGTATTTTAATGTTTTAGAATTTAATAAACCCTGATGATGACAAGGTTCTTGTCGAAACCGGTTGGTTAAAGTGTACTAATAATAAGAAAGTGGTTAAAAAAAATTGTTTGATTTTATAAAGCTTAAATTAATACAATTTATGTAAAAAAACTTTTTTCTTGAGTGAACCTACCTCTAAAATATACCTTTAACAGAAAATGTTTGCGGAACACTGTACTAGATTGATCAAAGAATATATCTGAGACCATTTTTACTTGTTGCCCTTAACGCGAGTATATTCGTAGTATTTTCGTTCATCATTCGACGACGTACAATGGCGTCTGTGAAAAGACGGAGCAGTAACTGCCTCTAAACGGGTGTGAAACGTTCAATAAATCTTTTCAAGCGATAACAACACCACAATAAAACGCAGAATGGTAACAAACATCAATAAATGTTTAAAGCAATCAAAGATGGAGTCTGGCAAATGATAAAATCAATATTCTTTTTATGGTCTTTTGCCCAAATAAAAATCGTAAAATACGAGTAAAATAACCTTTTTATTATTTTTGTAATGGCTGAAAAGTTATACTAGGAACTGACGTATTTTAAATTTAGCCGTAATGAAATATGTTACAAATATATAAACAAGAAGATAAGCCAGAATTGTGATAAACTCACTGTGACTGATTTTTCAAAGATTGTTGTGGCGTTCTATTATCTGTCTTCCCCTGTGGTCAAGCGGCGTGATGGTTAGATAGTTGTGTCGCCTACTTTCAAAATCCGCCAGATCCAATTTTATAAGATTTTAAAATAAATACTCTATCGGAATGCCAATTGTGGGTTTTATTGTTTAAAACATTTACATACTTGAAAACCCTGTTAAAAAAGACTTTTAAAAAATTGAGATGACTTCATTATCGGTTTGTGTCTCGTGTTTTTTCAAAAAACCGAAAAAAATTATAAAAAATGGAAAAATTCTCTATTTCACAATATTTTATCTAAATATAGATATATCTTTTTAACGTAAATTTTCCTCGGGGAATATTGCATTTCTTATAAAATTGACTTACATGGATCTGGCGGATTTTGAAAGTAGGCGACACAACTATCTAACCATCACGCCGCTTGACCACAGGGGTAGGCAGAGAATGGAACGGCGCAACAATCTTTAAACAACCAATCAATCAACAAATCAATTGAAATCGTAAAATATTTATCAGCTGGATTGTATTTTATTCAATATGTTCTCTAACTACCTTGGTTCTAATTTGTACTTAAAAACCTTATTTCGCTTGAATTGTTCCGTACGCCTAGTTTGAGGCAATATGTATAGCATGACAATTTCAAACATCAAATTAAGAATCAAAAATCATATGGCCAAATTGTTAAAAAAATAACCTTTGATGGTTTGATTCCGAGGTTTTTTTAATTAATCATTTCAAAATATATGTGTTTCTGATATCTCAACAGAGACGAAACATCACTTATTTATCTCAGGGCTAACAACGTAGAAGTGGCCTGCTTAAGTAATCACTTTTACCATTCTGCATATTGCATTAATTTTTAAATTTTGTAAATATATATTTGTCACAAAAACCTCATTAAGATTTCAATTTAGTGTCTGAGAGAATCAATAAATAATCCTTAAAAGTTGACGGTTTAAATTAAAAGTATATAAATTTAAATGTTTCAAAATTCTTTTTATATATTCAATAATATTGCATTTTTTTTACTTACGATAAAATGGAGAAGGCTATTTACTTCACAAGGTTCTCAATTGATAGCAGCACCATCTGTTAGCTCCAACTGAGAAACAAATTGGACTATTACAACACTGAAAAGTACAATATTTAAGAAATTTAAAGCGAACATAATTCAATAAGCGCGAGGAGAATGAGGAAAATGAGGCAATCGATGAATAAGGAAAAGAAAATGGAAAAAAATAATTTTTAATTGTTTTCTGGATATACCGTTATCTTATTTGGCAATCATTTAATATTTTCTGAAACCCTAAAAAAAACAAAATCAGGTTTTTAGGTTCTGTATTTCATTACAATGAACTAGGGATAGTAAAGAAAAATCAAAATGTTTTTTTTTAAAGATGGTATGGTCATGTGGAGCGAATAGATAATAATAATAAAATAATAATAAAACCAATGGTGCATAGGGCACTGTGTCATATTAACGCAGTGTTATCTTGATCGTTTACATATGAAGGAAAGGTGATCAGCCCTCCGCTTCAGGTACCAGTCCATGGTAATATTGAATAAGTATTACAGTGAAAAAATCACTTTTATTTATTTTACCCCCCTCGGGAATCGAACCCGGGACCTCCAGAACGGTAGCCAAGCGTGCTGACCATTACACTACGGAGGCGGACGAAATAGATAAAGATGGAAAAAAATACCAAGAAAGTAAATCTGGTGAATGTGAACATTTTTGGCGACGTAGCCTTTTTTAAAAACGTAATATTTTAGGGAGCCCTGAAAAAACCAATACCTAATTATATGTTGTTTATTTAATTATGCTATTGCAATTTATATAAAAATAAAGTTGTTGTTGATAAGATAAAGCATTTCAAATGCTCTTTTACGTAAATTTCGCTATGTTCTACCAATATATCTTGATGGACACACACAAATATGAAAAATATAATTTTTCGATCATCAATCAAAATTCATTACAGCATTATTCTTAACCCTCGTGCTCCCGATAAGCCGCCCAGAGTCTGCTGAGGCGGCACTTTATTGATTCGGAATCACAAGAAGTGCCGCCCGGGACCATTCATTACCGCCGCGGCGCGGGAGAAGGCTGTCAGCTGTCAGAGATAAGGCTGCTGACTGCTCAATCATAGTTTCTCGCCTCGCTCCGTTGCTTATCTGCTGATTGGGGTATAAACTGGAAACACACACTTAATTCCCACTAGATAGGCACTTAATGGTTAACTCAAATACCGCACAAACGTTTTCACTTTTTTGTACATACGAATATGTGAAAATACAATTGAAACTTTACGAAAATAAAGAATAAAAGAAATGATTAAAATCAAGAATAACAGAAAAAAAGCATCTTTAAAGAAATACATTAAAACAAAATTTGCAATTTTTTTTATATTTACACTGTCACTGATTGTTGCTTCAATTGGTAATACTGAGATTGATGATTCTTAAAAATAAGAGAGATTTAACGTGATAGACAGAGATGGAAAGCATATCGCACCCCTAGATCAAAAGAGTATAAACTCAAAATAACTGTTTTTTTCAGGTGAGACGAAAGACGTATAGTGATGTCGCCTTATGTAATAGAAGTTTCCTGCTTTCTTTTATGAATGGAAAATGCATATTAATTAGAATATTTACATTAAAACATTTCATACTAACTAACTAACCATCACGCCGCTTCCCCGAAGGGGTAGGCAGAGAGAATAGTATTCTTTAATTCACCAAAAGAAACATATACTTACTGCTATATTTGAAAGAATATTTACAACTAGGAAAATTGGTATATGCGTCTTCATTTGTAGAATCCGAATAAGTGATTATCTAAAAAAATCATAACTTTTGAGTTAATACAATTTCAATCTAGGTGTGCGATATCTAAAGAAACACGACAGTACAGAGTTTGCATATAAAATATTCTGTTTATTCAATATTTACACTGTCAGTGATTGGTGCTTCAATTGGTAATACTGATATTGATGATTTGTTTTATACGATTTCTATATGAAATTTATGTCTTTAATTCGATATTCGAGATAACGACAAAAAATGGGATCTATTTTAGTTCCAGATCTCGTTTATTGATTCGTTGCGTTTGTTAAATCACAGTGACAAATACTGAAAATGCAATTTGTTACATTGTTACAATCAGAATGTGGATAAATTACCTTACGGATGATAAATAAAAATTATAATAGTCTAACCGTAGATAAAAATAACAACATTACGAATTTTTTACGTTGTGCATTAAGGTGATGGAAGATTGTCAGTAAAAGAATGCTATTTTTTACTTTGGTTTATTCTATTTATATTTAAGTTACTAGGAGCTCTAAGAGAGTGACTTATTTAAAATAACGCTTGCCAGACTACGTGAGTATTCACATACATAGTTGCGAGATGTTGCTGTCACTGTTGTGTCAGCAACACGCCCACATTTCTTACACGTCCAAATCTATTGAATAGTCACTAACATGTAAAAGGGATCAAATACCATTGCATACATGCAGATTCCAAAAATAATACATTCAATAATGGACGGAATGGTGAATGTTACACAGGGTGTATAAAATATATTTATTTCTTTAAACATATTGCATACATAAGTCATATATAGTTTGTAATATTCCCGATGAGTAATTTCCATTACTCATTGTGGGACATGGGATTAAGGTTAACAAGACTGAAAAACAGATAAGAAAGTTTTTTTTTTAAACCCTTATCCGCACCCGAATGGTGCATAGGGCACTGTGTCATATAAACGCAGTGTTATCTTGATCGTTTTTACACATGAAGGAAAGGTGATCAGCCCTCCGCTTCAGGTACCAGTCCATGGTAATATTGAATAAATATTACAGTGAAAAAATCACTTATATTTATTTTACCTTCCTTGGAAATCGAACCCGGGACCTCCAGAACGGTAGCCGAGCGTGCTGACCATTACACTACGGAGGCGGACAAAAAGATAAGAAAGTAGCAAACAAGAAAACACAGTAAAAATAATCGGTAAAGCCAGCTAAATGCCAGATCGTTAGGCCTGGGAAGTTCAAGTTGAGACACCTATAATAATAAATTTTAATAATTCAATTTTTAAATATTCTAAATCATCCCTCAGAAAAAATATTAAATCATTGTTCGCATGAGAGAATAAAAATATGCGCGTGTTTAACTCGATCCGACAGCACTAAACGGCTTTTTTGCGGTGGATACCTATCCTCTTTATCTCACCAATACGCGTGTACGCGTGTATGCCATCCCTAAATAGCTGCCTATTTGTATTCACGTGTTATGGTGTGTGTTATCGGAGCGCTTCTGCTTCATTTAACAGCTTCCACCCCCTAGTACCTACACCCCCACCCCCTACGCGAATATCCCACCGTTCAGATTTTCCGATGCTAGGCCACTCGACTAAACGTACTCCCTTTAGTAGGATATTAAACTATAATGTGGATTTTATCTATGCATGTATTTTTAAAGCAGCGCGAATTGTAGACATTGAATAGCATAGGTAATATCCTATATGGTATACCATGAAGAAATTCTGGCTACCAGAGTGTTTTTATTTTAAATTAATTATTTTTTATAATTTACATTTGAAATAATAACTTTGTGATTTTCTAACGTTCAGATTTTCCGATGCTAGGCCACTCGACTAAACGTACTCCCTTTAGTAGGATATTAAACTATAATGTAGATATTGTCTATGCATGTATTTTTAAAACAGCGCGAATCGTAGGAATAGCATAGGTAACATGCTATTCAATGTCTACGATTCTGGCTACTAGAGTGTTTTTATTTTAAATTATTTATTTTTTATAATTTATATTTGAAGCATTAACTTTGTGATTTTCCAAGTTATAATTAAAATGTTACCTTGTTTATAGTGATTTTTAAAACAATGTTATATTTTAATTTTAATTATATTTTAATAAAATTATTCTTCACAGCATTTTGGGTATGTACAAATCCTTGCCCGAAATGTAGCGAGTAAAATAAGTAGTCAAATTATACGCTGTATGAAAATTTAAAATCATGTTTTCAGGCGTATGTAAAATAATTTGGTAAGGATCTTGCATACTTTTTATTTAAAGGGTCATTGCTAAATAAAAGCTTTCTTGAAAAATTATACCTTTGAATCAACCATTTATATTATCGTTAACTCAAATATGAAAGTACGTAAAAATAATACGTTTAAACAGTGTGAACAATTTGAGTAGTGTGGTTATCAATCATAGGTAAAATGGTAAATGTTATACACACGTGTAACATTCGCCATTCATAAGTTTAAACAGCCTTTGAGCAGTCGTAAGCTCTGTAAAAACCCAGATTCTTCTTTATTCATGTTGAGATCTCAAAATGTAAAATTGTTATTATTTGTCTTCTATGTATATCAATGTCTCCCATTCATATCACGTTTAGCATTCACCTATGATTGACAACTAAACCTCGGAGTTGTGTTTATCATATTATTTTTTGACATCTCATCAAACATGAAGACGAATATGGAATTCTGGGCATTTACGGGGCTGACGATCGTCATAGGCTGGTTTAAGTGATCACTTTACACACATAAATGTAAATGCCCGTAAATGCCCAGACTTCCATATTCTTCTTCATCTTTGATGAGATGCCAAAAAATAATATGAAAATAACTCCTGTAATTGCAGATAATCCAGATTTTGTGAACAACTATTTGGACACACTCAAAATGTTGTAAAGTTGTATTTATCCTTCATGTTTTATGCTTAAGTTACATCCATACAGAGTTACTTTTATACTCTTCCTTATGTATGCTTAGATGTTAATAAAAATAACTTCTTAGTTGGACAAACCTAGATTTGTGAACAAATGTTTGGACACTCGCTAAATATAGTGAAAGATTTCAGTTATTTCAGATTTGAAAATGCTTACGCGTAGATAATCTATTATTTATTGATTCGGCATTAACTTTGTGGAATGACATGATTATTTTATTTAAATTACTCACTTGAATAATCCACTTTATCGAGTTTTATTTTTATTTAGGACTAGTTTCGAAAACGACAGTTGTTTTCATCTTTTGGTACAAATTAAAACTAATTAACTAGTTTTAATTTGTACCGGAAGATGAAAACAACTGTCGTTTTCGAAACTAATAAATAAAAATAAAACTCGATAAAGTAGATTATTCAAGTGTTTAATTTAAATAAAATAGATAATCTATTGTTGTATTCTACGGTAAAACACCCTTTACTTATAGAAAAGCGCTGTTTTGTTCATCTATTCAATATTCTGCAAAAAACTGTGAGATAACAGGCTAATCCGCAAATTAATCTAGACAAGTTCTTCGCAAAATAAAGCTATTTAAAACATAATGTGTATATTACATAATGTACATATACAAGATTGCCGCCTACGGAGAAGAGATGAACGAAAGTATGGGCGGATATCTTAGTAGTGTCGCCCCGCCCACCGAGCCGCCCACCGTCCCGCCCTACCCTGCTCCGGCCAGACCCGCCCTGCCGCACTTCAGTTGGTCCACGGAAGATGAACTGATGAAATTATTTCATGAGACAACAATTGAAATCAATATAACACCCACCAAACCTTCTTACAATGCTGGAATCGCATTGAAGGAACAATAAAATTAATTTTTTAAATGTTAAATTAAACACTGATTTTTTGAGTCTACTAAGTTTTATTTTATTGTTAAAATTCTTACTTTCCCCGAAAATTAATAAAAGTATACGTACCTACATGCTCCATTAACTATTGTAGCCTCCTGTAAATTATTACTGCACATGTTAAAACTATTACCTAATTTCCTAAAATTGTATAGCTATATAAGGACCGTCAGTCCATTTAATCTTTTTTAATTTTATTTTATTTGTTCGGGAATTGTACAGCTTTACATTTAAAAAAATATAAAATGAAAATGAAAAATAGTTACATTAACAATAATAAACATTACATAACATTAACAAAAATAGTTACATTAATAAAAATAAAGCCAATTAAACAATTCCACATTTATGTTATGATAACTATTAAAATATAAAGAGAAATCTTCACATTATTTTGAAAATGCCATAACTAGGCGAAACTTTTGTCACAAAATTGATTTATATTTTATTTTTTAACAATAAAATACAACTAGTAGACAAATAAAAAAAAAAAACATAAATTAGTATGGAGTTCTACAAATTAAACGTCAAATCTATAAAAAATAGTGATATTGATCAAATCAATAAATAACGAAAATCCGTGTGCAGTTCAATATATACACGCGTTAGAAGTGAAATTTCTTAAAAATAAAGAATAAGATAGACTTACGTCTACGTCCTCTCTCTCATGTAATTAAATGTACCTTTTAAACGTGACCGTCCTTGAAATTTCAATATTCATTTCAGTCCAATTATCGATTATGGAATCGCCGCCTAAGATGTCTCACTTCAAACGTGTAATCGTATTAATGGCTTGATTTGAAAAACTGAGGAAAATTGTGTATTTTAAGTCATCTTTTATGATAAAAAAAAATTGTAGCAGAGACCTCTATGAACTGTATGTACGTTAGATTCTTCCCGAATTATTTTACATACTAAAAGATCCTTTGAAAACATGACTGTCAATTTTAAATGAACTTATAATTTTACTAGCTATTTTATTCGAAATATTTTTTCTGTCCATATCACTATCCACAAATCGCTCACTCCTTTCAACAACGTCATATATCAACAAACGTGATTTTTCAGGAGATCGTTTTTCAAGCTTAAAAATATAATGAAATGCAATAAAAATAAATATCAAGCCACTTATTGAACTTTTTACTGCGCAACAGATCTTTTTAGGTAAAACCTGAATATTATTTCTCCATTTGAAAAATATTTAGTTTATTTAAAAAAAAAATTAAACGATTTTTTTTTTCAAAAAGCAAAAACAGCACTTTGTACCCTGTAGTGGATAAATATTAAGTTAAAAATATGACGCTTTTGCTAGGATATAGTACATTTTCTGGGCATTCCCAAAACATGCACAGCTGAAAATTGACGATTTTTGATATACGACGTTGTTTAAAGGAGTGAGCGAAATGTGGATTTTGTCCACTTAGGAGTTATATTTTTATATTGATAGATTGGATCAACTAGTTGAAATTTACCTACAACTATTTCGCTTGTCACCTTCAGCAGGTTTATTGTTAACCGCGAGGTTCATGTAAGCCGCGAGCCAATGCTAGTCAAGCCTCATGTGAAATGCGGCCCGCGGCCCGTGTGAACACAGTAGAGGCATGTTAAATGGAGCGTACAAGCTGATAAGCGATTTATCCATTCGCGTTTTGTAGCCATAATGTCATACGTTGCGTCGGTTAGCAACGTTCAGCGGGGTATTCAACAATAAATAGTTCACACAAGATATTTTCTGTCGTTGACGAGCGATGTTATTTATTTTGGACCGATATTGACCAAGGAAATAATGATTTTCAATTTAACCCTTGAAATAACAAATTAAAAAATATATATGTACGTTCATTATTGTAGACCAAATACAGATTTATTTTTTTTGTACTGGGCTCAAGTAACACATCAAAGTTCAAGTAGCTCCGTTCTACGGTAATCTAAATATACATCCAACACAAAATTGTATTACATATATTGTATATACTCGTATACATATACCTTTGGTTCAAAATATGATTTCTAAAAAAAAAATTCAACCCTTGAAACCACGGATTATTTTTCTGTTGTTTTTAATAGGCAATTAAAACAAAAAATGTATTATACATGTGAACTGAAACAGAAAAAGTAAGAAAATATTTTTAATCTTCTAATTCTAATATTTTACTTGAAATCACAAATTTAATGCATCCAGTAAAACAAATGGATTAAACATATAAAATTGTTCAATTCGATTTAAAATAAACAAATAAAAAAAAACAAAATATTAAACTACTGCATTATGTGCTTTCATCAATATGTTTTACTTTATTATCATTTTGGAATAATATTCGACTTCCGTGCTAAATCGTCCTGGATTCGATTCTAAGAGGGTGAAGGATAAGTGATTTTTGAAATATTTATTTAATATCATCCTTGACCGTTCGGAAGCAAAGAAGACTTGTTATCTTGATCGTTGATGGCGAGAAGGTGATTACTTTACCTTCTCGCCATCAACGATCAAGATAACTCTGCATCGATGTAATGAAATGCCCTATGCATTATAGTGTAGGATGAAGTTTAGAAGAAGAAGAAAAATCTTTAATATTTAATTTTTAAACTTGAGAGAACTATGATAGAAATACCGCTTTTAAAATTATAATGATAAAGGGATTATCGATTAAATGTATTGGAACTTTGAAATCAGCATGTGTATTCGTTGCGATGAGTAAAAAGAATTTTAGAATCATAATAAAAAATATATTACATTTTTTTCGTTTGGAGACAAAAAAATGTAAATTCTATGATTCTTAATATAAAAAGTATCCGGATGCTAAAATCATTAATACGGAAAAAGAGGTGGTGTTAAAAGAAATGGGATGCTGGTTGCTTCCGCCACCTTTTCCTGTTTTCATACTTCCCGGGCAGACATTTTTAAACAGGAAGTCAACAATGACATTTTCACTAGCGTAGAAACAATAATAAATGTTTTATAAATACAAAAATGATTATCAATATAGTAATCTACTGGGGATGATTGAAAAAACATATATTTATAATACTAGACTTTTATAATTTAAACGTTATTTTTGCTAATCGACAGTTTTCAGTATTTTTATTTACAAAAAATAATAAAACGTTTATCGTACAATATTTTTGTAAAATAAGAATGCATTACGTTTACATAAGTATATATATATATATATATATATATATATATATATATATATATATATATATATATATATATATATATATATATATATATATATATATATATATATATATATATATATATATATATATATATATATATATATATATATATATATATATATATATATATATATATATATATATATATATATATATATATATATATATATATATATATATATATAATACCTATTCCTTTTACCATAATAGATGAATATCGAATTCAGTAAAATAAAGCCGAAATAAAATAAAAAGTTCATTTTACTAATAATAATCAAAATACTACCCAATCTTTCAATATTTGAATATTCACAGAAAAACAATATTATTTTTTATCTTTTAAAAATTACGCCACGTTCGAGAATGCTTTCTGTTTCATTTTATTTTTCGCAAAGAAAATTTTCCACTTGTAACATAATTAACTGAAGCGAAACAAAATGTTATTTGCGTAAGGTTATCAGAAATATCGTAATATTCAGTCGAGAAAGTAGAACATTGCACAACAAATGAGAAAACGTAAAACATTTTCTAGCACAACTTTTAATTGAAAAATGTTATATTTTTGCGTGAAACATAGTTTTCACAAGGGAAGTAAAATCAGTTTTATGGTTTAAGCGTGCGCCCTTGTCGAACAAAGCTAGCCTGTAACTCAATTCGCAGTATTTTCTGGGATTTTTCTCGTTTGTGCCAGAGAGTCCTACTCGCGCTAGATGCGGCCGTAGATTCCCTGAACGGTCGGGTTCAACCGGGTTCGTTTTCTCAGCGATTCCAATTTTTACCGCGCATTTTTTCCGCTTTTTAAATCCCTTTGCCGACCCGCTTATAATTAATGGTAATTTCCGGTCCCATGACTCGTGTCTGCGTAAATAGAGTGGGTTCTTTATTTTCTCCTACCATAAACCATTTATATACATTGATAGTAAAACATAAACATGTTTTATGTATTAATTTTAAATCAAACACAAATGTTTTGAGTCTACTAAGTTGTATTTTATTAACAAAAACACATAAAAAATTATACTTTGACAATTTAAAATTAATACATAAATTAAAATGGAGTTCTACAAATTAAAAGCCAAATCAATAAATACATTAACATGTATCCATTAAATCCTAAATGTGATTTAAATCCTGCATATTTTATTACATTAAGTTTTGTACTGATATTTCTTGAACTGTATTTCATAGAATAAAATAACAACTATATAATTTTTTCCATATGAATTTTATTTGACCATCAACCGGGTTTCCTCGTAACCGACATCATCAGACTGGTGTGAGGCTAGACAAAATTCTATGTTATATACACAACAAGGTAGGAGTATATAACATAAATTTTGTCAAATCCAACATATTTTTACATGATTTAATAGAACTACTATTATTACTACTAACATCATGCTTTTTCCCAGTGGGGTAGGCAGAGAGGAAGGAACACTACACTCATTTTTTACTCCTAGCTTCCTTCGTATCCATACATCTAGTCATACATGCCCTCCGATTACATAAACTTTTATTTAATGCTAATTTAAGTTTTTTTTTATGAAAGATTGATTTAAAACTAAAAATATTTAATACTTATCTTATTCAACATTTTGAGTGTGTCCAAATGCTTGTTCACAAATCTTAATTATCTCCACCTTTCAATTTTATGCACCTCATCATTTGACAACTTATTTTATATTCTTGTTGTATGGTTTATTGTATGTAATACATCATACTTAAGGTGGCGCATATCGTAGTCATACAGGAGAAAGTGACCAAGTGCATTTTTTACAAAAAGGTGATTATCGACCATTTGATATCTTACTACCATTATTTGTCCTGAAAAAAATGCCAAAGGATTTTAAACTTATAAGTATAATAATATTGACTTGTTAAAAATGACTAACTGCATTGATGTTTAATTTCTTGCCAAACAAAAGTGACTTAAATGGCCCTCCTGAACATTTTACGTTTTGGTTGGTCACTTTCTCCTGTACGACTATGATATTTTAATTACCGCTGTACCACTACGTTGGGTAAACACCCAGACATCCATAATCTTCTTCATCCATGTTAAAATGCTGAAAATGTAAAATAACTCACAAGTTGAGAAACTCAGATTTGTCAACAAGTATTTTGACACACTCAAAATGTCGCTATACATGTATGTCGGTAATGCATCTTTCCCCTCCTTAAAAGAGCCATACATCATACGAGGCGTTTTGTCTAACGGGATTATGTGGTGTCCCCACTTCAACCAGCCTATGACATATCGTATGCCCTGTGAATACCTAGACATCCATATTCTTCATCTCTGTTAAAATGTCAATAATGTAAAATGTCCGAGTAGAGAAACTTTTGTCCACCTCCGTAGTGTAATGGTAAGCACGCTCTGCTACCGTTCTGTAGGTCCCGGGTTCGATTTCCAAGGGGGGTAAAATAAATATAAGTGATTTTTTCACAGTTATATTTATTCAATATTACACTGGACTGGTACCTGAAGCGGAGGGCTGATCACCTTTCCTTCATGCGTAAACGATCAAGATAACACTGCGTTTATATGACGTAGTGCCCTATGCACCATTGGGGTGCGGATAAGGGTTTTATTATTATTATTAGAGAAACTTAAATTTTGTGAACAAGTATTTGGACACACTCAAAGTTTTGCAATACACATACATATGTGGGTAATGCATCTTTCACTTCCATAAGAGCCGTGTATCATGCGTGGCGTTTTGTCTATCGGGATATTTATGTGGTGGACCCACTTGGGTCGTTCGCTCATCGGCCCCAGAAGAGTCGTTACCTGTGACTGACCCTAAATCTCGCGCTGGACCCATGGCGGCGCGCAGTGGTCAGCCTGATTTGTGTCCTTAGTCCAACAACTAATGCGATCACTTGTTACAACAGGGGCTCGGATTCATTTGCTGTAAGGGACCTTTTTGTCTTAAATTTATGGCCGTACATTTTGACCAGTTTCATTAGAGATAATTCGCAAGCATTTTTTTCACTTCACTCACTTCTTGATTCATTTATTTTCATATTATAGTATTATATTTTTCACATTTTGAGTGTGTCCAAATCCTGGTTTACAGATCTGGGTTTCTCCACTTAGGAATTATTTTAATATTTTGACATCTTAACATAGATGACGAAGAATATGGATGTTTGGGTTTTTACAGGGCTTAAAACCATCATAGGCTGGTTTAAGTGTTCATTTTATACACGTGTAACATTCACTTTTCTATTTTGAGTATTTGAAGCATTAACTTTGTGGATCATTGTTATATATTTTGGAGTAATAAAACACTTTGTTTTTTGATGCACTCATATTAAAACAAACTTATTTCAGCAAAAACCTGTTGCTCTCTTCAGGGTTTGTTTTATGACTAAACATGTATACATGAAATATGAAAGAAACAGTGAACAAATTAAATAAGAGTTTTATTGCTCCAAAATATATTCACTTTTCTACCTATGATTGCCAACCATGCTACAATTTTTTTTTGGAATCACCTCAGCCATCAATCTTTATGTCACATTTCGAGCATCTATCATACATCGTTTTATTGTACATTCTTCTGAAAAATCGCATTATGACTGCAGTCTCCATGATTCACTTCCATACGTAAGGGTTGCTACCAGGTACTCTATTGTGTACTATCAGTTTAGTTTACTTTTTCTATCACTATTACCGTCGTGTACTGCTAGTTTTTTTCTTCAAACCCTTAATCATATCCAATGGTGCATAGGGCACTGCATCGTATAAAAGTTGTGTTATATTGATCGTTAACACATGAAGCCAAGGTGATCAGCCCTGCATTTCAAGTAACATTCTAGGGTAATTTTAAATAAATATTAGAATGAATAATAACATATTTATTTGAATCCTCCGCCTGGGAATCGAACCCAGGACCTCCATTACACTTCGTAGGCGGAATAAAGGACTGATGGTTGAGTTTATCATTACTATCACCATTACCGTTGTGTACTGCCAATTTAATTTATCATTATCATTGTGAACAGACAGTTTAGTCTCTATCTTCTTTCGTTTAAAAACATATATTGCAATATTTAATTTAAATTATCTTCTCTTCTCATTTTTCTTCTAATTTTCTTCTCGATATCACAGACCCTCATTCTACCTTATCTGTGTGGCCAAATTGAAACCCCAACATGCCACTTTGGGCGCGGATAGGTGCAAAAGCAATTCCAGAAGTTCATTTATGGCTATCTGATGTCACATATGAAACAGGAGAGGAATCGGGGCCTCCCCCAGCCGCGCTGGAAAAATTGTAATAAATGGCCACCCTCATAATCCGCTGCCGTTAATAACGATCCGTTATATCCGTTATTCGCGTCATCCGTTAAACACATATACGGGTATAAAAAATCTACCTACAGGCAATTCATAAAGGAATTAACATGTCCAATTTATACAAATTACGTTTAGCGCCTTTACTCGATGTTTATTTTAACGATTATTATTAGTATCAATTAAACTAACTGACTAACTAACCATCACGCCGTTTCTCCGCACGGGTAGGCAGAGAGAATCGAACGCCATACCACTCTGTCTTTGCAAACATTCTTCACCTTTTCTACATTCATGGATCTCCTCATACATACCCGACGATTATTACGACTCCTGACCCGGCCGCATTCAAGTATTTGATATACCTGATTGTGCCAGGTTTTTCTCGGTCTTCCTTACTATTAATAAGTATTAATTAAAATATATATATGAAGATTTTTTAATGAACGGTCTTAAAATTTACATATAGATTATCTTTTGTCCATCACCATAAGTAAGCACGTACAATGCTGGAGATCCCTGGTTCGATTTATTCAAATGGACGAAATAATTTGTTAAAAAAAATCACAGGGATATTTATTTAATATTAAATAGGTACCTGAAGATCAGATCCGATCACCTTTTCTCCATATTTTAATAATAATTAAGTAATTAAAACTAAAAAAAAAGAGTTTATATTTTAAATTATTGATTAAAAAAACATGATAACCGTACTCTGTTTTTGCTCGTGTTATGTTTACTGGAAAATTTAGATTTTGCTCAATACAATTAGATATTTGCTGTACATACTATGACACCTACGACACACTAAAATTCTTCCTAAAATTCCACGGCACACCAAAAGCTGAAACATAGACCATTGAAAAATTATTCTATTATTTATTTTGAAAAAAAGTCAAAATTATAAAAAAAAAATTGTCAACGTGTCTCATGTAAACTGTGAAGTATGTGTATTATATTAAATACATAATACATTCAATTTGATCACAGCACACCTGTATATGGCTCACAGCACACCAGTGTGCCACGGTACAGCGTTTGAGGAGCACTGCTATAAGTAATATCAAATAACTTTCAATATATTGAGATTTTAAGTTTTTACTTTTTATATTTTGTTTTATTTACAAATAACATATCATTTCTTGAAGGTTTTCCGCAGATACTTTGTGGCATATTTTATAAACTTTATAAAATTTAACAACTTTGTTTTAACCACTTTTTAATTGGTGTACTTTATCCAACCGGTTTCGACAAGAACCTTGTCATCATCAGGGTTTATGTACTAAATTCTAAAACATTGAAATACTCATAATTAATTTCCCTTCCCTTTTTAAATCAAATGTTCATATGGTGTACGGAGTGCGTGGAAGTTTTTGAATTTAGTACATAAACCCTGATGATGACAAGGTTCTCGTTGAAACCGGTGGGATAAAGTGTACCAATAAAAAAGTGTTTAAAACAAAGTTGTTTAATTTTATAAAGTTTATAAAGAACATATCCCTTGATTGATACAAGTATTGATGATGTTTATGAAACACAACCAAGGAATTTTGACTTCTCGTCCTTTTTTACTTTTGCAAACACCCTGTTTTCACCTCAGGGTGGTTCATCCATCCGTTTGCCTTGAGGGCTTCCTCCCGATAAGTACCCCCATACAAGATCTCTTACACGGGGATAAGAAAATACGAGGAGGTATATTACCCGCTATATCAACACTCCCTCGCCATCCGACAAAGAAAACGCCTTGTGAAAATAAAAGGAAAAATACCCTTAACATCTTCTTCACTCCTGATAACTTTGAGTGACCTCCTGAGTGCCTTTTCTTCTGATTACAGACGGGAAAAATAACAGAACGAAATAAAGTATGTTTTAATGTGATTATTTTTTTTTACCTAAGCAAACTATATTAAGGGGATACTCAGTGTTATTTTCAGTTATCTTTAAAGTGCAATAAAATAAGGCTAAAAACACATATTTTTTTAAAAGAAACCAGCCTTTTTTTCATTTACATAATACAACACTAAAAACAAATAAAAGTGAAAAAATAACCAACCTTCTTAAAAGATTGGTTATTTTTTCACAACCATTTAATATTTCTAAAACAACCATTTGTATTTTATAAAAATGTAGTGAATAATTTATATATTTTTTTTGTTTTCACATAGAAGTTTTATAAATATCCAGACTTATATTTGCGATTCAATGCGATTTTTTTATGGACTCTAAAATTTGGACGCATTCAA
This sequence comes from Brachycentrus maculatus, assembly GCF_059751285.1. Lineage (NCBI taxonomy): Eukaryota > Metazoa > Arthropoda > Insecta > Trichoptera > Brachycentridae > Brachycentrus > Brachycentrus maculatus. The sequence continues at coordinate 28,013 of NW_028281340.1, forward strand.
AGCATGACTTAATATTTATCTTTAAGAATCATCGTATTTTGAAAAATAGTAGTTATTATTATTTAAATGGTTCTACGAACACCACACTAAACAACAAGGTGTTAACTTGATCTTAAATTATTTAAAAAAAATCAAAGATTAGTCCTGTGCTCTAAATTATTCTATCTCTGTTAGGGTTGAGGACATTTTTGATACATGGAATAGGAAATGGAGGTACAAGAGAACATAAGCAGTTAGGGCACTAGGGGTTGAATACTTATACTCGTACAAGCACGTATAAGCATCACATCAGCAAACATTATGAGTTCTTTAATGAAAAAAGGAAACAAAATTGATGAATAAAAAAAAATACATTGTGCAATATTAAAGACATTTTTATAAACGTAAAATCTTCTTCCTTGTTTTTATCTATTGTAATGTGTAAGTTTTTGTTCATTCATATAGTTATTTGATTTCCAACATGCGTAAAAAGTTGAAAAAATTATTCAGTATTATAATTTTTTGTTTTTTTGGTAGGATGGAATCTATTGTTTCTTAGCTATAAGCCAACCTATTTCATTGAAATCTATGCATAATAAGTAAAATAAAATAATATAATAATATATGTATTAATTTCAAATCAAACACAGATTTTTTTCAGTCTACTACGTTGTATTTTATTAACAAAATTACATAAAAAATTGATATTGTGACAATTGTTTCGCCTTGTTAAGGCATTATCAAACGAATGTTGTTCTACAAATTAAACGCAAAATCAATAAATAAATAGAATTAAATATCGTTTAATTTTTTTATTTAAACTCGATTTTAAAGTACTCGTATTTGGATTTTTGTACATGGACCATTTTGTAAAATAGTGAAATTCGTAGTTCTTTGTGGGATATTTCAGACACTTTCAGGCACATTCAGGCACCGCTAGTCGTGGGTTGGCACTGCCCTATCAGGCTATTAGTAACGTCCTCCCTAGCGACCGTTTCCCGCCAAACTGATAAACGGATACCGTTTTTGTCGCCAAATTTATTTATTGTTAACATTTACGATAATACTCGAATGGCAAGAAAAATCTGTTCGAATAACGAAAAATGTTGGTTATGAACACGAATTGAAAATTTTCTAAAACTTTAGTTACGTATGATAATATTAAAAAAATATATATGTGTACGAATATTAAAAATCAAATGATAATAATTATCGTCACTTTAATATTTCTATTGTGAATAAGTTTAATTATTCTGCTGTTAAAAACAGCGCCATAAAAAACATAGTTTTTGTTGTTTTGTTTTGATGTATAAAAATAAAGAATAAGCTACGCAAGCCAAAAAACATTTTTTTTTAAATATCCGCCTTCGTAGTGTAATGTTTAGCACGCACGGCTACCGTTCTGGAGGTCCCGGGTTCGATTCCCAGGTAGGGTCAAATAAATAAAAATCATTTTTTCACTCTAATATTCATTCTATATCACCTTGGACTGGTACCTGTAGCGGAGGGCTGATCACCTTTTCTTCATGTGTTAATGATCAAGATAACACTGCAATTATATGATGCAGTGCCCTATGCACCATTGGGGTGCGGATAAGGGTTTGAAGAAGACAAAAAATATTTATTGATATAATTTTTTAAACAGAAATAATTCATATAACAATACAAATAGGCACATGAATTGATCATTTACATTAAAACTGATACATTAAGGTAATGAAAACGTATTTATTCCGTTAGGTGAGAATTTCGTCATTTTCCGATTTGCGTCACGTTATCGACAATTTATTTAAATATGTAAGTATAGGATTTCATATGAAGGCAAATATATTAGTTGACATAATGTCTACTTTATTTTTATAATTTTGCAATGTATTTGCCCAGTCAGACAATTTATCGTTAAATTGATATGATGTTTTTAATAACGGATACTTAATATGCAATTTTAATTAAGTGCAGTAAAGGAATTCCAAAGCACAACTAATAAATAGTGCAACAAATGAAATACGCTCTAAATTTCATTAAAAATATTTCATTACATTTCCATGATTGCGAAATTGGATCAAAACTCTCGTCGAATATCCCAATATCAAAATTCACCCGACATTCGCGCGGTCGAATAAATTTCGAAATTTCCAAAAACCCTTTGATTCAAATGCCTCTCCAAATGGCCTTTTAATAATGGGTCTGTATTTATTAATCCGCTAATTGTATAAATCAGAGTCGTGTGTGGGGTGGAGGGGTTAGAGCGAGGCAGGGAGAGTGTAGAGGGAGTGAGTGGAGGGTATCGTGAAGTGGGGATGGGCACCTAGTCGGTATTCGACATCCAATTTAGTATTTAAGCCACGAGCTATCGGATGTCGCAGTAAACCAGTTAGGGCAATTATTTACCTTTTAGCTGAAACGCAGTCGATTTAATAAGCAATCGATATTATTACCACACGACCCACCCATCACGTTGTGGAAGGTGACCCAAAAGTTTGTTACGATCTTAAATTTATTTAGTCTGCACTGTACTTTAAGTGAATTTCTTTGATAAATATATTTTTCTTTATTTTAAATTCTTGTCCATTACACAAACATGCCATATATTCAAATACAAAAAATATGAATAAAATAGCATTTAGAAATTTTCTTTCCAACCAATTATTTCGGGAAGCTGAACTTTTGGAGCTACGAGAAATCTATTGCTAACAGTATCTAAAATATGTTTTCATGCGCCAACATTTATTTCCTATAAATAATAATAATTATTTTTCTGTATTATAATCAGGGATCCATTTTTATAAAATACTATCTCATACGCGCTGATGCATATACGAATTAAACAAATTTTTGCCTAGTATTTTTACATTTGAAAGTATAAAAACACCAAATACGCAATTTTGCTAATGCGATTTAACCACATATTTGAAAACAAAAAAGGTTATAGGGTAAGCTGTTTTTTTGGCTTATTATATATTGAACATTGAAATGGTGCAATCGGATGGCTTTTATCTTAAATATAATTATATTTTATTTATGATAGTTTTGGAGAGAAAATCATTGATGATTGAATTAATAATAAAGATAATAATCTTATTCTGTTTATGCAAATGTGTAAATAAGTAAGTAATAAATGTATACTCATTATACTTTAAGGACGAAAAAATGAAAATGTTTTATCAAATATACATATATTTTTAATTATGGTATTCCATTACATATTTTATGCATAAATCAAGTAGTTTTAAACGGAAAAAACCACAATGCGGGCAAATTTACACAGTAAAATATAATTCAATAATACACTTTTTTTTATTTTCAATTTCACAATACGTTAAACTTATTGAAAAAAATATTGTTTGTGACTCAATTATGTTTATTTATTCTTAATGAAGTTTAGATTTGCTGTTTTTCATAAAAAAAAAATATATTTTTGTCCCAAACTTTACGCAGAATTTGTAGTATTATTTAAATATTAACATATGTGAAATGTGTATACGCTACGTATGTTATATGTATGAAACATATAAAACATTCAGAAATGTTTTTTCAAATGAAATAAATTGTTAAGGAATGCGGTTATTTTTTGACGTTGTCATATTTTATTTTATTTACATTTGCCAAAAGTAATGTTCAGTATTACAACCACTGCTTTATTCTATGAGGTATTTTTTTCTTCTGTTAGTTTGGGGCAAGACTTTCGATCAGCCGATACAATCGCAGTCGAAATCGTACGTCCACACAAATATCACTAATTACACTTACCCCTCTTACCTCGGCGTCCGATCTGCGTCCGAGCCAGGCATGGCGAGCTCGAGAGCGCGACCGGAAGTGCGAGAGGGACGCACTTCCCGTTCCGGTAGCGCCGCGACGCCACACAATAGTAGAGCAAACACGGTTTAAGCTTAACTGGCCCTAATGAATCGTAATGGCCTCTATAATTCGTGCCGTAACTAACTGCCGCCGTGTACACACTGCGCAGTAGACGCAATATGGAGCTAAACACGTTTTAAAATAAACGGCACTCATTTTTCATCATTTGGCCATCTCTAACTTTTTTATGCATTTTGAAAAACCTTTTAAAAACATGATTTATGTTTCAAGATAAATTTATTATACATTTAGGGATCAGAACAGTTGAGGCGATGTTTAGAGCTGCCTAAGAGAGTAACACATACTTTGAAGTAAAAGTCGCCTTTTTTAAAAGAAATAACCAGCAATGCCTGTATTGGAGGCTTGTCTGTAGGTGGGATAGTAAGGAAAGGGAAGGTAAATGTAAAAAATACATTACAAACATCCAGACCAATTGGAAATAAATGTTAAATTTATTTTGCAATTGGCGGGAATCGAACCCGCGACGCTAGTTTCGCAGTCGAGCGTCCAACTACGCCATGGTGCCTGTTAAGGAACCCTGTTGAAATACCGTGCCATAGCATATAAAGAAGAGGGTTAATTTGATGCCCGTTTTTGGGTAATTTTGTTATTCGTGCGTTTGAAAAAAAATCATCAAGATAATCTAGGTTGCATTCACTTGTGCAATACCAGTTAAAACATTTTGATTTTTCACTCTTCACATTCAAATAATATCACTTTGAACTTGTACCTAAAGCGCAGAACTAATACCATTGCCTTTACGCAATTAACGATCAGAATTAAAATGCTTCATATGGTGCCCTTTACACCATTGGGTATGAAAGAGGGTAAGAATGTAGATAGCTTATTCTTGAAGTTTTCAAACTATTTTCTTCTTCTTATTGACTCCATCTCTACTAATCGTCTTTGTAAACTGTTGGTCAGCTCTCCTCGTCCTCAGGTTTTAGGTCCTTCTATCATATACAACATTACCTAGGCCAAGCCTCAAATAATGTGATTTTTCTATAGCATCTATGAATTTTTTGGTCTTTCTCTATATCTTTTCTAGATAAGTTTACATACTAACTGTAGGCTAGAAATTGGTGTACATAGTCTGCTGAAATTCTGAATTATAAAGGGTCCATCGTGCTCCTTGTCATATTATTGCTACTGTCATTAGCTAGCTGACCTTAAATCGCGGCTGCACTCATTAGACCCATCCCCTTCGGATGGCTCCCTCGTAAATCTCCTCTACGTTGCGACATATGGAAGCAACCCCCCCCGGCACTTCGCTACCCTCACCCAACCCCCCCCCCCCGCCCCAGGGGCCTATTAAATATTATCCTTGACGCATGAATAATGCTAGTAAGTTTGGACATTAATATTCGTTGCAAGGAGACCAACAGTTGTTCCCTATTAATAATTACTCCTTAAATTACAAATTACAGATAGCACTGGTTTTCATCTGCGTGTAATTTGTTAGCTAGAACATCCAACATTAACTTAGAAGTGAGATAATTCTGCGAATGGTAACATGCTTTGGATATATTAAAATTAACTATCGCGCGCAGTAAATAAAGTCGTTTCTGCAAAATGTATTTTTTATTACAACAATAATGTTCAAACTATACATGATGAAAAAAAGATATTAAAATTATTATTTCCCTCTAGGCTTTCTGACAGACCTTTTCTTACAAAGCAATTTTTTTGTTTGTTTTTGCTTTAAGAACTTAATTGCACAATTGAAAGAAAATGTGAAACAAAATTATATCCCGATTTTACTGTGAATTTACAATTAAAAGCTTTCAATATCCTAATCACTGCAAATCTAAATAAATACAAGTTCGTAAAACCACCACCAAATTTTCTAGAAGTATCCCGGTGAAGGCAGTGAAAGGGATTAGTAATAAATTAGTTCAGTTAGTCTGCCAGATTCGATTCTGACCCGACGTTGGCTGGTACACAGACGCCTACAACCCCGACCAGCACAGCAGACACGGAACAGAGCAAAGACATTTGAAGAAAATGCTAAGTCTTTGCATTTCTCACTCAATCATTATTCATCGGCACTCTATTACGGATCCCTTTCACAAGTTGTGATTTTTTTCCATGACATAAACCTATTACAATCTTAACAAACGATGGACAGAAAAAAATTAACAACCTTAACTTATAACCTAGCACAAAGTCCTAACCACGATACAAAAGACATCTATAATAATATTTTCAATATTATTCATATTTAAAGCATTTATTTTGTGGATAGTAATTTATACTTATTTATTTTTTTACAAAAATGTTAATAAAATAAGTATATAACCACTCACCGAGATTTTTACGTCTACCGGTTTCGAGACGTACCCGTCTCTTCGTCAGGACAATCACTAACACAGCATGCAAACAATACTACCCTTCACCACCATAGCACCATTTACACACTCAAAACTAAAAAAAATGTCTAACACATGCGATTTTTGGTCAACCCGAAGACCATATTGATGTCTGTATTGAAAACTATAGTGCATGTTGGTCTTCGGGTCGACCAAAAATCGCATGTGTTAGACATTTTGTCTAGTTTTGAGTGTGTAAATGGTGCTATGGTGGTGAAGGGTAGTATTGTTTGCATGCTGTGTTAGTGATTGTCCTGACGAAGAGACGGGTACGTCTCGAAACCGGTAGACGTAAAAATCTCGGTGAGTGGTTATATACTAATTTTATTAACATTTTTGTAAAAAAATAAATAATTACATCTATAATAACCTAAAATTAAGAAGAATGTTTGTTTTATATTTTTTGGTTTATCTATATATCAATTATCCAGTCTGTCGGACCAGACATGAGATTTAAGAACTCAAAGCCGAGTTTCAACACGAGATATACAATAATAATTATGTACTAGAAGCAAAATGCGAAATTAAAGTTTCATTTTATGGAGCCATGTGTGTATGTTATACTAGTTGGATCATGTCCATTTATATTACGGCCTGAGTCAGTATCGAGTTATGGTGTGACAAGAGTTAATACAGGAGGAACATTATTGTTCACTGTCCATGTCCGAAGTTTGTACTATATTGTGTAGTCCATTCAGTACAGTCTATTACCTTAACTCACATAGAACCAACCTATCACTGAGTTCTGGCAATACATGTATAACCATAAAGTTACATATTAAATATAAATTTTCATGTAATACTTAACCTAGTATGTAGGTACATTTGTAAAAGGTTAAGTATTATATTATCAGTAACATTTTACATACTAGGAGAAACCTGAAAACGCGATTTTTAATTTTTGTGATGCTTATAATTTTACTAATTATTTTATTTAAAACTCGTAAATATATCAGTCTTATAAAATAAAATCATTCGTTATTTTAATATTTTTTTTAATAAAAAGAGACATATTTGGATTTTTTATTTATTTACAAAAATACTTCAATTTCATGCTATTTATGTGAGCTTAAGCGAAGTGAAGTGTGGAAGAAAAACATGGTTTTTCAAGGCGATTAATGTTGATTTTTTATAGTTCATCGCATACAGAGTTGTACGAATATTTTATTTATTGTATCGGCATTTACTTAGTTGTACGAACATATGACTTCACTCTGTTTTGATAGTATTAAGCGTTGCCATAACCAATTTACTACCTGCATTGACTAATATCTCTCGCTTCAAGTAAATATGGAATCATTCACAACACGCGGGTACAATGTATCGCTTCGGTAGGAACATTTGTGGAAAATTTATTGCTCTCGCGTATTTGCGAACGCATTAAAATTATTTATGAATGCGAATTGTTTTAGTAAATTACCGTGTTTAATGGCCGATACGGGGTGTCGAACCCGAAATGTTCAAGGGGGAAGCCCCAAAGTAAACAAAGTGTAAACTTAAATTTATACTAGATTTGAGGTCTGATTTATCGTTTCAATAATTGTGAAAGTATAAATTTATTTTTTATTTAGTTCATATATAATATGTAGTAACAAGAGTTTTTTTTATTTAATTTATTTTGTAGACATTTCTACTTTCTTCTAACCTTTATCCACACCCAATGGTGCATAGGGCACTGCATCGTAGCGACGCAGTGTTATCTTGATCGTTAATTGCATGAAGGCAAGGTGATCAGCCCTGCGCTTATTGTACCAGTCCAGGGTGATATTAAATAAATATGAGAGTGAAAATCGGCCATATTTATGTTGACCCCCTTGAGAATCGAACTCGTGACCTCCAGCACGGTAGCCAAACGCGCTGACCACTGCGCTACGCAGGTTTCTACTTTAAATTCTTTAAATAAATAACGCAGTTATTTCCAATAAAGAGACTTAGCTCTTGTGCTTGGTGAGGGTCTTATACTCTAGGCTTTTTTTCTCACTTCACGTCAAGCTTTTTACTGAAACAAACTATAGTAAAATATAATTTTAAAGAAATTTAAAGCAACTTTTCCCATCGTTTTGACGAATTATATAAATAAATATTGTTATTACCAAAGCGCAAATATTGTTTCGTGTAATTAATTTTAAAAAAATTTAAAAAAAATCCTTGAAAAAATATGCCGGAACGCCGCCGCCGTTCCACCCCGTTACATGGAAAAAAAGCCCTGCTTATATTTATTATTTATTGTTTATGTTTGTGGGTGATGGACTCTATTTTTACTATAGTTTAATTATTTTTTATTGTATGTGTGTTTTTTTCTCTTCGGATTAACATGTACATAATTTATTCAATTTCATTTTTGGCATTTTCATGTCTTTAATTTTTTACATCTTCATAAATTACCTAAATTAGTTTCGATTTCAAATTTTTCATAGATTGTTTATTGAAGAGACAGATTTAAGCTCTTTTTTCTTGTAGACATATTACTCATGTTGTACATGCTTACTTTTTAGTTTTTCATATTTTTTATTTTTTGAGTTTTTAATTTTATTTTTATTTTTTTGTTTTCCGTTATTCAATTATTTTGTATTATTTATATTTTATATTAACACTTTTATTCTAGTTCAACTTTTTATAATATCTTTGGTATTCTTGCCAGATCCCTTTACTATGACCTCAATTATATTGTATACCTACACACAGGACATGCCTTTGTGGGATCTTTTTTTGTATTTAAATTTTATAGATATTTTTTTTATTTATATTATTTTGATAATTTAAAATAATTTAAAAAAAAAAAAAAAAAAACTTTAGTGGTCAGGTGAAGAGTCGAAATAATTAGTGAGTACAAATGAGGAGAGACATGAATGCAGAAATAAAAAGGTTTTTTTTTTAAATTCAGATTGGTGTGGCATTCTACCTACCCCTGCGGAAAAGCATCGTGATGATTAGTTTATATGTACGAGTATACAAATAATTAGAAAGTTTTATTGTTTCAGATATTAAAAACTTATTGAATTCTGACAGGTTTAAAGTAAGTATTTATGTTGATCAATTACATAATTTAATCAATTTATATAAAATCCTTTATTTAAAAAACTTTTTTAGTATTAAAATTGAAAAATTGTTATCTTTAATATTGTAGTACTTATGATTAATCCTGTACATGAAGTACGTCAACATCGATTAATGAGTTAAATTGGCTCTATACATCATGGTATTATGTACTGCCCAGTTACACTTTACGCAAAACGAGTTACAGCTTGTTACACTAACAAGCAAACAAAATGGATTAAAATACAAAATACAAAAAAATTGGTGACAAGTAAAAGTATCGCTTTAAAAAAAACTAACTATCTAACAAACCATGACGCCTCTTCTTCGCAGGGGTAGGCAGAGAGATTAGAACGCCATCTATTTTTGCACAAAAATTTCGCCTCTTCCACATGTAAACATCTTCTCATGTATGAATGTGAAAGATTCATCACATACGCCGATTATTTCATTTCCTGACTTGACTACTTTCAAGTATTTGAATTACTTAATTTTACTACGTTTTCCTCGGTCATCTTCTGCTTCTATTACCAACCACATTCGTCTACTAAATTCAGTTTGCGCCATAAAATATTTATTAAAAACAATCTGTACCCGGACAAGTAGTAGCTGCGGCTCAGTCTGATGAAATGAAGAACAAAAAAAAGGTTTTAATTTTTCATATTATTTCAGTATTTTTTTTACTTTTTTTATATTATTTTAGTTTATTTTTTAACATATTTTATGTTCAACTTGAGGGAATGTGTTCAGTCACTAGTAAAATATAATAGAATAGAGATTATGTAATTGAATGGCGTCCTGAACATTTGTTCTGGAAGCTGGAAGTCGATTCCATGTACGCCCAGTACAAGAAGGAATCTAACAACGGGTAGACTAAATTGTATAGCACGTTGATATAGCTCCTCATTGTTAATACAAATATGAATTATCATTTGAATGGGTATATTAAATTTTTATTTTTAAATTCGAAAAATATTTTATTAAACTGTATAATTTACCCACATAGTCATGTAGGTAAGTTATTTATTTATATTTCATCATACATATTACAGCAAATTACAAATTATAAAAATAAGCCCTTACTGATTTTCCTGTCTCGAGGACACAATTTAAAATACTTTTTTATAAAATCATCTATAAGAAAATAATTAAGATATGCAATCAAATGCGACATGGCTGAATGATGCGATCTATGGTATTTCAAATTCCACCTACATTATCCATTTATGAATCGCTCTTATATACCAAGTATCGATTTTTAATGGAATTTTGTAACTATAGGTAGTAAATAATGATATTTCACGTGTTTGACAAAATTATATTCTTTCGCATTCAACGGATACCGTCGATAGTTTAACCACTTAGACAATTATTTGAGAGATTATTTTATTAGTTTTTTTTTTTTTTTATATTATTTATTTGGCAGACACCCAATGAAAAGATGTTTCTGCCAGTGTCAAGTATTAATTTTATTTACAAACATAAAAATAATAACAATTAAAACAAAATTTCATAGTTAAGATGCGTTTAGCTTTATCATTTTAGAAATCATGCCCGCAATTTTAGAATTAGGTTAAAAAAGAAGGGTGGATACTTGTGCGGAGAGTTGGATTCCTGCCCGTGTTAAGCTATTTAGAAAGTTCTCCTTATCTGTTGTCAGCGGACACCGAAATATTTTACGTTATGTTCTTGAAGTATGTTTATTTGAGAGAGACTTAGTCAATTCACTGTCTGTCAAGAGATAATAGTAATAATTGTAAATCAGTACCTATACGGATTCAGTTAAAGTGCTTCGATTACCTCTCCCTACAATTACAGGTGTAGAAACTTGCTACCATGTCGCTCGTGTAAGTTTCTTATGTTTCTCAAGTATTTTACAGTTTATAGTTTTATTGAAGTCAATTATTTTTGAGGCTATCTACAATTACATAATGAAGAGTTAATGTAGAATACCGTCTTGTATACGTGGCAAGCTTGGATTTTTTTTTAATAAATGGAAAAGAATTGATTTTTTTATTGTTTATACTATACAAAACGTACTTCATAATTTAATTTGGCTGTTACATAGTGAAAGGATGTTTCAAGTATTATCATTATTTACACCCAAAATTAAAAATTAAATTTAAAAAAAACATTTACTAGAAAGTAAATTCACAGTTTCAATCGATTCAGTTTTATTGAAATAAAAGGTATTTGGCCAACATCACTCTGTGATATTGGCCAAAAAGTTCGTTTTTGTTTAGCTGGAAGATATTGTTTCTTAACAATAAGCTTGCCTATGTTTTTTTTCATACACGTAGTTAAAATAAATAAATACAACTTTTTTCGAAATACTAGTAATTTTGCAGCAGTTGAATGGTAGAAACCATTAAGAAAAATTGATAGATTTATTTTTATTATAGATTTACATATGATATACAAAATACAGTTGTGATGTCAATCTGTATTGTTATATTTTCATTGTTATTATTTATATTTACACCTCATGTTTCAAAGTATTTTTGTTTTGTATTGTCTATTTTTTTATTTTGTTTTACTGTATGTTCGCAAATAAAATTATATTCAAATCATGTTACATGCATTTTTTTATATTACATTATTAACCAAATTCAAATTCAAAATTGTCAATCAGATTGAGTTGCAAGGACTTCAGAATATTCCTTGACGTTTTTCATTCATCGAATTGAAATGAATGATATTGAATTAATGTCCTATGGCGTTTCATTTAAGCAATACAAGTAGATTAGATTATCTGTTCGGTGACTGTACTTGAAAATCACGCATCAAATCTAACATAACCCCCCATTGAGCGGTGCATTGACTCCCGCATAATCTTGTTCTGCGTGAACAATGCTATATCAGATTAATTCCCTGGCCATGATCTCCATCCCTCAATACCTTGTATAATAAACCCTTTAGATTTAAGATGGTTTTACCATGGTATACAGGGTTAATCAAACTACTTGTTAAACCCCCTTTTCTGCGTCTATCGAATGAAAATATCGATTTGTGGTGTACAAATATTCCATCACAATGATTATCTGCGTGAAAAAACAAAGCTGACAAAATATGGGCTGATATATCAGTAAATATAATTAATCTTCGAGAATTTCGGGAAAATTTGTATTTTTAGATAATTTTTAATCATATTTTTTTACACGTATAGTTTTAAAGACAAATCACACTTGATATATTAGTATCAGTACAATAATTTAAAAAAATAAATAACTTTTATAATTTCAACATTTTGGGGTAGGTATGTCCAAATCCTGTTCACAAATCTGGGGTTCTTCACTGAGGAGTTACAAAATAAAATTACCAACAGCATAAATATTTAAAATCATGCATTCAGGCGTTTCTCAGTACTAAAAATACTTCGGTTCGGATCTTGCATACATCCAAATGAAAGGGTCGCTGCTAAACAAAAATTCAATCACACCCACCATAGATGGCTCAACTGAACTGACACATAAAAATGATAAATGTAGGAGTTCCAAAAAAATGAGTAGTGTGGTTGTAAATCATGACTAGAATGGTAAATATAAAACGTAATAAGTCCTGTAAATACCGAGACTTTATGACCAGACCAGACCATAAGTTTCTACATCTATGTTGAGATGGTATTCCAAAGGTCCGACGACATAGTCGCCAAGGGGGGGTAGAAAGTGCTTGCAAGCAGCAAACGAGGAAAGGGAAAGAAAGGGAAGACGCCTATATCCAGTAGTGTAGGATAGAAGGCTTATGAAGAAGAAGAAGATGTTGAGATGTCAAATTATTAAAACTTCCTGCTTACTTTTAAAAGGACAGCAGTTAATTTATTTCAAACGCTTTGCAACAAAAAAAAAAAGAAAAAAAAAACAACAATTTTCGTGCACTAATTACCGAACGCACGCAGAATCCTTTGCGGAGTTAAATCACAAACACACTACATCTCGCGTGATAAGGGTCGGCGTACACAAAGACGCCGGTCCTAATGAAGACAATCGATAGCATCCCCATAATGGTTCCCGCATCCCCAAAATAGCCGAAACGCTTACACACGTCATGCTAGCAAGTGCAAACTTGTGTGTAACTGGCCGAGCCGCGTGTGGGTCGCCGATTAATTAGTGCGGGCGGAGCGGAGTTTAAACTTACCCGTGTATGGGGTATGTACATGCTATGTACAAGGATTGCCCTAAGCGTAGAGGGCGTATCTACATTCGAAGCGTTTCGGACATATGAATCATTTGATTCAAAACATTTTGGGAATCATTTAATTCACCCGAATTGTTGTGTAAAATAAAAGTTCAAATCATAAAAATATTTCAATCATGTTTTCAGGCGTCTCCCAGTATGTAAATAAATTCGGTAAGGATCTTCAAAAGGTCTTTGCAAAATAAAAACAAAACATACTCATATATATATATATATATATATATATATATTTATATATATATACATATATATATATATATATATATATATATATATATATATATATATATATATATATATATATATATATATATATATATATATATATATATATATATATTTATATAAATATATATATATATATTTTTTCTTGAAATTATACGATTATTGCGATTATTTGTAGTTATTATCCCATGTTCAGTTTACTTTAGTTTTGGACGATACTACGACGTCCACCATTTGGGGCTGATAATAATAGTCTGGTAATGAGAAATAAAAAATATATATATATCCAATTTACACTATAAAGCGTCGTTTTTACGTAAAATCACCTCACGGGTGGTTTACAATTTCGTCTGCATGATTTTCCAATGATTTCTCAGTTTATGTAACAAAAATAATTAACCATCACCTCGCTTTTCCGCAGGGGTAGGCATATGTCTCCACATACATACCCGAAGATTGCTCCGAATCCTGGTCTGACCACTTTCAATCATTCATAAAAATAAATTATGCCAAATTTTCTTCAGTGTTCCTCTGCTTCTTATACCAACCAACCACATTTGACTCATATTTTAACTGTTCTTTCTTCACTCATTAGATTCACATGAAGAAAGCATCTCGACACACCTTTCTTAATTTTATCGATAATGCTTATTTCAGCCTTGCATTCGTTTCTTATATAATCATTCGAGTAACTATCATTCAATATTTTACCGCACATTTGTTTGAGAGAACGCATTTAATTGTAAAAGAGTAGATAAAAAAATATGATAATCACTTATCAAGAACATTGTTTCGCAAAGTATATGCCGCGGCACATTGGTATACCGTGGTATAGTTGGTGTGATGCGGAAAAAAAGTCTACTTTTGTGAAAATAACACAACTTCTAATTTTGACTGCCTGTGCTCAGTTAAGTAGGCTCATATTTCGCATTTAACATAATATGTTAAATGTGTTCCCATAATATGGTAAATATGCACTTCTGAAATTTCTTAATTTGGTAGGTGTTGAATAGAAAAAGTTATCGGAACACTAAACTACAATAGAACATCGCTATTTTAAATTTGTTTTACTGTTCTCCACTCATTTGATTCAAATGCACAAAATATCTCAACACACCTTTTTTTAATTTTATCGAAAATGCTTATCTCAGCTTTGTATTCTATCTTTATATGACCGTTCGAACGACTATCATACATTTATTCAGATTTGTAAACGAAATATCATTATTCTTATTCATTTTACTTATAGTATAGATTTTATGTTAGTTGGTAAGTTTGTTGTTAAGAAGCAACATAATCCAATTAAGTAGACTTGTAGATACTACTAAGAAAGCTTGTGATATGTTTGAAAAAAGTGTACAATTTTACTAACATGAAACGAAAGAAGATTGGATTATCTCTTGGGGGATGTAATTTATCGTCAGAAGCTTTCTTTCGTCATATTAATTCTGGCCCATCAGTTGCAATGAAAGGGAGAATACTTTGTATTAATAACACACTCGTAATACCAAGATATTTTTAATATCGTATAAATGTTGACACTGTGGATATTTTAAGAACAACGGGATGTATGTATTAATTTTAAATCAAACACAGATTTTTTGAGTCTACTAAGTTGTATTTTATTAACAAAAAACACATAAAAAATTATATTGTGACAATTGTTTCGCCTTGTTAGGGCATTATCAAACGAATGTCAAATTAAACGCCAAGTCAATAAATAAATACAACGGGATGTATTTATAAGTAATTATATGTTTAAAAAGTAACTTGGAAATTCATTATATTCAATAAAATCGTTATTTATTTATGTTTTGCATTATATTATATTGTTTATGATATAAAGCGAGTTGGTTACTTATTTAGTATAACATAATAATATATGTTTATATGTTTAAAAGCTATTTCATCAAAAGCATTGAGGTAGTTTTATCATTCAACGTTTTTGTTGTTGTTTATAAATTGTAAATATAGTTATTTATAAACATTTTTTATATGAACCATAGAATTATATAAATATATGACGGTAATATTCCTCAAAAACAGGTTTGTAAATTGAATTAAGGAAAAAAATCTCATCTCAACATAGATGAACGAGAAAATGGAAGTCTGGACACTTACAGGGCTTACGTCCGTCATAGGTTTGGTTGAGTGATCACTTTACACACGTGTAACATTCACCAATTATACCCATGATTGACAACCACACTACTTTTGGAATTTTTTTGTTCATCGAGATGTATTGAACAATCTCGTGACACAGTACGTATGATTTCACAACAGCCATCTATGTGGAATGAGAAAAAGTGTAAAAATATTTTTTTTAAATATTCCAAGTGAAGATAATCTAGATTTAAGAACTAGTATTTGGGCACACTCAAAATGAAATAAAAATAATAATTTAATAAAACTTTTTTTTTTCTTCATAAAAAGCTCAAACTCTCCCCTCCATACGCGCGACATGTGTACTGTGTGCCTACATATGTACTACCCGTTTTGAAAACAAGACCGTTTGCAGGAGGACTCCGAGTAATTTATTGCCTAACAAAGTTACGGTTATCGGAGAAAAGTAACTTTATTATTGTGTACGCAGTCGCCATATATCATATGTTTCGTGATGATAAAAACTGAAAACCTATTTTTTAAATGTCACATAACTGTTCGAAAGGAATGTTAAAGGTTATTTGAAAATGAATTAATACAAAGTCTGTAACATTTAACAAAGCAAAATATTTAGTTTCATTAATTGATTTGGCAGGAACTTTGTGGTAAAATCTATCCATATAAGTTTTACTTAGTAAATACCACTATTTTAAACACGAATGATAAAAGTAAATATTTATTCACACAACCACATGTAGTAATTTTCCTGACGAAGAGACGGGTACGTCTCGAAACCGGTAGACATAAAAATCTCAGTGAGTGGTTATATGCTAATATCACTAACATTTTTGTACAAAAATATAAAAGTAAAAATGACTAACCACAAAGTAAATGCTTTAAATATTCATAATTTTGAAAATAAAAGAACACTTTCCTTATCATTCATCATTCACTCTAATTTATACCACTCAAAATATGTAGAACAGTTTTACACAAAGTGAACGTTGAATAATAAATAAAGAGTTACATATACTATCACACTACAAAATTAATAATACTCTTAAAATACAAAAAAAATATGCTATCCAAAGTATTGTGAATAATTAACATTTTATAAATGTGCGATGTCACCAGCAGGAAATTGGTTTTTAATACTACCGGTAGATTTATTCAAAAAGAACCGATCAAATTTCACGAATCGGGTATTTTGTGTTAACTGCAATACACAGTTAATAATCTGAAATGGCTGTATTGAATATTGTATTTTACTTACAGACCAGTTCATACAAAATTGGCATTTTTATGATGGAGGGGAATCCTACCATTAAATGACAATACGATTTTCATTTTGCGTTAGGGCTGTCACTATTTGAATGTTTATATGTTTACAATAAAATGGGTTTCACGTTTTTGCTTTTATCAGATATTTTATTTTATTTTGTTAGGATGATTTCCTAATAATTGATGTATTTATTCATTCATTAAAGGTATGTCCATATGTCCATCAATAACATAAATAACAACACATAACACTTGAAATATAAGTTTTAAAGAAATTATTATTAAAAATATTATTAAAAAATGTGCAGTTTCATCTAAACTAAAAATGAATAACATGAAAGTACCTTTTCACAAACTATTTTATTTTTAAATACAACAATGGGAAAATAAAATTTGTTTGCCACTAAAGCAATGATATGAAATTAAAATAATAATAGTCGAGTACGGATGTCGATAAAAGTGAAATTAGTTAAGTAGTTAGTGCCTATCATGCTGAAGATTCTAGGTTCGATACCAAGAGGATAAAAATAAATGAGTAATTTAATATATATCATATTTAAAATTACCCAAATCCCTGAAGGAAAGCTTAAATCCGTTCACCTCCCAATATTTTTTCTTTAAAAAAACATCGTAATATACATACGTTTATGTATTTATATTATTATTTATATTAATACATATCGTTCAAGTCAATTTCGTTACACAGCCCTGTGAATTTTTCAGTTGAGAGCACACTTAACCTAATACAGAACGGACGGTTGAATTTTAAAAGGAAAATTGCTCACATAATTCCCTTTCTGCGTCAAAGTAGCGAAGACATGTTACGTCCTTCAGTCGATAGCCTGTCAAATTGGTATGAAAGCTTTGTGCTTTTACTGAACACTGAATGGACAGGTAAACGATATGGATTCGTTTAATATTAAAGGAGAAACCTTCGTAACAAGCTTGTTATGTAAAATAGTGAATTTGACATTCACCGGGTAATTTTAAATTGAACTTACTACATCGATTTTTCCTTGGAAATCGTTGAAAGGGGTTAGATATAACAATTCCGATAATATAGAGTAATTCCACCAATAGATGGTCTAACGCCATATTATCGGAATGTCAACCTGGTTTTCTTCAGTCATACATATTTTTAACATTTGAAAATGGTATTTTATAAACAAGTAGGAAATTTAAACGTGGTAAAATTAAAATGTCATTGTATCTGTATTTTGTAAAATTGTTATTGTATTTAAAATACAGAAAAATAAATACCAAAAAATGAGTTGCGGTGTTCTGTACATAATTAAATACAGATAGTGACAGACTTCCATATTCTTCCTCCTCATCTATGTTGAGATGTCAAAAAAACTAATGCATTTTACTGCCTACACTGGAATATTTCTAGAAACTTGGTGGTGGTTTTACAATCGTGTATTTATTTAGATTGACTATGATAGGGACATTGAAAGAGATTAAATGTTAATTCACAATTAAATCGAGTCCTATTTTATTTTTCATTTTCGTAAAAAATGCTTTGCAAGAGAGGGTCTGTCGTAAAGCCTAGATGCTTGTGTATCAGACTATTTTTTGTATACAACCATGATAAATGATTTACCCACAACGAAGGTTTGATAATCCCAAGAATTAACACTTCAATATAAAGTTCCAAACATTTTAATTTGCTGCCGACGAAGGTAAGAGGTCAAAATAAAATATGGAACAAAGGTAAAAATGATTTAAGAAACACTTGTTTTTATACTACTTGAGTTTTATTAAAGACTACTAGTTTCTGAAGCTAAACTTCCTTCGTCATGTCTGAATAATAACTAAAATATAATATAAAAAACAAACGTTAAATAAAGGAATGGGTAAATTTGATCCAGAGTTAATTATATGAAATTTGTAAAAAAAAAAAAATCTTTCTTTTTTGTGTGTATATTAGGTTAAAATAGATAAAAACAATAAAAAAAACGTATGTAAA
This sequence comes from Brachycentrus maculatus, assembly GCF_059751285.1. Taxonomy (NCBI): domain Eukaryota; kingdom Metazoa; phylum Arthropoda; class Insecta; order Trichoptera; family Brachycentridae; genus Brachycentrus; species Brachycentrus maculatus. The sequence goes on from NW_028281340.1 coordinate 47,027, forward strand.
AAAAACTCCACCGACAAGACACACAAGGTGGCTTGGTGGGTTTTAGCAAAAAAAATGTTAATTGTATTTATAAATTTTATAATGAATGTATAGAAAATATGTATTAAGTTAGTATTATGCATAAAGTTAACTTATAAAAGCTTAAAAAAATAAAATGATTCAGGAATGAGTTTGGGACAGCTTTCATTGGCCATCATCAGTAGATTTGATTTGTGCACATCTATAGACAAACGTCTCCGTAAATCATCGTTTCATTGCAATCATTTCCGCCTAAAGTCCCCTCCGGCCAGAGCGGCTTCCGGTAAATAAAAAACAGGAGCATCTTTTTTAACGAGGGCCATTATTTATCTGGGGTGAGTCGCGGACATTTTTTACCGCGCCGTAATCTGGCCGCATTTCTTCCGACACACGGCCGGCAATCTCGGGATTCGCACGGCAATCTGTTACAATGAACCGCCTGATTATGATACATTGCCCGGTTAGTGTTACAGATGGTATTCCCTAGAGCCTTTTGCCCATTTTCGACCAAATTTCTATCATGTTCTACGGTTTGCAGTTTTTGGGTGCTTTGTACAGTCAAATGAACGAGTATATCGTAGTCATACAAGAGAAAGTGACCAAGTGCATTTTTACAATAACGTTATCGTTGACTATTTGATATCTTACTACTTTAATATTTCACTGAAAAATCCAAAAGGATTTTGAACTTGAAAGTGTAATATATTGACTTGTTAAAAATGATTGCATTGATGTTTATTTTATTGCCAAGCAAATGTGACTTAAATGGCCCTCCTGAACATTTTACGTTTTGTTAGTTGGTCACATTCTCCTGTACGACTACGATATATGTCAATAAAATATCGAAGAACATATTTTATTAATATAATTGTGTATTACCAACCATCACAATTGTGACGGTCGGTAAGGCAGATCGCGCAAGGCTACCACCAGATGTCGCACACGGCGCGTAGAGAGACGTCAGATAAAAAAAGATGGTGTTTGGTGAAAGAGTGTATTATAGAAGATTGTTATAAAATTAACCTTAATTGTCGTTTTTTTTTAATAACAAAGCAACACATTGTTATTTTTATTATAAATTTATTTAGTTTATTATGTATATACCAAATTTATCTTATTCTATGTTGAGATGTAATTTTTTTTAGAATGTAACTTCTAAGTGGTGGAATCCCAGATTTGTGAACAAAATCAAAATGTCGATGAAATATATCCATATAATATATACCGGTTTCGAAGCTAACCGCTTCTTTATCAAAACATAAAAAAGCGGTTAGCTTCGAAACCGGTAGACTTTATAATTAAGTTATAATAAAATATTTACAGTAATTTTAAACTAATATTACATTTTACTTATTAAATGGAAAATCACAAAGTTAGTGCTTCAAATATAAATTATAGAAATATATCCAATATTTTCTTTTACAATTGTACATTGTTCTGAATAAAATAACCGATAAAATTTTTTCAGTAAATTAGTAGGAAGAAACCTTTACTACTATTGTATTAATGGGAAGACAAACATAGATTATGTCCAACCCCCTCCCCGAGGCAGTTTTCTGGCAGTTCTGACTCACGTTTGTGTGTTTCCTCAATATATTACTTATGAACTACCCCTAATAAATAAATTTTATGTCTTATTCGAGGCAATAAAGCATATACACACCAGCAACACAAGGCGGTGCCATAATTGTTGACACAGTGCTTACAAGGAGGATGCTCCCCCAACAGAGGTGGATCTGGTAATTTTGATATATTTTATGGATAATAACAAATCCCTTTTTACCAAAAATAGCATTTTTAAACACAAAACTTAGTTTTCTATTTTTGTACATTTTTGATCGCAACACAGATGAATAAGAATATGGAAGTCTGGGCATTTACGTGGCTTACGTTCGTTATATGCTGGTTTAAATTATCACTTTACACACGTGGAATATTCATGAATTCTACCCATGATTGACGACCGCACTTCTCAACTTTTTGGAAGCCGTAGATATATTAATCAAACTCGTGGCACAATTCATGTGAGTTCACTACCGATATCTATGTTGAAAAAGGGAAAAAATTTAAACAAAGACTTTTTATATTTAAACATATGTAAGGACCGAATCTTGGATTAAATTCACATACTTGAGTGCCGCCTGAAAACATGATTTAATTTGTTTTTATGTAGCGTATATTTTTCAAAAATTTTAATCGAATTTCACGTGGTAAATATCACTATTTAAAAAAATCTATTAGACATCTGTTTTGATGCATCTTGTTAGGTGTTTGATAATTCACGTTGCGCAATAAATTCGAAACGCATACACAATAGATTTTAAGAAATATTGGTATAATCCACGAGAAATTTAAATCGACAATAGATAGTCACAAAGTGACTGCCGAATCAATAAATGATATTTGTTTTTCAATGTGCTCAATTTCGAAAAAGTTTCCCATGTTTAAAATTAAAATTCAGGTCAATAACTTGTGCTTTATTTATTGCTTTTTATTTGGAAAAAGTTAGCGTAAAGAACTCTGGAGTACTGTTATTTACGGCAGTTACAATTTACATTTCACAGAATTGGGAAAAACAAATTAATTACAGACCTCATTCAAGATAAGAAAAATTAGGTACCAGACACATTTCTAAGTAAACGACCGTTCAATATATCTATTATATAATTTTGTTTTTTTAAATGTATTTTAGTATTTAAATTCTTCTTACTCTTATACAAAAAATAACAATTAAATATCTAAAATTAACAAGAAGGTCATTATTTTTTGGCCAATGTAGAAACAAAGTCAGTGTGGTCAGGTAAGGAGTAGAAATAATCGGCGGGTATGTATGAGGAGATGCATAAATGTGAAAGAGGCGAAGATAGTTTTCAAAGACAGATGTGGTGAACTATTCTTTCTACCTGCATCTATCTGGATCAAAGAAACAAAAAACGTTCCTAATAATTTTGAGACGAAATCATTTATATCTAGTCCTCACTCTACTAAAGATTCTACTTGCATAAAAAATCGATTAACACAATTAAAGGCTTGAAGAACAAATTGTTTTGGTACAATTTCACTTCTTCGAACGAGTAAAATTCATCTTTCTACTACACCCCTTAAAGAGTCAACCCTCTAACCCTCTCTAACATCACCTGAAGCTGTTTACTTCCTTAACGCGATTGCTCTTCTGCTGAGTAAACAGCGTCAGCACTTCCTTTCCACAAGTAGTATTTATTGATAGCTTAAGCAATTAATTTCGTGGAACTTATATGATTAAGATGTTTGTTTGTCGCATTATTTTCAGTCTGAGCAGCTGAGGACAATATATTAGTTTATATTTTCTTCTTCTAACAAACTTAAGAAAGTCTTTTAAGAAATTCGGAAAAGCATAATTATCTTGTAAATAAATTATGTCTTATATCATTGAATATATCGCTCACTCCTTTCAACAACGTCATTTATAAAAAATCGTAAATTTTCAGTTGTGCATATTTTAGAAATGTCCAGAAAATGTACTGTATCCTAGCAAACGTGGCATATTTTTATCTTTAATACTAACCCGCTACAGGGCGAAAAGTGTTGTTTTTGCGTTTTGGAGAAAATGTATTGTTTAATTATTTTTTTAAATATACTAAATATTTTTCAAATGGAAAAAAAAAACATTCAGGTTTTACCTAAAAAGATCTTTTGCACAGTAAAAAGCTCAATAAGTGGCTTGATATTTATTTTTAAAACAAATTTTATATTTTAAATCTTTAAAAACGATCTCCTGAAAAATTTTTTTTTTTGATATATGACGTTGTTGAAAGTGAGCGATATGTATAATACATATATAAACACAAGCGTATCTGTCCTTAGACAAACCCCATCTACCACATGTAATATCACAATATTTTTTTTGTATGTCAGTTGAAATATACAACGCGTAAAAGAAAAATGTAGTTTTAATTCAATACAAAAACAAAATCAAAACATGGGTACCAAACCAAAAACCAAGCTTCGCAGTTAGACATTTACACAACTATACTACGTTAGGTTCAAAACGATAAAATATTATATCCTACTTTATCGATATATTTCTTATCGTTAGTCTTTTTAGGGCAATATTTTTTTTACAACACCATTAAACGTCAGTACTGAAGTGGAGCACCTCTCCGTCAGGATTTAACTAGGTGTGATCATTCCACGTAGGGTTACAGCTGACGTAAATCGGATAAGTATTGTCGTTACTGCTTTGCTAAACGTTTATTGACATAAGCTAAAATGGATGTAGCCTGCATTGCTTCTTACCCTACACTACTACTACTACATTACTACTCGAAGGAACCAATATATTGGAACGGAAAAGTGAAAACGTATATGAAGAAAACTTTAAGCGAAAAAGCTTTCTAAACTTTTTGTAATTTCTGAAAAAAACAAAAAGGAGACTGGCCTATCTCTATTATAACAATGAAAATTTTCAGGATATCATTTCAAAAAAATGTTGCAGTCCCATAATGTTATTGGAAGATTTGTACCTATTTCCATGTGAATCTATTTTATCTCTTTTATGGAGAGGCACAGCGAATCGAAATATAAAAGTCCTCCATATGTATAAATGATTTAAATGTATTATGTTATAAATAAAAATGTAAAAATATTAAATGAATAAAAAAAAAATCTAGCGTGGAGTAGAAAGATGACACCGTCAGAATTAAAAGTTTTCTTCAAACTAACGAAATAAAGGTGGTCGAGAGTATTGCCTTGAATAAGTGTAAAATTTAAAGATCCGAAGGATACGCAAAGTTGAAAATCTTATCAGATAGCGAAAACAAAGAAAGTCCTGGAATGAAAATATGTATATAAAGAATTGTGGAACCATGAATAGTCAGGGTGAATATCCCTATGGATACGAACCTCCAGAACGAGCTCCCAAAAATAAAAAGACAACTGGGAGTTATCGTCACAAGAAGAAAACGATGATGTGGGAAAACGGGACTTAAAAAGGTTGAGAAGTAGTTTACTCACTTTTGTTCAGCAGGGTTTTTTCGACCCAAAGATTTAAGTTTTCTGCCTACTTTTCAGTATTTATTTTTTAATTAAATTTAATTGAAAACTTAACCACTTGTAAAAAAGGAATAAATAAAACCCATTTAGCATACTTTTGTGAAAATATATAATACATTTGGTAACTAACTAACCATTACGCCTCATCACAGGGGTAAGCTGAGAGAATAGAACGCCACACCACCCGATCCTTGCAAACGTTCTTCTCCTCTTCCACATTCATGCAGCTCCTCAAACATATCCGCCAATTATTTCGTCTCCTGACAAGTATTTGACATACTTGATAATGCCGAGTTTTCTTCGGTCTTCCTCTGCTTCCTAACTAGACTCACCTCTCAATTTGTTTCGTCGTTCTTTGCTGACTCATTCGTTCCATATATCCAAACTGTCTTAAAACACCATTCTTAATTTTGTCGATAATGCTTAGCTTATCGAGATAAGATGTGGTAGGTAGCATGGTTATATCATTACTACCACGATACAGAAGTGGATTAAGACAGTAGATAAATATGAAGTGAAAATGAGAATGAACAGAAGACTAAAAGTTTGCAAAGTCCTGGTTGTAGAGAGTGAAAAGAAACTCGCGAAGTAAAATACTGAACTTTTATGTAGTCAATAAATTATGGGAAATATGGTGTTATGTTCTACGGGAAACTTTCCGAAAGGCCCCTCTCTCCATTTCCCTTCGCCAGCTCGCTGGAATGCTGTTCTTACTCAATAACTTCTTGACACATGTTCTCGCTGTAAATGTTCCTTTTTCAGTAATAATCTTCCCGTATAGGTGCTACATTGATTAATGCACCTAACTGATAAACTGCAATTTTCAAGGAGGAAAAACCGTTCTAGTAAAGAACGATTATTTCAGTAACACATATTTATTTATTTTCTGTAAAGATATTTCCATTTATTTATATGTGATTTGGTATTGGTATAATCAACTCTTTATTTTTATTTTTATTTTATTTCATAGTTAGAGTTTAAGAGCGATATATTATGATAAGATATAAATTTCAATATTTTTTATGTTTATACAAATTCACATGTTTAACAGAGAAGAAAAATATTTTTTATACAAAGGAAATATGGAAATCTGAACATCCCAGGACTCACGACCTGGCACTGGCTAGTTTAAATGATCACTTACTGATACTGCCCATTACTAAACATCCATATTGCAATAATTTTTAAAATATGTCAATATGCACTGTTGTAGGATTCCTTTCATATGTAAGTTGTAATGTAAAAAATCTTGTTTTATTGCCTATAACAATCTCGATATACATTTTGTATATCAAGATCTCGATATATTGTCAATAACCCAACGTGCAATTTACTGACAATTTATCAAGAATTTGTACTTTATAACTAACATACATAAGGAATCCTACAACAATGAATACGCACATCTTTCAAAGTTCAATGCAAAACGGATGTTCAAAAATGGAAAATCAAATATGAAAGTAAACTAAAAAAGTCCCAATAACGAAAAAATCTTTAAAAAAGACATGTAGCATTATTCTGAAGTTTCATGGTTCATTTCGCTTGATATGTAGTGAAAGGGTAGTAATTGTTACTAGTGAACACAGAGTAAACGGTCCTGACTTGCCTCGGACACGTAACAAAGTGCCCAAAGTTAGGCAGTTAACATTAGACTAGGAAGCAAGGAGCAGGACGTGATCCCAAACCCTTATTTTATTACACCGAATAAAACATAGCACCCATTTTTCATAACTTTTTCAGTTAAACGAACACGTAAATTACTTGAACGTTGTTATTTGAAATATTTTTCCATTTCGTAAATGGTCCATAAAATATCAAATTATTTACAGCTAAAATAAACATTAAATTTGAATTTATTGTAGCATACAATCTTCATTTGTAAAAGTATGGACATGGCACGTTTCCTGCACAATTTAAAAGAAAATAGAAGAAATATTGAATTTGTTCAAGTCTAATTTCAGCTAGTGTAATTGAACAAGAACACAAATACAAGATATTTAAAAATATATATTTTTGATAAATACATCTATTAAAATTTTTAAAGTAACTTAAGAAAAATGATCGTGTAACCCAATCTAAAATTTAAAAAAATTGTTTAAACAAACACACATGCAAAAACTTATTTATTTTATCATACACTGTATTAATCACCATATGGATGTAATAAAAATATTAAATTTATATTTTTTATATTAAAAGCATTGATAAGCTTTGTTGTATGGCAATAAAATACTCTTATTATCATCAATTATTTACTAATACCACTTTTATAAACACTTATTTGTGACTACCGGTTTTGGAAAATTATTCCATCATCAGGTCATTCAAATAAAATTATAACGATTCGAGATTTGTATAAAAATTAAAATTTTGAAAGAGATTAAATTAAATTAAATTTATCTCTACTTGAGAAAAAAACTTTTACCTTTTTGTTTTTTTTTTTTTTTTAATATGAAAAACGATGGGAGTCTGAACATCTCAGGGCTTGCGACCTTCGAATAGAGCAATTTTATTTATTTCATAAATTTATACTAGCCATACATCCAAATCTATTGAATACCCACATGTAAAAGTAAAAGTTTCGAAAATTAATACAATCTAAATGTTCATGGAAGTTCCATAATGGACAGAATGGTGACCGTTACATAAAACACAAATTGGTGAACACATGAACCCAGCGCTTATATATATATATATATATATATATATATATATATATATATATATATATATATATATATATATATATATATATATATATATATATATATATATATATATATATATATATATATATATATATATATATATATATATATATATATATATATATATATATATATATATATATATATATATATATATATATATATATATATATATATATATATATATATATATATATATATATATATATATATATATATATATATATATATATATATATATATATATATATATATATATATATATATATATATATATATATTTAAAAAAATATTTTAAAGTGGTTTTATGAATAATTTTAAATATTTTAAATGGGGGCAGGGAGAGAAAGTATGCAAATTATACATTTTGTTTCGAATTGCAAAAAAAAAACATTAAATGTGACTTAATGGAAAATTGTTTTTAAATGATTTTTTAAATAATTTTGATTATTTTAAATGAAAGGGAAGGAAAGTATGCAAATTATACATTTTGTTTCGAATTGCAAAAAAAACATGAAATGTGACTTAATGGAAAATCACTGAGTGTAAAGAATATTAATGGAAATTAAAAATAATTATTATTCTGAAATCATCGAGATGTAAGTAATCGGAAGCAGCATCTCGGAGACGCTTTGTAATCATGGAGCGAGGCGTTTACGTTAAACGACAGTTGCCCATTAACCCTAAAGTGAATTTGACAACCAGCTTAACTTCACCTCCAGTCAAGTAAGTTTAAGTTTAAGCACCTCACCGACTTGTATGAAGTGCGGCCGTAACCGCCCAGACTTGGGAACTTAATGCACATATTAACTTAACGTCTCTTGTCAACTAAAATTACGTTACAATATGCAAATTATGGAGGTGATCATGTCGAACGGGGGATTTGAATATTCACGTAGTAGCGACCTAAGATGATGAATATTAATGGTTCTATTTGAATTATGTACGCGTACTTACATTTTATTTACGACATTATGAGTAAATCTAAATCCTTGTTTCAAATTTGGGCCTCTCCATAGTGTTGACAGTATAAAAAAAAAACGTCATACTAATCTGTATTTGCTAACAATTTTCGCCTGTTACATATTCATGCATCTCACCATATATACCCGCCGATTATTTCAATTCCTGACCTGACCACTATTTGACTATTCAAGAATTTGAAGATTTTGATCATATCAAGCTATCCTTGATTTTCGATTTTTCAGCTTCTATAACCAATTATATTCGCCTCATATATTTCTTTTTTACTTTTTCTTGAATGTTTTCTGCAAATACTTTGTGGCACATTTTATAAACTTTTTTAAATTAATAAACTTTGTTTTCGCCATTTTTTTACTAATACCATTAAACCTACCGGTTTCGACAAGAACCTTGTCATCATCAGGGTTTTTTTTTAATTCAAAAACATAAAAAACATTAAAATACTCTCACCAAAAACTTCTACACACTCCGTAAAAAAAAGGGGTGAAAAAAAAGTTTATTAATTTTATAAAGTTTGTTTTTTACTGTTTATTCTTAACTCATTCGATTCATATCCCCAAACCGTTTCAACACACCTTTCTTAATTTTATTGATAATGCTTATATCAGCCTTTGCATTTTGTCCGTGTTTTACCATTCGAACATCTATCAAACATCGTTTTGCAGCGCATTCGTCTGAGAGAACACACAACAATATATTGTTAATATAAATAATTTCCTAGTGGAGAAACCCAGATTAAGGTTTCAACAAGGATTAGGACACACTCAAAATATTGTGAATAAAATAACTGGTCAAATTATAAGTTAAATAAAATTTTGAAATCATGTTTTCAGACGTCTCCTAGTACATAAAACAATTCGGAAAGAATATTGAATACACTTCATAATGACTCAGATAAATTATTTAAAAAAAACTAACTCAGCTCAATCATAGATGCTGCCAAAACTTTCATATAAAAGAAGCTGTCATATATATGTAGATATATATACAAGTTCCGAAAACGTGAGTAGCGTAATTGTCAATAATGTATAAAATGGTGAATGTTACACGGTTGTAAAATGATCACTTAAACCTGCTTATGACAAGTAGTAAGCCCTGTAAATACCCAAACTTCCATATTCTATAACTCCAATTATAAGTTGTAAAATCCCTTTAACCGATTTTTCTCGAAAGTGTCGCTATGTAAATTGGCCATATTGATTATTTTTATTTTTATTAAACAACAGACGAGGTAGAGTAATGGTCAGCACGCTCTGCTACCATTCTGGAAGTCATGGGTTTGATTCCCAGAGGGGAGTGTAATAAATATAAGTGATTTATTCACTCCAATATTTATTCAATATTACCCTGGACTGGTGCCTGAAGCGGAGGGCTGATCACCTATCCTTCGTGTGTTAACGATCAAAATAACACTGCGTTTATGTGATGCAGTGCCCTATGCATCATTGGGGTGCGGGTAAGGGTTCGAATGAATGAATGATAGACGAGGACAGAACTAAACTTTTATATTAATATGCTACAAGATAATATTTTGAAGTCGATTGAGAATACGCGTAAGATTAACAGAAAATAATTTTCATGAAGGTAGAATTATGTTTAAAAATGTTTCAAACAAATATCAATTTATGACTAAATTGAGTCGTAAACAGTTTTCCAATGGTTTTGCATAGACGTTTGATGTCATAATTTTTCTCGGCGCCGCTTTTCCTGGAATTTTTCCTTTCTTTTTTAAAACCTCAGACTTATTTCCGTTATAACTTCCCCAATAAACTTAAGACGTCACAACTTCAATCTCATTTATCGAAATCTAATTTTCTTTACCGTAGCCTCTGTATATGATTCTGTTTTCTTTATATTTGTAGGGAATCGGGTAAAACGATACATACTCTTATATTATATCAAAATTGTGTTAGTGGGATATCGTACGTATGTAGGTTTAAAAAAGAAATAACAACAAGACATATCTGTTTTGATTGACCAAACTTAAAAAAAAATCCTTGGATAGAACTGCGTTTTTAATTTTAAGATTGTTAGAAATGTTTAGAAAATGAATTTAAATTCTAAAAAAACATTGTAAACATTTTGAATAAATAAAAATTTAAAAAATCAAATTACAAAAATAGGGATATGTAAACACACAAGCGTTATAAAATATTTTATTGTGTTATAAGATTTTTTTTTACAGTGTCTTAAGTCTTGACTGGTGGTAAAGAAGTCTGTTAAAGCAGATTTTTATACTCTAGTCTTCAATACTGACGCATTATTCTCAGAAAGCTTTGAATAAATAGCATTGTAACTCTTATTTTCTTCCTTCCTATGGATTCTTGGATCTGTATGTTCCGTTATACGTCTCTTGTAACGTGGATTACCAGCAGTAACGCCATTGCTATGGAGGTCTTCCGGGTGGTCTTCTTCCTTGAAGAGCAATTTGGGCCAGTCTATTTTCTTGCATTCTATTGACATGAGTATTCCAGAATCGTCATTACTGATTTCCCCATTTGACTTTATCCTCTGCACAAAACATTTTCCGGATTTCCGTGTTCCTTATTCAGTCTCTCAACGTATTTTTGGAGGTCTTACAGGTTTATTATTTATTGATTCGGCATTATTTTTGTGCGATTATAGGTCGATTATTACAAAAAATAAACACTTTTGTAATACCATTTTTTTTGTATTTCATTACATACGATAATTTTCGTAAACTACAGTTGTTTTTATCAATAGGTGATTAATAAAACTAACGAGCAACAAAAAAAAATGTTTATAACGGACGGGACTTTTTATAAAGGGAACATAGAAAATAATGGTGACGTTTTTTGGAACATGTTAGTTAGCCGTGAACTTATTAGTAATTATTTTTCACAATTCGCGAACTATATACATTTTCAAAATTAGTTGTGTCTAATTTTTAATTACGGAAAATCTGTGTTGAAAAGTCGAATGGTGAGCATATTGTCCTCTCATTGTGATCTTCACTAAATATTTTGTACTAATCTTTATGTTTCTGTGGTTAACTATAATTGGCTTGTTTAATGTATATCTTTCAATTGTTTTGTTTTACATACGTTGCTGTTGTTAACCCAAATAAAATTAAAATTAAACATAAAAATGAAATAAACTCAGTAAGTGGTAACACAAAAGAGTTTATTTTTTTAAATTATCTTCTAGGTGATCTTCTTCCATCTGGGTTCTCTTGAAGAGCGATTCGGACCATTTTAACCCTTTAAAAAATCATGTAGATATTTTAAAAACTGATAGCTAATCGCAGCACGTACTCGAATAAAGAAAACATGTACAAAATGATTTTTTTCAGAATCAAACATATATTTGCTTTCGAAATACACAATTTCTATTTGCACGGTTTTAAAACCCAAAAAAAATGTGATTGACGCGTTAAGAAGTGACACTGAAGGCACCCGTCAAAACGTTAATTAATAACATATCCGGTAAAAAAGTTTATGCGCTGATTCTTGACATGAAAATCTGCATGTGATACCTTTTGTTTGAAAAATTTCAGAGTTTTTTCACCGTGAATTTTTACATTCAGGTTATTTTCAATATTGTGGAATACGTGTTTCAGCATACTCGACAAATTAATGGAATGTTTCACAAATGTAACTCATGTTTATTTTATGAAATTCTTAAAAATCAAGTATTTTAAATAAAACCATTCACTATTACAACTACCATCACGCCATTTCCCTGTATTTCCAAGAGTAGGCAGAGAAGATGGAACACCACACACTTCTGTCCTGGCTACCCTCCGATTACGTAGACCTTTGACACCACCTGATTTTTGGTTCTGATTGATCTTATTGTACTTTGTCTTTTCGGCCGTCCTCGATCTATTTCGGGTTCGCATTCTTCAAAAATTATTTCTTAAATATTCTCTCGTTATCCATCTACTCCACATATCCACACCACCTAAAAGAACGTTTCTTAAAATTTCAATTAGTTATTTAAATAAAATCCTTTCAGCGAAAGCTTAACCAGCACTGCATAATGACGCCCGGGTTCCAACCCCTAATCTATGAAAGTGCAGCATAAAGTAGGTTAAAAGCGGATAAAACTTGAAAAAATGTGGTTAAAATGCGATCTTTCAGACGAGTGTGGGATAAACGATGTATGATAGATGTTTAAATGGTGTTATAAGGAAATAATGAATAGCTGAGACAAGCATTATCGATAAAAAAAGAAAGGTGCATTGATTTAATTTGGATAGAATAGTAAAATAATATGAGGCAAATTTTAAAACAAAAATATTAATTTTGGTTAAATTATATAGTACCATTTTCTTTGAATACTACCTCAAGGGGGTAAATGTAGTTGAAAATAGGAGTAGGGGATGACCAAGGAAAAGTTGGTTTGATCAAATATTTCAAATTATTGAAAGTAGTCAGGAGTCAGAATAATCAGGGTATGGATGAAGAGATGCATTAATGTGGATGAGGCAAGCAAAGACAGAGCGGTGTAGCGTTCTATTCTCTCTACCGAAACCTGCGGCGTGATATCAACTTTAATTTTTAAACATTATTAAAATATTTTTGAAGCAACACATCTATTAATACCAGCTTACAAAATAATTTCAAGTGCACTAAAATTAAATTTCAATAATTAACAAAATTAAATGTTAAATACTTGAAACGCAAATATGATGTTTGATTAACATAATGATAAAACTGTTTATTCCGTTGATATATTAAAAATATTCAAATGAGAGTAATTTGTAAATAATTTATTGTTTTCCGATTGAAACTTGTTGATGTACAGTTTGATTATTTACCAGTTGAAACATTTTAATTAAAATACTTAATTTAATTTGAAAATGCCATATTTATTCGTGATAAATAGGTGCAAAGGTACCTGCTTGACATTCCATTAGTCTATGTTACAATGCATGGTGATTGGGTCTCTAATAGAACAATTATTGTAATTTGGATGCCATGGGGATACCCCTTTATTTGAAATTCTTTAGGGTTGAATACATGAAAATAAAAATACTGTTACATAAAATAACCCTTAAACATAAAAATGAAAATCATGCCTTAAGTAAAGGATAAAAGAAGGATTATGAATGAAAACTTTAGAATCAAATGCGTTAAGCATTGAAATATGTTATATGCCTACTCGTTTGCAAAAAAAATCGTAATTCAACAATAATGAATTATACATATATTTCAAAATAATTTATTTTCTCAAAATTTGAGTAACGTAGTTTTCATTCGTGATTAGAATTATATTTCTTCTATTTCTGCTTGGCGTAGGCCTTGTGGTATGTTTTTAAGAGAGTTTATCTTCCTGCGATGTCGATTCCCAGCTGTCGATCCATCTCCTTGTTAATCTGCCCGGGAGTCTTCTACTATGAAGTTGGCCGTACAGTGCAATGTGGGGGAGTCTGAATGGTTCCATTCTCCTCACATGCGCATACCATTGTCTCCTTCGTTGCATTCCCCACCTGACGACATATTTGATCTCGCATATTTCCCTTATCTTATTGTTCCTTATTCTGTCTCGCAGACTCTTGCCTGATATGCTTCATAGAGTCTTCATTTCTGACACTCAAAGCGCGTTTTTGTGATTACGGTGTCCGTGATGCTTTCGATCCCAAATGTAGAACTATACACAGTGTATAAATAAGTCACCTTAACCACCCAACGAAAGGTTTTAAGTTCTGTAATTGCCCATAATTCATATTCTCATCTTGCTATAACATTTTCAATTAAAGTTTTACGTGGTAAATACCACTATTTCTTAAAATCTATTATGGCACGCGTTTCGATGCATTCCGCATCATTTTCAACACTAAAAATGACGCAGAATCCATCGAAACCTGCATTAAATGGATTTTTTTTTTTAAATTGGAATTAATTTAGTAAAAGTTAAATTAAAAATGGTGAGACATGACCTCAAAGTGACTGCCGAATCAATAAATGAAATTAATATTTTTATTGAAATATTTTCATATATTATACCAAACTTATAACATATCCTAAATAACGCATTGTTGATTCATTGTATGAATACAACATTTCGTCGAAGAGTTATGTCACTAACAGGTACAATGAGATTAGTTTGTTTAATGACATCCTGCATGTTTGACATTGGCGCGTATTTGAGATTCCCCGAAATATGATGACGGTGAACACATAACACCACAGTTACGTACGGCATCATTTATAATTAGTTCATGGTTAGGAATGTGTAACCGTCACCGCAAGCCGTACGCGGAGATACAGAGCCGTAATCAGTAATACCTGTGGAACGGCAGACCGCGGCGACCAGGAATACCGACGCCGACGCGACGTCCCGCGGAATACCTGCACATGATGTGCGCCGCGACGCAAAGCTCTGCGGTCGAAGCTTTTAAATTGTATAACTATTGAATTCCTCTCTTCCGAGGAAGTATTTATTACATAAATAAACACGTTTGCAATATTTTTTATCCAACTTATAAATATATATAGTCTCGAATGTAATATTCTTATACATTCATCATACTTTCTGGACCTTGCTCCTTCAGACGGACACTTTTTTGTACAATATAATATTTTTAAGAAGGAAAAAATTACACTTACAATGATGATGTAAAAAGGGAGATAACTGAATAATTCGAGAGAAAGCCCAAGATATTTATATATATATATATATATATATATATATATATATATATATATATATATATATATATATATATATATATATATATATATATATATATATATATATATATATATATATATATATATATATATATATATATATATATATATATATATATATACATATATATATATATATATATATATATATAAATATATATACTAAATGCTAGGTCATAAGCCCTGTGATGAGACTTCTTTTGTGTAAAAAAAACATGTTTGTTTAATCTGAAGTTAAAAAACCCCTTAAAAAATATATATATACTAGTCGATCAAAATAAATAAAAATGGTTTATGGCAAAAATATTATTATACCATATAATTAGAAAACAAGCTTTAGGTGACATTTAAAGAGACTTTTCTTCTGAAAAGCATTCTTCAGTAATATTCATTATTTATCATTGAGTTTCTTTTGAAGAGAAGTATTGCATTTTCGATTAAACATTTTAATTGGTTTGATAGAATAAAAGCTATGTGATTGTTTTAACCTCATTTGTATAAAATGCTAATAAAAGAAGAAAATAAAACCTCATTACCATCTATTATTATAAAACGTTTTTTTCCTGGAAATTATAAATGAAAAATATATCCATTACAGGTTTGAATAAAATCAAGCTGGTGACTAAAATAGTATCAAATGCATAACAATTTTTTATACAGAATGAATAAATTATTCTTTTCAGATTTTAATTGACAAATATTAAAAACCAAATAAATAAAATTGAAAAACATACTAAAAACTCTTAAAACGAAAAGTTAAAAATAAAAAAATAAATATGAAAAGAAACGAAAAAATATAGCTTTGCTCTGAACATAAAAAGCTGAATTATTTCATTCGCATTTTAACAATATGAATATAGAATAATGCATTTTGCGCAGTATTTGAACGTTTCTATTATATATGTACTCACGTTTCCCTGCAGACGATAATTGGTAGTAAAAATATTCTTTTGAAAAAAGTTTGCCAACAAGTTATGTATATTGGGATGATAATGAAATATGTCAAGACTTTGAATTCTATTTATGAAGATGATTCTTATTATTATTTATGAAAACAAAGATTAATTTTTAGGGGAAACGTATTTCCAATTTATTTGTCATAAAATTTATCGGGTTTTGGTCGCGTGGTTAGGTTGCAGACCGTAGTTAGAGTCAGAGATTCTGGGTTCGAACCCACTCTTTCGCAATTTGAAACCCATTTAATAAGGGACCGCTAAAAGTTAAGAAAAATGTGTAAAATTTAAGTATTTGTGTCTACAATAATAATTTTAAAAAAACACATATATTTATCTTTAATATTGTAAAAATATATATAAAAAGTTTGTTCGTAGCAGTTACGACTCTCAACATCACAAAAAAAAGTTTAATAATTTCATTAATTAATTCGGCAGTAACTTTGTGGTAAAATCTATCCATTTTTAATTAATGTTTTACTAAGTAAATACCACTTTTTCTTAAAATCTACTGTGACACGTGTTTCGATGCATTCCGCATGGTTGAAAATGATGCGGAATGCATCGAAACACGTGTCACAGTAGATTTTAAGAAAAAGTGGTATTTACTAAGTAAAACATTAATTAAAAAAAAGTTTAATTCTACATTGTTAATATTATTGTCATTTATTTGCTAGATTATTGACGTTACTAAGATACACTTTAACTTTTTACGCGATGATTACGAGTTTATGTTTAATTAAAAACAACGAAACGTTACTGCGCTCTAGCGGGCCGGTATAAAGAAAAGGGGGGAACGTTGGCATTCTGTGGCATCTAACATAGATAAGGGAAAATGTATATGACAGAGTTCTAAGGTTACGACCATAAAGTGAATTTCAATAAAATTTATTCGCGTTCGAAGTCGTTAGTAAAAGTACACTGCTCTTGTGGGGGTTATACCAGACAACCAGATACTCATATTTGAATCCTTTAAAGTATTCAATACCACTTTAATATAACCTGTTATTTTTGTTTTTAATTTAAATTTTATTTTGTTTTTCCTTGATTCTTTGCTTTTCATGCTGTTCTTTGTTTTCTTTGCTTTTCATTTTCCAACACCGTGTTTGTCCGCTTCCGTAGTGTAATGGTCAGCACGCTCGGCTACAGTACTGGAGGTATCGGATTCGATTCCCAGGGGGGGTCAAATAAATATATGTGATTTTTTCACTGTAATATTTATTCAACATTACCCTGGACTGGTACCTGAAGCGGAGGGCTGATCACCTTTCCTTCATGTGTAAACGATCAAGATAACACTGCGTTTATATGAAGCAGTGCCCTATGCACCATTGGGGTGCGGATAAGGGTTTATTATTATTTATTAACACCGTGATTTGAAAATTATGTGGAATGCATCGACACAAAAAATACATACATATATATTATGTGTTTGATGTGTGACGTGTTTGATATACTCATACATATATAGTACTGACATTTCTTGGTGGAACTGCATTTTATAGAATAAAATAACAACCACGTTGTTTTTTTCCATAATACATTTTATTTGACCAGCAATCGGGTTTCGTCGTAACCAACATCATTAGACTGGTGTGAGGCTAGACAAAATTCTATGTTATATACACAACAAGGTAGGGGTTGAAAACTGACGATGTCTGATGATATTCATCGCTAACGACGAATCCCTGAAAAAACTAGATAATTGTTATTTTATTTTATAAAATCCAGTTCCACCAAAAAATGTCAGTAAAAAACTTAAATTTGTAAATTGCTTTCAAATTTTCATTTAACCAGACTGAGCTGCAGCAATGTCTGGCCAGGTACAGCAAGTATGATTTAATAAATTATACCTTCTATCAAATTTGTTAATTATTTGGTGTTAATAACGTATTTTTGGTCAATACTGTTTACCAAACCCACAATCTAATCAGGAAATAATAATTAGCTGGACCGCTGTCTGCGTGCTAGTCTGTCTATATACAGTATATTGCCTTTTAATTACATGTGTGAGAAAGCCATATTTCAATTAATTATAAATTGAATGTGATTAAATGGAGCTCCGAAGCGAAAGGCTTCTATTTGTGCACTCCATTGTTCGGTAATGTGGCGCATACGCCTTTTTAGAGTCCCGCCTCCCTAACCATGGATTTAATCGTAAATTGGCCGACTAATTAGGAAAGTAATTAGCAATCAAATATTAATCCTAGAATCCCGCGGGCCTGCATACCACTCGTATTGCCTGTAAGGTATTAACTCGATACTGAAATATTTACCACTGGGTTCAAATAACATACGATATGCGTTACATAAAAACGCAGACTGTAATTTTGTGATATTATTCTTTTGAATACAAGCGAAATATTGTAACATATCTCTCACTCTTTTCAAGAACGTCATAAATCAAAACACTTGATTTTTTAGGAGAACGTTTTTAAAGTTTTAAAATATAATAAAATGTATTAAAAATAAATATCAAGCCACTCATTGAACTTTTTACTGTGCAACAGATCTTTTGAGGTAAAACCTGAATATTTTTTCTCTAGTTGAAAAATATTTAATTTATTTAAAAAAAATAATCAAATAATACCTTTTCTTCAAAATGCAAATACAACACATTCTGCCATGTTGCGGGTAAATATTAAGTTATAAATATGCCGCTTTCGCTGGGATATAGAATATTTTCTGGGCATTCCGAAAACAGGCACAACTGAAAATTGACGATTTTTGATTTATGACGTTCTTGAAAGGAGTGAGCGATATGTGTCCAAATTCTTGCTTACAAATCTAGGTTTCTCCCCATGGGAGCTTTATTTTAACATTTAGACATCTCAGCATCATCTTTATTGAGATGTCAAAATTTAAAAATAACTAACTCACATTAAAAGTGGAACACCAATTTTGCGAATAAAAACTTGTCAAATTATAAGCTGGATAAAATTGAGCATCATGCTTTCAGGCGTCTCCCAGTATGTAAAATAATTTGGATAGAATCTTATATACATTTAAATAAAAGAGTCTTTGCTCAATCAAATTACTTAGCTTCCTCAAATCAACCATAGATGGTACCGGAAACTTATTTAAGATATATTAATAATTTCCAAAATTTTGTGGTTGTCAATCATGATGAATGCTACCCGTGTATAAGGTGATCACTTAACCAGTCTTTGACGGGTCATAAACCCTGTAAATACCCAGATTTCAAATTTTATGTTGGTACATCAAAATGATAAATATTCTTTTAAAGAAACAGCAGAAATACAATGGGTCAAAAAATAATGTACGAATAATCTGTAGGTACGTGTAAAACGTAGGTAAATTTTCAAAAATGAAAGGAATACATACATTTCTTTACATTTATAAATAATTTCGTACTGTTTTAATTCAATGGTGTATCAGATCTTATGAATATAGGTTTACTTTACATAAATCAATATAATATAATTAATTGATAGTGATTTATCTTATCTCGAATCTGATGTTATTTCGCCATCTTGTTTTTTTTCTCACTCAGTATTACCGGCGGAACACTTTTCAATTCAAAGAGGAAGTAATACATTTTTTAATATTTATATAGCTGATTTTGAATTGGTTTAAATCAATGATTAAAGAAAACACTTCGTTTTTTACCATTTGAGTTTTATTATAGACTACATGTTTCAGAAGTTAAACTTCCATCATTCAGGTCTGTATAATAACAATGATGATGATGGAAGTTTAACTTCTGAAACATGTAGTCTATAATAAAACTCAAGTGGTAAAAAACGAAGTGTTTTCTTTAATCATTGTAACATGTCTTACCACAAAGTTAATGCTGAAACAATAAATAAAATGGTTTAAATCAATTATAGATTACATCTCATGGTAATTCGTTTATTTTACATAAATCGTTATCGATATTATATTAATATTATATTAATTGATTGTCGACTTATCTTATCTCAAATCTCCCGTTATTTCACCATCTGTTTTACCGGCAGAACACTTTCCAAATTAAAATAGGAACTTGTTTCTTAATATTTACATAGATGATTTCAAATTGGTTTAATTCAATTGTGGATTTCATCTCATGATAATTGGTTTATTTTACATATCAATATATAATGTTATTAATTGATAGTCATCTTATCTAATCACATTATGCGGTCGAAAACGTTTAGCCTTGTCATTTACTGATTGCAATCCAGATCCATCATCCTAATAATCCACCAACAGTAATAACACGGGTTTGATCTAATTATATATTACTAATAATTTACATACTACCCATTCCTAAGCATCGGCAGATTCCCCTGATTGACAGAGCATTGTATCAAACCTATAATTGAATATAATTTATTATAATTAGTGGCCGTAACCATACTTATGTAATAATTAATATTTTATTTTTATTTTTTATTTTTTATTTATTCGGGAATTGTACAGCTTACATATAAAAAAATTGATATTAAACAATAGTTACATTAACAATAATAAACATTACATTACATTGACAAAAAATAGTTACGTTAAAAAAAAAACAATTAAACAATTCCACAATTATGTTATAAAACTATTAAAAAACATTCACAGATTAAACAAAAAACCAAAAAACGAAAAAGGATATTATATAAAATAATAGATTTAGCAGGAAGGAGAAGGAAAGGAGAGGAATTAATAAGGGTGGTTAAAGGATATCTTCCCACAATATTTTTTTAACAATTTATTAAGAACGAATATGTGTATAAGAGTTACATACAGATGTACAAATATTGGACAAAATAGGAAAACAACAAAAAAATACGAATGATTTTAAGGAAATCAATCATTAAAAAAATTAAATAGTAAAAAAAAAAACAATGTAAAAATGATATCGTTACATAATTTAAATTCATTCACAAAAAAAAAATAAAAAAAATAAAAAATAAAAAATGCAAATTTAATGTAACTTTATATAAAATCGTGCTCTCAATACAACCAAAAAAACCTTTATAAAAAATATTTTTAATATCATACAATACTTAAATTCACTCAAATTAAATTAATTTCTCAATAAAATTATATCAAATCATGGTTATCAACTCCTGCCTTGTTTTATATATAACATAACAATTTGTATAGCCTCCCACCAGTCTGATGATGTCGGTAACGACGAAACCCGGTCGCAGGTCAAATTAAAAAAAAAAGTGGAAAAGCTAAATATATTGGTTTTAATCTAATAATATATTAAAAATGCAATTCCAACACGAAATGTCAGTGGATAATATAAATCTATATAAAAATGAGTACATACAAACATGGATTATCGTAGTAACTAAAATACAGATGGAATAATATATAGCATTAAATAAACGATGTCATGATTTGATACCTATTTTTTCAAAATTTATGCTTTACTCAGTAAATACTATTATTTTTTAAAATCTATTATGACACGTGCTTCTATGCATTTCGCATCATACAAAATAGATTTTAAGAAATAGTGGTATTTACCACGTAAAACGTAAATTAAAAATACTATAGTAAGATGAGAATACGAGGTATGGGGTAGTATGTAATAAGTATGGGATAAAAATAGTGGTATTTAATGAAAGTATTGGATAAGTATGGGATAAAAATATTGCTTAAAAGGTAAATAAAACGAATGGAACGTAAGGAGTATGTCATAAGTATAATAAGGAGCAAAAAATAAGAAAATAGTACAAAAGTATTAACAACAGTATTTCAAAGTTTATGAGTTTTGAACTTACGAGATTATTTTTTATCACTCTTGAATTGATAATTAAGCTATGTGAAGGCGATGTAACAAATACCTTACTCCTAAAATAAGATATAAAACCAAATAATTTTTAATGGATATTGCATGTATAATATTTCATACTTGAAATGCATTAATGGAACCCCACCTACCTAGATAAGTCCGCGATTTAATTTAAAATTTTAATATCATATCAACCCTTTACGTTTTTCCAACCCCGCTCACAGGGTGGCTTATTCATGAACATATCCACGCGCTTAATTGCCTTTTCTGTTTTTGAACGTTGCTGATTGTATCGGAAAGGGTGGCCGATGCGTTTGGGGATGGAATGGGGGTATTCGCTATAAAGACGGGTGGATGATGATGGACGTCATAGAAGTTGGTCAGATTAGATATTGAAACAATGAGCTCGGTTAAAAATGGATGATTCAATTAGCAAAATGCACTTTTGAACTGAAGCCCCCACGGAATGACGCTTAAGGAAGCGAATACACTTATTATATTATTATAAGAGTATTCACACTTACACACTTGTAATATTATATACAATTAATATAATAAAATAACAACTACATACGTAGTTTTTTCCACATAAATTTTATTTCACCAGCTACGGGATTTCGTCGTTACCGACATCATCAAGCTTTATAGCTGTTATTTTATTTTATAAAATTCAGTTAGTTCCACCATTTTTGTTTTTTATTTAATTAATAAACTATTTATTTTTCATAAAAACCGTTATAAATATTGTTCATTTGAATATCATGTGCATTATTCATATAAAAAATAAACTTACAAACCAAGTTTAAATGATTGTACCAAAATAATACAACAAAAATATCAAAATTATTTGCGTTTTAAAAACAACAAAAAGGGAGTTTAGGAGAACAGTTTTGCAATATCCGAACTATATGTCTTCTTTTCACAATTTTTTTCGTAGTTTATCGTTAAAATTCTAACGTCTCAAATTCACAATTTAGGTCCCTATTTTGTAAAATTCATACAAACTTCGTTTATTAATTAATTGTTCCATATTTTATGGTATTTTCAAATGGTGTTAAAAAACAATAACAAAAAATTATCACTGAAATTTTTTTTTAAAAAAAACGGCATTTTTATTAATTAAAAATAAAATCAGTGTTCAACCCCACAATATTCTATTATTTTTTGTGTTTTTTTGTTATCCAATAAACTTGATATTTTACGTCATAGAAAAATATTGATATTTGTTTACATTTATTTTTAGTGATTGAAAACGAGATAAACAATTTAATATTTTAGCATAAAAATCAAACGTTATTGATTACGGATAGCCAATCTTGCGTTGAATAGTAAATGTACTTGAAAATCACTTTTAAAGAACCTACATTGAGGACACATAAAATAGTCAAATGTGTTTTTCAGCAACAACGCACAGATAGCACACATGATAGAAGGAGTGTTTTTTTTTTAATCCGAAAAAAGTTAGTGTTTACTTGTTTCAGATGTATATTAAATCTCCTAAAGTTGTTAACCGATTGCTTTGAAATTTTGACACAACGTTGCATTTGAAAACAAACGTGTTTTTATATTCATATCTTTTTAAATTAAAATGTGAAAATTAGTGTATTAAAAAAATCTTTTAAAGTTATTCAGCTTTGTTTCACTTGAATATATAATTACGCATAGTTCTCGTTAGGTTAACCTAACCTAACCACAAAAATTTGTCTGCCTCCATAGTTTAATGGTCAGCACGCTCGGCTACCATAATGGAGGTCCCGGGTTCGATTCCTCGGTTACTCAAATAAATATAAGTGATTTTTTCACTCTAATATTAATTCATTATTAGAATTGAATCCCTGGACTGGTACTTGAAGCGGGTTGATCACCTTTCCGACAGGTGTTAACGATCAAGATAACACTGTTTTTATATGATGCAGCGCCTTATGCACCATTAGGGTACGGATAAGGGTTAAAAAAAAATGAAAAAAAAACAAACAAAATTTAAGACATGTTAGAATCAGCAATAAACGCAAACGGGAACTAGGTATTTGAAGACTCTCTAAAGCATAATTTAGTCCCTAAAACCAACAACAAGCAAGCCACATAATCACCCGGAGTTCTCGTCAAGCTAATCTGCGCCAAGATCGCGTTTGCAAAAGAGCATCGGGGTCTGCGCTGCTCGACCGTTCGGTCGGTAGGCGCCGCTGCTGCACTGCGATTTTGAGATAAAAATCAGTAATTAGCGTTGGCAATTACACGGCGGACGTAACGAGCTGACTAGAATGCGAGCATCGGATTATAAAAGGGAGAACGGGCCTACTAAAGTTGCAGCCACGAAACCTGCCACGCAGTAATAATAGACGAAAAACTAACATTGTTTTTTTTTTATAGATTTTTAATTTTAATTTGTAAAACTCCATTTTAATTTAAATATAAAATATTGAAATGAAACACTGATTTTTACAGTCTACTTAACTGCATTTTACTATTAAAAACGATCAAAATAAAATTTGTGACAATTGTTTCGATTTGTTGTGGCATTTCCAAATCCTGTAGTTAAAAAATACCATATCAAGGCGAAACAATTGTATTTTTAATAATAAAATACAATTTATTAGACTCTTAAAATCAATGATTGATTTGAGTATGTAATATAATAATAAATTAAGATTGTTTGTTTTATTATTTTAGGCACACAAACAGACAAAAACATAAAATGGGATTTTCAAACTGAAAATACTTTTAAAAATCTTTAAAAACTTACATTCATCCTTAAAAAAAATTCAGAACATCCTTAAAAAAATAATTAGTAAAAAACATTATGCTTCATATCAGTATATTCTGCAAGTATAGGATTATTGGGTAGTACAAGTTATGCATCATTAAATACATAGTATTATTGACCAAAAATCAATAATGAAACAATACGTTAAGTTCTGGGATGAACTTCAACGGAGGAAATATTCAACAAATTAAAACTTTTGATACTAAAACAACTATATGCTTCAACAATCTTTACATATGCATTTAAGAGTTACACTCACATCAGCAGCTCCCAGCAAATAAATCACAATAATCATACTTTATGGTAATATACAAAAAACAACAAACTAAACGTAATACATACTTTGTTTGGTCAATGTAACTTTAATTTTTAATCGTTAAAGTTCATAAAACGTAACCGCTTCCATTACAACCCCCTATATTTTGTAATTATTCAGAAAAAAAACATTACGACTCTCAACAAACGTCTGCAGCATTTTTTTCAGATATAATTTATAATTCATTTTAAAAAGTACAATACTTTTGCATTATTTCCTGTTTTTTGTTTGTTTTCTATTGACCTTCATTACTATCTCTCCTTGGAACCCTACCTGCCATCAGATCATCATCAGATCATTCTTCCTCTGTATAGTCTACCTCTCCCCCTTTAACTCCTTTCTTGATCCTTCTTCCTTTGCCTTCCTTGTTTTTTTAAGTTAACTATATTTGTAAATACCACATGAACCTTAAAAGTCTCTTTATTTAAAGTTAGAATAAAAAAATCATAAAAAAAAATATTTTCCAAGACAATTTCTAAATTTTTTTTTATAGATACTTTCCCATTCCTAGAAAAAATTATAATAAAAACTCCACGCCTCCATCCCCTTTTACTTCAAATCTCACTTAATTTTCCTACCCTATTATCCTGCCTTCCTACATAACTATTAATATTTTACAGTTTTAAGTTTAGTATACATCCATCCCTGAAGATAACAAGGTGTCTGTCGAAACGATTTGAATAAAAGTACGAAAAATAAATTGGTTTTAAATAAAATAATTATTTTATTTTATTTAATTCTACAAGACAACACTAATCGGATTGCGATAATTGGGGGTGGACTTAAAACTGACTCTTTCTGTGGCGTTGACTATAAGCCGCTAGGCTGGTAGGGCGCTGGCTGCTAGGGTGCCCAGACACTGTCCATTAACTTTCTTTAGTACTGAGCAAACTAGCTTTCGGTTTCGTAATGGACTGAGACAGGGGAACTCGACAAAACTCTTTTTTGTGAAAACACAATTAAAGACGTGAAAATGGTAATGGTGTAGTGATTTCGAATTAAAAATTGTACCTGTACCCTTACGCATATTATCCTTCCCTCGGACAACGAATACGGATTAAATTTTAGACTGTTTTCTTGATTGAAGATCAAAATAAAACTTACAACGTTTTGAGTGTGTCCAAATACTTGTTCACAAATCTGGATTTTCTCCAATTATAGGAGTTATTTTTCATTTTATTAAATTGTTCCTAAATCTGGAGATAATCCTGATTTGTGGAGAAGTATTTGGACACACTCTAAATCTTATAAATAAATTATCTGGCAAAATTATAAACTTAAAAAATAAATAAAAATAAATAATAAAATGAAAATGATATTTTCTGGCGTTTCTCATGTGTGTGATTATAATCCAGGATTCGGACCTCACATACTAATATAAGAGTTTCTGTTCAGTGAAAAGCATCTTTTCATCTCACCAATAGATGTCTCTAGTGAAGTTATAGTGATTCGAGAACAATGTTTCAAAATTGGTTCATATATATACAACTTCCAAGAATTTGAGTAGTGTGGTTGTCAATAATGGGTAGATTTAGTTAATGTTACACGTGTGTAAAGTGAACACTTAAACCAGCCTATGACGGTCGTCAGCTCCGTTAATGCCAGACTTCCATATTCTTCTTTATCTTTGATGAGAGTCAAAAAATAATATCAAAATAAAATTATCATAATTTTTTCAGTGGTGAATATGCCTTAATTATAATTTTTCATTGTAAGTTTTGATTATTGATGTTTTCTTTATTATAATTATTGCTTTGAAATAATCAGAAATCTAACTCAAGTTCCCGTAAATGGTAGCCTAACATGATTTTCACCAAAATAAGAGGTAAGGAAATACAACTATTCTAAAATTATCCTCACATGCGCATACCACTATCTTTTTCGTTGTCTTCCTCGCATAACGACATCTTTGATCTCGCATATTTATCTTATCCAATGTTCAAAAATTAGACGTGTCGGGTTGTGGTCCCGTGGTTAGTGTCGTGGACTCTCGAGTCAGAGTTTCTCGAACCCACTCTACCAAAATTTAATGCCTATTTCTTATAAAGAGCCGCTTAGGCTCACAGAAATGGTATGAAATCGAAGTATTTGTGTAAAAAAATAAAAACATAAATATTTCTCTTTTATTTAAGAAAAATAATAAAAAATTAAAATCCTTTTTTACACTTCCATGAAAATGTTTTCGGATAGGTAATAATTAAGATATTTCAATTTATTCAGTATATTATAATCATTTAATATTATTTTTAATATCAATAAAACCACCGAAAAGCAGCCCTACATTGAGTAGCAAGTACGTACATAACTAACATTTAACTGAGCACCCTGTAATCAGTCGCATCAACATTTTCGCACAGTGTTAAATACTGTAACGATGTAATTTATTTGGAAAAAGCATCACGCCTTGTCTAAACTTTCTCCTGTACATTATTAAGTTCGCATTCAATACGATGGTTTTTCAAAATTTAAATCAAAATTGAATAACTCTAGATCTTTTCTGTCGATTTTTTCACAGGAATAATTCAACACCCTTGAGATAATCTGCATCACAATTCGAACAACACATGTTTATCATTTTTTATTGATATTTTTATTTAAATCTTTTTTCAAAACATATTTTTATTCCTCTTTTTTCGTTAACTTTTACATGGTACAATAATATATGTAGATGTGTGTACATGGATATATATTTATTTATATGTGCGTATGTGTGTGTGTGTGTGTGTGTGTGTGTGTGTGTGCATGTGTGTGTTTATTGTATTTGCGTGAATCGATAAACGTATTGAAATGTAGAGTAATATGTAACATATTTTTTTGGTTTCGTTATTTATGCTTGATTGGACGATTACTGTAAGAACGCGATGACAAACAGCTTCAATAGCAGTTTATTGAGATTTGATTTTTTTGTTACATTTTTTATTTTTATAATTAAGAAAAAATACATTTTTTCTCGTGGTCTTGTCAGTATGGTCATTTGAGCTTGGCCTAGTAGTTTTAAATGATTGATTGCCTTACATTCCCGATCCTTTCCAATTAATGCCTATACGACTTGTGTATTTGGGTATGTTGTGCAAGTTGCCCGTTATGCTAAAGATGTGTTTAAGCAAAGTGTTCGGAATCTAATTTTAATTTATGAATTTCTGGGACTACCGCGTCATTACTGTAGCACAGTTGAAAATAATAGGACCGTTTCCAAACACATTATTATTTTATCTCCGCAAAACACAATGGCAGTGCTTAAATTACGTAAATAAGTGAATTATAATTGCTAATTTTTAAATGCTTATTATGCCCTTGTTTTATAAAGAAAGCTCTCTCCAGTGCCGTCGCGGCGAAAAAATTGGCGTTCATAATCATTATGACATCCCTTATTTTACATAAAATGAATATATCAAATTTAAATACTCCATTTTGTCAAAGTATTTTATTTCATATATAAAGCCATGTTTTTTTAAGCCGTCCACTTGTTTTCGAGTGATTTTGGCTCTATCAAACAAAATACATCGTAATAACAATAAATAAAGGATAAAAGAGGAGGTAGGGATAGGACATACAAAAATCAATAATAACAATTTACTGACACTAAGGAAAATATAAAATATTTATTACAAAACTATTTGACCAACATTAATTCAAATATATTCAAATGTAGGCGGTAAAAATGATTTTTTCCTCAAATGTAATTTTGTAATGATGATTATTCACACACATTAACGATATTTGTAGTTATATTATATCCATAAACACGTGTGAATCAATTATAAAAACTTTATGTTACTGTTACAAATAATGAATGTAAAGGTCAAAAAAATATTTTTTTCATTTCACTCTAAGCGGGGATTTTATGAATAATATCTACGTTTTGAAAGACATAACTGTACGACCAAACAAGGATAGTTTGAAAAAGAACGTAAAGGCCCACGTGATTACCCCAATATAAAAATCAAGTAATGAGTTTTTGCTATTTTTTTAAAGAAATTGTAAAATCTTGTTTATTGTAGGTCAATCAAATATTTTTTGCACTTGGTTGAAATTTTATGATTTTATGGTCAGAAAAAAATACTCAAAATCCTGGGTTGCCAGGAGACAGATTTTTTGAGTGAAAATTTACGTTAACAAATGACAGGAAATTTACCAAAAGGGTTTTTTTGTACAGTTTTTTTTAATTATCTCTTCGGGACGGTTTTACAATCGATTTAGTCTTAAAAGCTTCTGTTTTTCGTGTAATTCACTTAGTCTAGCATCCAAATTTTGAAAGGACATCGATGACTTCATAAACGCTGTATCCGGTCACGATATACTTCACGCGACATCGAATAATAATAATAACAATAAATTCACCTATTTACAATCATTGTCTTTTATTTGGTAAATACCATATTTTATTAAAAATCTATGGTGCTTTGACGCATTCAACATCATCATCATACGGTGTTTAATAATGATGTAGAATACATCAAAACACGTGCTACAATGGATTTTATTGTGTATATTAAAAGCATTGTTAACTTTCTGGTATGATAATATAACACCCTCATTATCATTCATCGTTCACTTTGTGTAATACCACTTTAAAATCAAATAATTTAAAGTGGTATTACACAAAGTGAACGATGAATAATAAGGAGAGTGTTTCAAGGGATTTTAATAAAGAAAAGTTTCTTAGAACCCTATTTATCCATGTAATTATGAAAATGAAAAAAATCCTATTATATTTGAAATCCACTAATACAATTTTACAATATTTTGATTGTTTCCAAATATTTGTTCACAAATCAAGGTTTTCTCCATTTTTTTTTTGACATGTAATATAAAGTTAACTTTATTTTTAATTTTTTTAATCCATATTTACGTTTATCTATTCATTTTTGCTGTCTTAGAATTCACGAACTGCCCCTGTCACTAAGTGCGGTGGTATAAACCACCATAAATCAGCAACGGAAGGTTTTAATTACTCTTTTCTACGTGGAACGGCGTTCTGGAGCCATGAATATATATGAACTGGGTGCCTGCTCGCTTCTAGCTGCTAGCGCCCATGTTCGCAGAATGTGAGTAAGTACTTTAGGTATAATTGCCGAGGAATATTTGCGTGCATGAAACTGGCCGAGCTACCCCGAGATGGCGTAACTGGAAGGAATGAATCTTGTTAACTGAATGCTTTATGGCCATCTAGTAGGGTTGCCAACAGTAGTAAAAAGACATTAATAACACAGTATTTTAATAAAAATATTTAGAAAGATAGCCAAGATAAGAGAGCGAAGATAACTGAAGTTACTAAAATATCACTGATATTAAAGAAGTCCATGCATATGAAAAAAAAATATCGCATTTACTTAACACAATTCTATACTACACTAACGTTTTTTTTCAAATTGAAAATTGAATATAGGTGCCTTTTTTGTTGTTATTTCTATTAATTAGTTAATTTTGAAAAAAAAGTTGTGATCAAAAGTACAATGACAGTTCACCCGACATACAATCCCAGTAAAAAAGATCTTAAATTTTTACCCAATTTCAATTCAAGTATAATTCTACCGTTTCAGTAGGATAAAGTGACCATTACTGTATAACTTTAATCTAAACGAGGAATGATACGTTGTTCTACAAATTCCTTTTGAATTACGTATTCAGGATAATGGAGGATAATTTGTTTGTTTAACAATTTTCCATATTATTTTTTAAACTAAATACTATAAATTACAAACATACAATTCTACATATCGCTCACTCCTTTCAAGAACGTCATAAATAAATAAAACTTGATTTTTCAGGAGAACGTTTTTAACGTTTAAAAATATAAAGCAATGTATTAAAAATAAATATCAAACCACTTATTGAACTATTTACTGTGCAACAGATCGTTTTAGGTAAAACCTGAAGGTTTTTTTTCCATTTGAAAAATATTTAGTATGTTTAAAAAAAAAATTAAACAATACCCTTTCTTCAAAATGCAAAAACAACACTTTCTGCCCTGTAGCGGGTAAATATTAAGTTAAAAATATGACGCTTTTGCTGGGATATAGTACATTTTCTGGACATTCCAAAAACACGCACAACTGAAAATTGACGATTTTTGATTTATGACGTTCTTGAAAGGAGTGAGCGATATTTGTAATGTCATACAAAGTCTTAACAAACTCCGTTTGTTGACATGGCAACTCGGTTATTACAAATCAAGGGTTTTAAAATACAGCATTATGAATTGAATTCATTAAATTTAGCCCTATTTTTGGCACCCTTAAAATTTGTGTTTTAAAGTAAGCTATTTTAAATTTAACCACTTATTAAGGCTGTGTTCTTCTCCCCTTCGTTTCCTACCATCCTTAATATCCACTTCAGGCTTCCTCGAGTTGCTGCGCGATAACAATCCCTACTTTGTCTTATACCAAAGGCTTCCTAAATGGTGAGTCGAATAAACTTGGAGATGCTGGAAGGAATTAAGACGGTAAATTGTTATTAATTGTCGTTTGTCATAAATCTCAGAAGAGTTTTTCATGGCTTTTAGGACATTAATATTATGAATTATTGTCGTGGAGGTATGTACAAGTGTATTTAAATCATGAATACAAAGTTTTTTTAAAAAAACTAACTAGCTAACTAACTAACTTACCATCACGCCGCTTCCCCGCAGGGGTAGGCAGAGAGAATAGAGCGCCACACCACTCTGTCCTTGCAAACATTCTTCGCCTCTTCCACGTTCATGCATCTCCTCATACATACCCGCCGATTGTTACGACTCCTAACCTGACCACTTTCAAGTATTTGACATAACTGATCGTGCCATGTTTTTCTCGGTCTTCCTCTGCTTCTTTTCCCGCTAACATTCGCCTCATAAATTTATTTTACCGTTCTTTCCTCACTCATTCGTTCTACATGTCCAAACCATCTCAACACACCTTCCTTAATTTTATCGATAATGCTTATCTCAGCATTGCATTCCTTCCTTATTTCACTATTCGCACATCTATCATACATCGTTTTGTCACACATTCTTCTGAGAGATCGCATTTCGACTGCATTCAGTCTACTTTCATCCTTCTTTTACCAACTCCATGTTTCACTTCCATACATTAGAGTTGGAACCAGGACTCCTTTGTGCACTGCCAGTTTAGCTTCCGCTGATAGGTTTTTATTTGCTATAACTGATTTCAGTGCACCATTAACTTTGTTCCCAGCATTCACTCTCCTTTCTATGTCTTTATCAATCTTTCCACAATTTTTTAAACAGGAATTACAATTTTATATTTGCTCATATCATGAAGAAACACTGAATCAGTTGCATTAAATTATCCTTTAAAAAAGTGATGATTTAAAAAAATGGATTAGTTGCCTACTAAAATTATTATTTCCGAAAACAAATAAGGAATTATAGCTTATTTAGTTTATATGTCTATAAAATGATAGTCAATGTTTATACTTAATAATAAATTATTAAATTTTATCTCTAAAAACAATACAATAGATACAATACAATATAATAAAATATATACAATATCAATCAAGATTTGTCACCTAGTTCATTCATTTGTCTTATTCTTCTTGTCATTTCTTCTAGATATGACCACTAAACCTGAAAGATATTTTGAAAAATGTTTTATTAGCTCATCAATTTTTAAATGTTGAATATTGCACGTGTGTAAAGTGATTACGTAACCAGTCTATGATAGGTCATAAGCCTTGTAAATACCCAGACTTCCATATTCCTTGTTATCTATGTATGTTGAGATGTCAAAAAATTTAAAAATAACTCCTAGGTGGAGATAATTCAGATGAATGAACAAGTATTTGGACGCACTTGAAATGTATATATATATATATATATATATATATATATATATATATATATATATATATATATATATATATATACACACATGAATGGAATATATCGAAATGCGATCCCTCAGATGAATGTGTGGCAAAACGATGTTTGATAGATGTTCGAATGATCGAATAAGGAAAGAATGCAATGCTTAGATAAGCACTATCGTAAAAATTAG
The DNA here is from genome assembly GCF_059751285.1 of Brachycentrus maculatus. Classification (NCBI taxonomy): domain Eukaryota; kingdom Metazoa; phylum Arthropoda; class Insecta; order Trichoptera; family Brachycentridae; genus Brachycentrus; species Brachycentrus maculatus. The sequence continues at coordinate 80,200 of NW_028281340.1, forward strand.
GAAAATTGTGATGAGATAGTTTGGACGTGTGGAACGCATAAGTGAAGAAAGAATGGTTGAACAAATATATGAGGTGAATGTAGTAAGAAAAAGAAGCACAGGAAGACCGAGAAAAACTTGGCACAATCAATAATGTCAAACACTTTAAAGCGGCCGGATCAGGAGTCGGGTATGTATGAGGATATTCATGAATGTGGAAGAGGCGACGAATGTTTCCAAAGACAGAGTGGTGTGGCGATCGATTCTCTCTGCCTACCCCTGCGGAAAAGCGGCGTCATGGTTAGTTTGAATGTATTTTTTAATTAAAGGGAATATATTAAATGGTAAGAAGTTTTTTTTTAATGGTTGACTTTAATTTAATAAGGTTTAAACATGTGCCACAAAGTATCGGCAAAAAAATATTACTTAACTACTTTTTTATGCTAAACAGTTTTTGATAATGGTATGATCATTTACTTATACTTATTGGATTCGTTGCCAATATTTTTTTATTTTATTTTTATTTATTCGGGAATTGTACAGCTTTACATTTAGTGAAAGCATATAATAAAGAATAGTTACATAAATAAAAAAAAAAACAATTATACAATAAATAAATAAACACATTTTGCAAAATAAATACAAAATTCACAGTAAAGTACGAAAGAGGTTGTAAAATAATATTTATTAACGACCGTCGCAAAGATAGTAAAGTGAAACAAAAATCGCGATAAATTTGAGAATAGGGTGAGAAGTTTATCTTTATGTACAAAATATAAGTGTGCCATTTTTTCCTAAAACGTCGCCGTTTCGCTACCTTTCTCAAGCTTTCACTATATAACTTTGTCTTTTCTTTATCTTTCTTCTTTATTACATTCCGGCATTATACCTCCGGGACTCCATTACACGGAAGACAATGTAGATACAAGTACCTACTTACGCTATGTCATAACAGTCTACGACATCGTAGAGACTGCTACGCTTTACTATAGGGTAGATATGGTTTCCTTGGCAATGTTAAGTATACTTCGCTTCAGCGAAGCTTTTGTTATAGAAATTAATTTTAATCATTCATTGTTTTCAAATTATTGCAACTTTTTTTATTTAATTTTAAACTTTATTGTAAAACGAATTAAATTTTTTATTCTATCTAGATTTTAAAAAACTAAACAGAAAATAAGAGTTTAATTGATAAAAGGTACAATTTAAGATTATAAGGTAAGAATTTGTGAAGTTTGTAGCTTTTACCAATTTATACCAGCCAAATGCCAGGCTGTACGCATTGAGATGCTCAGTCTCTCAGTCAGAGATTTATTTTAATCACAATTTTTATATTTGGAACATTTCAATTTGCAGAGACCCATTAAAGCACACTTGCGTGTCTTATCGGTGGAGGTCTTTTTTAATATTTTTGTTTTTGTTTTTAACGATTTTTACCTAATACACAAACAAAAAGAGAGAAAAATTAAGAATATAAACATTTTACAATTTTCATAAAATTAACTCTTGATCATTTACCCAAGATGCTTCGTCTTAAGTTGAGAAACCTAAAATATTCATAAATTATCTATTGAATTGGAATTTTCTCCATTTCAAAATATATTACTTTCAACAACACGTTGTTGAATTGTGTAATTATACCGTAAATCTTTCGTGATAGCTGCTTCGCCTTACATTGTCGTGTTATAAATATTATTTTTATTTATAAATTTTATGTATAAAAACAAATAAATAAATCGATTAAAATCAGAAATTACGCTCAAATTTATATTAATAATTATCAATATATAAACATTACAACACATTTATGGTAGAAAATAATAAATGATAGAATAAGTTAAACCTTGTATCAACTTGTATTATTTATAAAGGGTTGGAATTTTTCAACATTGGTTTTTCTCAAAAATGCGATGTTACAGAACTCTGCTAATAAATTATTCATCACTAAAACCCACATAAAGATTTCATTTGTAATTCATGTTTAGGTAATTTTTTTCACCAAACGAGAAATACATGATAGAAAATAATTTATTTAATTTAATTTTCAATGCTATGTTTTTGAAAACAAAATAAGGGTGACTAAGTATTTTATCCACAGCTTTATCAACCTAGAATAAAATGTTTACATTATGTTGCCACCTCCTTCAACCTGTTCATTTTAATGGTACTACACATACGAAGGAATTACACCTTTTTATGTGAAATAATAAAAACTTTCATCTTAGACGCTATTGTCTCAATAGATAAGACGTCAGAATCCCCCTTCTCTTCCAACACCTCCTTATACCCCTTTCACCCCCACCAGATATCTTCTCCAACAAGCTCCGCCCAGAATAAATAAATAACAAAAGTGTCTGCACTTAATTCCAAAGGTTTTATCTTTGATAGAGTTCAAAAAATTGTGTACATAAACTGAATTTAATCTAAGAAAGGGTTTTTTTTGTATATTAAATATTAAAATCAAACACTGATTTTCATAGTCTAATAACTTGTATATAACTGTTAAAAACAGATAAAAATTAAATTTGTGACAATTATTTCACCTTGCTATGGCATTTTCCAACTATTCGAATTATAACTGCACATGTTTTACCAAATAAGACTAACTATTATTTAAGTACCTAGAATTGTAAAGCTACATTAGGACCCTCACTGCATTTAATCTTCACAGTAGTACGAAAATCCCAAAATAACAAGGCGAGGCAAGAGTGTTTTTCATTTAAAAAAGTACAATTTAGTGACTCGTGTTTGATTTTAATATTTTATACATAAATTAAAAGAGTTCTACAAATACAACGCCAAATCTATCAATTAGATATTTTCGTTGATATAATAATGCCGTTCAGATAACTAGTAGCGTGGTGAATTTTTAGTTTTTTGAATTTTTAGTGAATATTGTAAGAATGTATGATATACGTATAGAACATGAGCTGGAAATGGATGAAACTAGGTCAAAAGTCATGGTATTTGAAAGAAAGAAAGATGTAACAAAATCCAAGATTAACGTCGTGCCAAAAGTTTACGTAACAGGAGACCATGTATGTATAGATGATGTATGGATGTGAACGAAGCTAGGAGTGTATGTCAGGACAAAAGAGTATAGCGTTCATCCTCTCTGCCTACCCCAGCAGAGTAGATATGGGGATGTTGCCCTTAAAAACATTTTTTTTATCCTTATTTCAACTTATTGTGCATAGAGCACTGTACCGCGGTGTGTATACATGGTCATTACTTAGGTGAAGGCAATCTGATTAATCACACGCTACTGATTTTTTAACTCAAGAGTGGAATTAACTTTATATAATACGAATAACGTGAGTCCAAAACTACAGGATTAAGGACATTATTTACAATACAAAAAAGGAAATGGTAGTCGGAAAAGGAAAATAACAACAATGCCAAGGGCGTTCAGAGATACAAGAAATTTTGTTTACAAGGCTCTTAAGATAAAAAATGTAAATAATAAAAAAACAATACATACATAATCCAAAACCTCAAAAAAATAATATTAGTTAATGAATGTGTCAGCAAACTTCAAAGATTCAATTAAATTAAATTAAACAAATAATGTGAGATCATTTGAAATTTGAAATTGAAAAATTAATGGAGATATGAAATTTCAGATAAATTTGAAGATACGAGAGGTATAAGATAATTTTCACTTCTTCTGGAAGATCATCATCACGATGTTTGTTCTTGTAATGTTACGTAAAAAGCGTCGGGCGTCTGGGCCATAAAATTACTGCAAACTTAATCCATTTCTAAACAAGTTCGTACGATGACTGATAAATCGTTTTGATTTAGGTCCGTTTGATCTCAAAGTATTCTTTCTAAATAAATTATAACGCCTTGAAACTCTTTTAAAAGTTCTTCTTTTCTCAAGGTGATCGATGAATAAAATATCATCCGGTCCCTAAATCGCTCACTACTTTCAAGAACGTCTTAAATAAAAAAAATCGTCAATTTTCAGTTATGCATGTTTTCAGATTGTCCAGAAAATTTTCTATATCCCAGCAAAAAAGGCATATTTTTATCATAATATTTACCCGCTACACGGCAGAAAGTGTTGTTTTTGCATTTTGAAGAAAAGGTATTGTTTGATTATTTTTTAAATAAATTAAATATTTTTCAAATGAAGAAAAAACCTTCAGGTTTTACCCAAAAAGATCTGTTGCACAGTAAAAAGTTCAATAAGAGGCTTGATATTTATTTTTAATACATTGTGTTATATTTTTTAATTTAAAAACGTTCTCCATAAAAATCATGTTTTTTTTATTATGACGTTCTTGAAAGGAGTGAGTGAAATACGAAGCCTAAAACATTACCAACTGATATTTGCGTTTTAATCAGAAGAATAAATGTAGTTATAGAAATAAAATCAGAGAAGACCGAGGAAAAATTTAAATTATCAAGTATTTAAAATGCTTGAAAATGGTTCAGGTCAGGAGTCGGAATAATCGGCGGGATTAATGAAAGAAGAGATGCATGAATGTGGAAGTGTAGAAGACTATTTGCAAAGACATTCTCTCTACCTACCCATTCATGATGATTAGTTAGTTAGTTAGTTAATTTAATGTTTCATTGCTATGGAAAATTCAGAAAAATATAAAATTTATCTACCATAGAACGGGGCTACTTGAACTTTGATGTGTTAATATTAGAACCCAGAAAAAAAAATTTAGATCGTGGTATCGATCGAAGTATCGTGACAATAAGTGTCACTTGTCAGGAAAACAATGAATCATGTCGATACGTTCATTATTGTAGACCAAATACAGTTTTTTTTTGTACCTGGCTCATGTAACACATCAAAGTTCTAGTAGCCCCGTCCTATTGTACGTAAAAGATTTTTAAATAAGAGTATTGAGCAATCAATAGGTATTCTTTATCACAAATTGAAGTAATTAATTTATTCAATACATTGATTTAAAGTTCAAAAGGAAAAAAAAACGTTTAAAATTTATACTGCCTTAAATTACGATTATAAAGAGGTGATCGTTTTTTTTGTAAATCAATACGCTGCATAGATAAAAAGTTTCCTTCGTAATTTTTACCTTTGGCGTTATTTGAGAAGCTCTTTGAGCTGGCAGCTTTAAGTTGCTAAAGTGCCGTTACATAATAAGTTCGAGTTGTTTGTTTTGGCCACGCCTATTCGGTAGAGTTTTTGTTCATTTTATGTGGAGAGAGCGGATGGGCGGGGCCTTGGGCGGGTGCGAGACGAGGACACGCCCTCCTCCCACACAAAACGCCCATCGATTTGGTAAAACGCCCAACCTAGAGCTTTAAAAAGTTTTAAAGGAATTAAACTTTATCCTCTCGCTGGAAATTTTATCGTAAAGTAGAAATTTGAGATGGGTTTTTTATATGATGAGAGCAATTTTATACTTTATCAACTTGGATCTTTTCAGTGAAAATTGGGAAAAAACCTTATGAAAACATTTTCTCATTAGTTCACTTCTTCTGTTCATAAATGTTATTTCTGAAATAAATATTTGTATTTTTTTCATTAACTTGTCAAGGGGTTTTAGACAAAAATATTGAGTCTTTAGAAAAACGATGTAAACTTATGCCTCTTATAAACTAAGTAAACTGTCAATTTATCATTAAAGTTTTACTTGGTAAATACCACTATTTCTAAAAATCTATTGTGGCAAGTGTTACGATGCATTCGGCATCATTGCCAAACACTGCCGAATTCATCTATATACGTGCCACAATAGATTTTAAGTAGGGATGTTTAAAACGTAAATTAAAAATCGATAGATATTACCACAAAGTGACTGCTGATTCGATTGATGAAAAATTAATGTGTATCATTTTTCTAAAAAAAAATACTTAAATTGTATGAATGAAAGTAACGTTAAATAATAATGATTATAAAAATAATAAATTAATTTTTTCGAAAATTATATTGAATCATGGTTTTCAACCCCAGTCTTTTTGTGCATATAGCATAGGAAGTTGTCTAGCCTGCCACCAGTCTGATGATATCGGTAACGACGAAACCCGGTCACTGGTGAAATTAAATAGAAGTGAAAAAATATATTGATATTTTTTTAATTTTTTTAATACTATAAAAATATTTTTTAAATCTTCATCTATAGTTTTTCATTTATTTTTAGCACATAAAAACATTACATGAACATTAAATAATTAGTTAAACTGGTTGTACACAACTCGAGTCCCGGTTCCAACACTAATGTTTGAAAGTGAAACATGTATGTAATTGCCAAAAGAAGAATAAAAATAGACTGAATGCAGTCGAAATACGTTTTCTCGGACAAATGTGCGTCAACACAATGTATTATAGATTTTCGAATGGTGATAAAAGGAAAGAATGCAAGGCTGAGATAAGCGTTATCGATTTAATTGAGAAAGGTGTGTTGAGATAGTTTGGGGACCTGAATCGAATGAGTTTTTTTTTTAATCAAAGAAAAATATATGTGTTTTTTTAATTATTTACAAAAATATTTCAAATTTATACTATTTCTGTGAGGCGGCTAATTGTTAAAAATGGGTACCAAATTGTGGTAAACTGGTAAAATGGTTCGAACCGAGAAACTCTGACTCAAGAGTCCGCTAACTAACCACGGGACATAACCCGATACAAAGTGAGGAGTGAAGGAAGAATAGTTCAATCATTATGAAGCGAATGTGGTTAGTAATAGAAGCAGAAAAAGACTGAGTTAAACTTGGTGTAAATGAAGTATTTTAAATACGCGAAAGCGGTCAGGTCTGAAGTCGGAATAATCGGAGGGTAAGTATGAGGAAATGTACTAATGTGGAAGAGGCGAAGATTGTTTGCAAAAATAGTTCAGTGTGGCATTCTAATCTCTTTGCCTGCCTTTATGAGAAAGTGGCGTAGTGGTAAGTTAGTTAACTTAGTTAGCAATGCATTGTATGTATATAACGATGTAAAATTGTTAACATTTTAAAACCCTCCACGCTGAGAGAATCAGCTTTGTAAATGGGAAGACTTTGATGCCATTTAGTACGCTTTGTAATTGGGCTCAGGTATTCGCTATTCTCCACTTGTGCAGAGTACAGGAGAAGAGGTTGTTCCTGGTATGGGGAACAGTTTCATGGAGCAGTTTCAAACTCCTTTTGGCTAAATGATATGGGGTGACATTTGACTTCAAAGGGTTAATTCGCCACTTGAAATCTATCCCGAGCGAGAATATTATAGTCGGATATAGCACTTCTATCCCGGATTTCTGCCGCATGCCTACATATTATAAAGGTTAGTGATTTTTCAGTGCGAGCTATCTGGAAGGCAGCCATTATTGCACTGGTGAAAAAAAAATCATTTTCTATTTATCGTACTTTTTGGCTTCAATGTATTTTTGTTAATTCGTTAAAAAATAGAATTAAAGTAGGATAAAATTGAACCTGGGAACGTTCAGTTTTGAGTGTGTTGCTCGTTCAACAGATGGTGCTGCCATCTGTTGTTTATATAAAAAAAGTTTTTCACTGCCTAAATTCGAATGCAACGTTGTGTTAAAATTTCAAAGAAATCGGTACGCGACTACGAAATTTGAGATTTTGAACAAACGAATATTTTATTTATTTAGATTTAAGCTTTCATTAAAAATATTTATTTTCAATAATCACTAAAACCAAAACAAATATTTTTAAGGTTGCAAAAACTAGTTTTTCGAAACAAGTAAACACCAAGTTGATAATAATAAATATTTCCATGACATAATTTGAGTCACGATTGCATGAATAAAAAATTTCAATAATTTTTACAGTCATTTGCTTATTTTTGTTCATAGTAACCGCCTAAGTAAACATATATGATTTTTTCACTGTAATATTTGTTCAATATTACCCTGGACACCTTTCCCCTGTGTGTTAACGATCATGATAACACTGCGTTTATATTATGCAGTGCCCTTTATATATGTATATATATATATATATATAAATATATTATATATATATATATATATATATATATATATATATATATATATATATATATATATATATATATATATATATATATATATATATATATATATATATGTATATATATATATTTATATATATATATATATATATATATATATATATATATATATATATATATATATATATATATATATATATATATATATATATATATATATATATATATATATATATATATGTGTATAAATGTGTGTGTGTATACACCTTAAACGGACTCTTAGTATACGTTAAGTAATGTTTGGTAACTTCATAAAGTAAAGCGCATTGTTTATGGATAGTAAGAAACTAGCGTGCATTGTTCATAGAGCTTTCACTAAATCAATGGCATTAAAACAGGCTACGTCTGGACTTGAGCACTTGTGTACCTAACTTCGGAGCTGGAAACTGTAGCCCAACTTGTGCCAAAGGTAGTTGGAGGAACAAAGATTACATTCTCCTCATCATGGGGAATACAGGATACAGGCCGTGTCAGACGCAATCTAGTGAATTAAACTATTCGCTACTCAGTACATGCTGGTAAGTTGAGATAAATGCAGTTATGAGTGCAAGAAAACGGATATCATATTTTACATATGATTTTATTATAAATTTCAATATTTTTCCACCCCTGAAGAAGACAGTGTGCTTGTCGAAACCGGTTAGAAAACTAAAAATAAAAATTGTTGAATGCAAAGTTTGTGTAGGTATATATTTTATGGGTTTGTAAAAGTATCAGTAAAAAACATTTTATAAATTAATCGATTCGGCACTCACTTTGTCCATTCACAATCTATCCATTTTTAATATAAGAGTTATATATTTTAATTATAAAATATAACTTTTGCTTGGTAAATACCAACCACTTTTTCTTAAAATCACTGTGATACGTGTTTTGCACCATTGCCGAATGCATCAAAATGCGTGTCACAATAGATCTTAAGATTAGTGGTAATTACCAAGTAAAATGTAATAATAATAAAAAATATTGAATAATTTAAAAAAAAATTATATTAATAATAGTATTTTTATTGTTCATTCGGATTTTAATAAAGTTTGAAGTTTTTAAGTACATTTATTTTATTTGACCTGTGACCGGGTTTCGTCGTCACCGACATCCTAGTCTGATGATGTCGGTTAAGACGAATCCCGGTTACGGGTCAAATAAAATAAATGTAAAATAATTCATTATTTCATTAAATAAAATGCAATTCCACCAAGAAATGTCAGTATACAAAATTAAATTAACATTTTATTTTTCTTCTCTCTTATGTAACGAAGTGTGCCTAATAAACGTGATACTTCCTTGAAATTTCACTCTCAAATCTCGTCCTTCCACCGTCTATGAGGTTTCACTACAAAAAAAATTATCTGCTATCGCATTATATGCCGATGATATTTTGAAGTACCGAAATATTAATGTGAACATAATATTGTTGAATATTTGAAATATTTACTTAAGAAGAGCACTTCGTACTTAGGTAAATATTTACTTGTGCTAAACAACGGAGAAACCGCCCTTAAAATGCTCCCTTTATCATAATTCTCAACTAGAAAGCGTTCTTAGAATGCTTCAGCAGAAACTGAAGGTAACAAAATATTTAACAGTGTGATGCTTTATTATTTAAAATATTTCTGCTGGTATGCAGTACAAAGGCTTTAACTCTTTACTGAACGGAGGAATTTACCTCTCAACTCTCAACCCCTCCCTACCTTCGCCATACTATCTGATTCGGGTCTAGGCAAGAGGGATGCTTGTTAAGTTGTTAGCCTTTATAATTAAAAGGTTAAATTACATCGTTCGAGAACATTACACCTGTAGAGAATTGACGGTTAGATTACTTCGATCGAGTACGATCATGTTTTGAGTCGAGACCCAGAAAAATTAACCCAAGCTAGGTATAACATTGAATATCTTGTATAATAAAAGGTATCTACCCTTTTCCGATGGAATACCGTGTTCAGTTATTTGGAAACATCATTTAATATTAATACAACCCTCATCCAAGCTATTTATAAGTATTGTTTACATCAAATATTTTATATACTTGAATATTATTAAAATGAATTCAATTCTCATTCACAACATTTTGAGTGTGTCCAAATACTTGTTCAAAAATTTATATTGTATCTTAATAAAAGTTCAGATGACACAATGTAAAAATAATTCCTATGTGGAGATAAAAGTTTTGTGAACAAGTATTTGGATACACTCAAAACGTTGTGAAAAAAATAATTGATAAAATTATAAGCTGTATAAAACAACCAAAATCATTTTTTCATGCGTCTCCCAGAATGTAAAATAATCCGGGATTCTGATCGGACATACATTTAAATACCATACTGAGTCTCTACTAAATAAAAGATTTCTCAATCCAACCATAGATGGCTGTTGTGAACTCAATGATGAAGCGTCATGAGATTGATGATAGACGAGTATGAATGAGTTCTAAAAAAATGAGTAGTGTGGTTGTCCATCATGGGTAGAAAGATGAATATTACACATTTGTAATCACTTAACCTTTAATGACAGGTCAAAAGCATGTTTGTATACATATTACGTTTATTACAAAAAACATTCGATTGAAATATTTACTATTTAAATTTTTCTTCTATTTTAAGAAAAACTTTCGATTTTGAATAGACGAATCTTAATTTTCGCCTTGTTTAACCAAAAACGTTGTATTCTATTATGTACCATCCAAGATTTTCGCTTTGTTGAAACAAAAATGTTGTTCTATGTACTATTCTGGATTTTCACCTTGTTTAATAAAAAAAAAACGATTATAATATGTACCATTCTAAATTTTAACCATATTGAAGCCAAAAGGTTCAATTTTAATATATACTATCCTGAATTTTCACGTTGTAAGAACAAAAAATATTTTGTAAACATCAATTATGATTTCAATAAATACAACCATCAGTGTCCCAGTTGGTAAAAGAAAACAAGGTTTATTGAATACAAGTGGGGATATCTAGTCCGGCTTAGCATTGGGTATACTTTCAATGTGTGAGGGGCTGGTCGAATTAGCCTAACAAGCCGTGGATGATTTATTTGGAAAGGATAATCGTCCTGCCAGCATCCTCTGCTATGGATTAATCCTTGGATCTGAATTTCTAATACCTAGGATCACGATTAAATGCACGTTCTCTCGCCAATTCACTTGGACGTTTTGACGGCTCCTAAATATGACATGGTGTTAAGTATTATCAATTCGGAGACAAATACAACAGAAAAAAATGTTAAAAACATAAAAAAAGTTCATACTCGAGATGCCAACATTTGACTTTACAATGCCAAAATGCAATACTAAACAATTCCAACAGAACATTAAAACTCTTAATAATAAATTAAGTGAATTATATACACGTTAATCAACAAACATAAACATTAAATAATAAGTGTAAGTCCCTCTCCAAGCACAAGAGCTTGGTATCTTTATTGGAGAGAACAGCGCATTTAATTTTAGGATTGTAAAGTAAAAATGGCTACAAAAATTATTAAACTTTAAACAAACTCTTGTTACTTTATTATGTAGATAAAAAGATATGAAAGCTTGTAGTGAATAATTTCGGCTACCATAAAATATATTATTGGTCAGCTAAAGATAAGACTAATTTCTTATTGTAAATTATGAAAGAATTTTAGAATGACAATTATGATTCTGGATTGGTATTTTACAATACTCGAATGTGCCTATGTAGTTTTTAGTAGATGATAGTTTCGGCTACCATAAAATATGTTGTTGGTTAGTTGAAAACTCCTTTCTGCAATGGATTTGTTCATGTATGAATGACTATTGATTCTTCTTGTAGATTGTTACTTGGTAAATTGATGGGATGGTTGATTCATAAATCAATAACCTTATCGATTTAGCACTTCACGATTTGTAAGAGAAAGTCACTGATATTCGTCCGATGAGTAATTCGGAGTATAGATATATTTCTCTAAGGAATCCAAATTTGCATACATAAATTGAGAAATAAAATAAAAACCATTTTATTAAAATATTTTCTTATAAAATTTTACATTGGGCTAAACCTTTTTTATTATAATGTTCGTGATTTTGTTCCACTCCTTTATTGAAAGGATCTTAAATTTTCACTAATTAAATATATTTTATTGAAATTTATTTTAAATCCAAAACAAATACACCGTAATAGTCTTATTTCATAACGCTGTGCGTCCCTTTCACTACCGCTAATATTAATTACTATTGTCATACTCAGTAAAATCTGCCAATCTGTACTAAAGGCATTGTAGGATTTACTCCCTTAAAACAAATATATGGACCAAAGCTTGTGTCGGTGTATAAATTATTAGTGTGTTTGTGTCCATGTGTGTTTCTAATGTGTAATTACTTATGTATATGTGTGTGTTTGAATCTGGTATGTAATTATATTTCAGCCTGTACAAATACCATTGCAGGAGACATCGTAGGTGATTTGCTCTGAGGGAGGGCCCATATGAACGGACGTATGATAGGGGTCTTATACAAATACAGGCAATTGGGAGCGCCACTGGCTAATCTGGTACACCCAACTCATTATCGTCATATTGACATTTGAATATTTGACAATGCAGCTATTATCAAAAACGGTTTTCAATCTAACTGCCTGCAGGATATTATTGATTTTTATTCTATGTATCGATCGTTACAAGCTATCGACGCAGTCAATCTATGACGGAGAATCGAAAAGTCTAATTTATTATCATCAAAGATATTTATCAACTCAAAAATTTTATTAATAAAAAAAAATTATCGTTCATTAAGTCATTATAATTATTTTTCAAAGCTTTATATCATTTGATTATATCTTAAAATATTAACCAACTTTTTATTCATAATACACATTAGGTATTTCTTTAACCAATTGCTTGTAAATTTTTATTTTTCCCTTGAGAATTACGGAAATAATAATTTAGTCAGTAAAACAACGCACACAAATTAAAAAAATATGTGTATGATATTTTTGATCATTCAAAAAAAATATATGTAATGTAAGAAAAATCGTTGCAAAAGTGTATTGGGAGGTTTTAACGCATACAGGCCAGAATAAAGAAACATCAATAAATTAAACTGGAATTGCCATACATTTAACAAACATTTAAAATAAAAACATAATAAGATTTAAATGTGTCCAAAAAAATATTCAAATTATGATAATTTATAAACAGCCATTTTTGTATAATACTACATATAAGGCGCTAAACAACAGATTCATGTTAATATCGTTTCAACACGTCTCGCTCTTTATTCTGTAGGATTAAAATCATTTAAGCTTTTGATAAAAGTGTAAAAAAAAATCCTTTACGTGTTGAGAATAAAATACCATATTTAAAAATATGCAACATTTTAATATTTACGTTAAACAAATAAATTTTCATTTTTGTGATGAGTCGAGTGTACCTTAATGAAGAGCGCGGGTACAAATTTAACCCTTATAAGCATCAGTTAGAAATTTACTCGTGATAATACGTATAAACTCGCCACGCGGGAGGCCAGTGACGTGGGGTAGACAGTTATTGATTAAATTATTATATCAAAACAATAATTGTGATGGGCACATGTTCTTCGGCTCGTTTGACATCCTAATATATTTATTAGATAAACCTCTACGTCAAAATACGTGATATTTTAACTACAATACAATATCACACATATACCAAAAATATAAATTCAATTATTTATTAGATTGGCATTTACGTTACAGAATTTCCGTTATCTATTGTTTTTAATAGTGACCAAAATGCGATTCATGATTTTACTGACTTTTCTTGTCACAACTATTTTTTGACTAGCAATGAAACGTAACTAATTAACAAACTAACCATCACACCGCTTCCCCGCAGGGCTTGGTAGAGAGAATAGAATGCCACACCACTCTGTCTTTGAAAACATTCTTCGTCTCTTCCACATTTATGTATCTCCTCATACATACCCGACAATGAAACTTTTTGACTAGAAATGTCAAACAAGATTAATAAAAATAATATTTGACGTACATATATATATTTCAAAAATTCTCAACATCTTTATCCACATCCAATGGTGTATAGAGCACTGAATCTTATTTGAGCATTATTATCTTCATAATTAATCAATATGATCGTAAGATGATCAGTTCTGTACTTCAAATAACAGTCCAGAATGATATTAAATAAACATTAAAGCAAACAATCACCTTTATTTATTTTGACCCCCCTAGCAATCGAACCCGAGGACTAAATATAATAGTAAGGTAGTGAAATGCGGACTGCACTACGCTACGGAGGTAGATAAAAAAGCGTTTTTTTCATTCTGTTATTCTACAAAGTAACTCAAAGTTTAACTAAAATTTATATTGTTGATAATGTTTTTATCATCTCTCTGTACTTGACTTACTTAGCCTCAGTACAATAAAATTTATTTCAACTCAATCCAAGTTACACAAGAAGAAAAGATGACATGATTTTTTTATATTCAAGCATTTTCTATTTTTAAATAATTTTTACTTATTTTACAAAAATGTAGTAATGTCAGTAAAAATCATTTATTCGTGGTTTTATAATAATAATAATAATAATAATAAAACCCTTATCCACACCCCAATGGTGCATACGGCACTGCATCACATAAACGCAGAGTTATCTTGAACTTTTACACATGAAGGAAAGGTGATCAGCCCCCCGCTTTAGGTACCAGTCCAGGGTACTATTGAATAAATATTACAGTGAAAAAATCACTTATATTTATTTGACCCCCCCCCTGGGAATCGAACCCGGGATCTCCAGAACGGTAGCCGAGCGTGCTGACCATTACACTACGGAGGCGGAGGTGTGGTTATATACTTACACTGTTATCATTTTTGTATAAAAAAAGTTAAAATGCAAAGATGAATTTGGGGGATGGGGAGTGGGAAGGTTTGGGAGTGGGCAAATGAATGATTTTGGAGCTGAACATTAGAGGCACTCTATATTTAGCTCTCAACTCGCCCAATCCCACGCCAAGGCAAACTCAACTCAATATTGCTATTTGAGTGACTTGGTTCAAACCAATTTTATTATGTTGGGTTGGTTATGTTGGTATTTTGATAGTCCTAATTATTAAAATTCTCATTTTTGGTGCATGTATTTTTAATGAACTAATTGTAAAAAGCCTCTGAAAAGGAAAATGTTATAAGCAAACGCAGAATCAAAATAAATGGGTTTTTTTTACCGAAATACAAAGTTGGAATTAATTACTTTCTTTGTTTTTTTTTTACAAAAGTTTCTTAAGAAATTCAGGAAATATTCATTTTAAATGTATTTACATTTTGTTATTTTGTTTTCTTATAATTTAAAATTAGAAAAAGGAATACTTATCAATTATTTCGTTCACTCGAAATCGGTTGATTACCTTTTTTTCATTTCGCAGTGTATAAAATTATACTGAAAAAATCGTTTTTTTGTATTGTGTCTCTATTGTGTTTTAACGTATTTTTAGGAAAAACGTACAAATTCAAACAATCGTATTTTTTTCAAAATAATCACTATTTATATAGGAGTTTTATCATCGGAAGCTTAATTTTTTATATCATTAGGTCACCGTATTTTGAGTTTGTCCATATTTTTATTATTTGCAAATTGATATTGATGTTTATATCTCAACATAGATGAAGAAGAATTTATAAGTTTTAAATGAACAAGTAACTAAACTATGCATTTTTATGCAAGCAACAAAAACTTAAAATAATACAAAATTTTGAGTTTGTCCGAATTTTTATTCGCATTCTAGTCTGATGAGTGGAATAAAATATAAAACTGAATGTCATACGTGTATAAAGTGATCACCTTAACCAGCATATATATTATAGCCCTGCAAATACACAATTTTTTTTCTTAATCGTTGAGATATCAATTATATAGTTAGGATGTTTAATGATGTCATTCATTGATTCGGCAGTAACTTAATGGTAAAATTTTTCAATTTTTTATTTGATTTTTACTTAGTAAATACCAATATTTATACGAAACAGTGATATTTTTCTAGTTAAACTGAAATTATAATAAAATGGTTTAAACTACGAATGTTCCTTTGAAAATTTAAAAATTTCACAACTCAATCTGATTTAGATGACACTTGCATTGATATATGATTTCTAATTAAAATTAATTTGAAAGAAGTCAATTAGAATTGATAATACTTTCATTAAATGAAATATTTATTGGACTGACTGATCTTACCGCCTACAGTGAAATGTCTTTTGGGCCACGTATCCGTCTGGATTATAGCTACCGGAGTGCCAGTGTGAGATAACCAAATATCAACTCAATTAGTCTACCGAAAGGGTAGCGCGCTACCCCGACTTAAACTTCGACTGGAAAAGGCTGCTGAAACAATGCTACAATGCAAAAGGTTTTCACATTTCATATGTGCTGGATTAAGAGCTATTCTTAATATTTATACTTCGAAGAAAAAAAGAAAATTTCAATAAATAGTATTGGTAATAAAAATACGTTGGAATATAAAAAAAAACTATGTACATTATGGTATTTACTGATTTGGCACTAAGGCCAAACTGGCATTAATAAAACTCAGTTGGTTTCCGGCGATGCATAGTGCCAGACGTCTTGTTAAACCCATTTTTTTAGAATACATGCTATTTTGGATTTTATTATTTTTTGACATCTCATCAAAGATGAAGAAGAATATGGAAGTCTGGGCATTTACGGGGCTTACGACCATCATAGGCTGGTTTAAGTGATCACTTTACACACGTGTAACATTCACCAATTCTACCCATTATTGTTTTTGTTTTTTAGAATATGTATTGAAAAAAAAATATATATTTTTTTATAACTCATTATATAAGAAAGGTCATTACCTTTCAATAACTTCTTTCTTTTCAAAATCACTTCTTTCTTTTCAAAATCATGTAAGTTTTAAGAAAACCTTATTTTTTGAATACAGTAAAAATGTTTTAAAAAATAACAATTACCTCAAATTTTAACTAAGTTTTTAGAAAATATATTTAACGAATTTTCGGCCTTATCTTTGTGGAATGACATGTTGATTATATAAAAAAATATTTATAAATAAACATAAACATATATTTAAATTTAAATATATATTTTTATTTATATACATGTATGTATTTATATATATATATATATATATATATATATATATATATATATATATATATATATATATATATATATATATATATATATATATATATATATATATATATATATATATATATATATATATATATATATATATATATATATATATATATATATATATATATATATATATATATATATATATATATATATATATATATATATATATATATATATATATATATATGTATGTGTGTATATAGATACATTTTTTTAATCAAAAGAAAGAAAGTGGTAAACTGCTTAGGGAAGCATATGTTTTGGATTTGTAGTGATCCTTCACTAAAAGCGTTTTTACAAAACCTAACACATCTTTATAAAATAACACTTCAGATTTACGGGGTGCTCTTTTTCCGGAATTTCCTGCCATGGGATCATATCCATTGTTATGTTACGGTTATTACCGAAAGCGATGCGATTGTCGATTTTGCATAACCATAAAACTGATATCTAAGATAATTTCTTGGTAAGCGGGGAAATGGATATCTAACAATTCTTCTCTGGGGTAGAATTGCATGGAAAGATAACTCTAAATACACGGTGAAGATAACTTCCACCTCGCCTTTATACGGTATAGAAATTATATTTTTTTTTTAAAAGTCAATTTCCTGAAAACACTGATCGGCAACCAGTACAAAATGCGTAACTTGTTATTTATAAAAGATTTAATCTAAATTTACAGTATGAGTGTAATGAAAATTAAAAAAAAATTCATGTACCATAACTGTAAAATACTGAAAATAAATGTGTTACACTTTTTCATTGAATTTGAGGTGAAATACGACATCCGTAACTACTGATCGATTTACTCCGTTTTCAATTTTGAGATAAAATCTGAAATTAGTATTTGAGTGCTATGAAAATTTAAAAAAACTATTTCATTTAACTGTAAAATACCAAAAATACACGTATTACACTCTTTAATTTAATTTGAGGTGAAATACGAAACCGTAACTACCAAATGTAAGGTACCTACATATTAGATTTTCTCCATTTTAAATCTTGTGATAAAATCTTAATTGAGTGTATGAGTGTAGTGAAAAAAAATCATTTAACTATAAATATATTAAAAATTAAAGTGTTATACTATTTGATTAAATTTGAGGTGAAATACGAAATCCATAAGTACCAAATGTGGTATATTATAATCTATATAATTTCATGCAAAAATATTAAATATCTATTTACTAGACCTAATTTGTTTGATTTTCTCCAGTTTGAATATTGCGATATAATTTTAATTTTACGTATGAGTAAGAAAAAAAATTCAATTTGAGGTGAAATGTAAAATCCATAAATACCGATGCATCCGAAAATATCACCATAAGTGACTTTTTATGACATTATCCACTATAATTTATCCGAGTGTAAAGCGGGAGAGAAAAATCGCCTTTTGAAAATTTGAATAAAATCCCTACCGAGGGATATGCGAGGCGAATGATAGAGTAATATTTAAGTGAAAACATATTTGGGATTCACAGAGGATATTGTACCGCCAGATGTCGCCCGGGCCTGGACCAACAGCTGTGGATGGTCATTTGAAGGCCAGTGGCGGATTCCTGGACTGTCCATTAGAATTATTTTAACCATTACGTATATAGGTACAAACATAATCGTCCAATTTTCATTCTTACCACAGAGACATCTTATATATGAGGGCTTCATCTTAAAAATCCGACATCGAGTAATTAAAAAACAAATATATTACAAATATAAATGATGATAATAATTTTAAAGGAATATATTTTTTTCGTCTAACTTCCATTTTTGTTTGGTAGTTGTTATTCTTTTGTTTTAAATGGTAATGATTCCTCTCAATATTAGTCGCCTACTTTTATATTTTTATTGAAAGGCGCCGTGGCGTAGTTGGGTAGACGCTCGACTGCGAAACTGGCGTCGCGAGTTCGATTCCTGCCAATTGCAAAATGAATTCAAGTTTTCAAGAATTCAATTGGTCTGGGTGTTGTGTATGTGATGTATTTTTTACATTTACCTTCCTTATCCTCACTATCCTACCTGCAGACAAGCATCTAAAATAGACGCTTGGCGGGTTATTCCTTTTAAAAAAAAATATATAAAAATAAAATTATGCATATCAGACCTTGTTCTTTAATGCATGTTGGTCCTCGATTGTTACATCCTTCGCCACATTTCCTTTTTGTAACAAAAACCTAAATGTTGAAAATTTTGTTAACGAGTTATCAAAGTATTATGGGTGTCTCAATTTGAGATGAAATGTTATCGTTTAGATGAAAGAAGATGGAAGTATGAGCATCCCAGGGCTTATGATCTATCGGACTTAAGTGATCACTCTATTCATTTGTGTAACGTTTATTATTTTACTCATTATTGAATATTATTTTTATGTATATATTTAATACAGTTACAAAAAATATTGTAATTTGATTAATATCCTAGACATTTCTACTTTTAGCATATCGTAATACTAGTTACGCTGTTCCTTTTTGATAAAGAGACTTAGCTCTTGTGCTTGGTGAGAGACTTACACTCATCAATATTGCATTAATTTATGGAACTTGTACATATGCAATGGTCTTCACCTATTATTATCTATTATGCAACAACATTATTTAGGTCATAGTCAATAATTATAATTATACGGTTTAAATCCATCAAGCTATTACAAATGTTTGATGACGTACGTGCAAAATAATCCTTGGGAAATATCATATTTCTATAATTAGGGGAGCAGAATGCGGTGCAGTAGGTGGATGGCGTCACATAGCCTAAGCCGGACCTCAACAGTATCGGATTAAATGCCATTAAATCAATATCGTCTGTAAACTGTTTGCGGGAACAATGCTTACACACTGATTAATTAACGGTGGCCGTCACATTAATTGATGGTTATACATGCACCTACCTATTTACTAAGCAGGGTTTACGTATTATGTACACTACTGACTTGCTTTGGCTGTGATTAACCGTGACTGTAATACTGTTAAAATTGGGCCATTCTCGAGATTTCGGTACCAAGTATATATAGTGCTTACACAATATTTGCGTCAATTCAAGTTCTTGTCGACAAATCTAGGTTTTTAGACTAAGGAATTATTTGGGAGTCACTTTGTGGTAAAATCTTTCCATTTTTAATTTAAGTTTTACGTTGTAAATACCACCGCATACGGTGTTTAAAATTGATGCGGAATGCATCGAAACACGTGTCACAATAGATTTAAAGAAATAGTGGTATTTACTAAGTTAAACTTAAAATGAGGTTCTCTAAAGACCAGTCTTTGTATTAATAAACTGAAAAGTGATGTAATATAAGTGTTTTATTTTTACATTTACAACATAATTTTATAGCACAAAGTCAATGCCGAATCAATAAATGATCAAATAAAATGTAAAATAATTTTTTTATTAATCCTCTTGTTTGTAATTTAACTACATGCATATGTTTAACACTTTTGAAGTATTAAAATGTTTTTAAAAAATGACAATCGCTCAACACATGCGTTGTTGAAAACAATAGAAAAATATTACGGAAAACATCACTGTAAGCAAAATAGGAAAACATTTTTAATTGCACTTGCACTTAAAGATTTTTTAATTAATTATATTATAATTTTTAAAGAAATAATATTATATTCACACGAGTATAACACGTGTTCGAGACAAAATATATTTTACTTTATAGGTCGTTCCGTCATGCCGCTAGTAAAAAGCACAGGATTATTTACTAAATTAATAATAATAATAAAAAAATAAAACCCTTATCCGCACCCCAATGGTGCATAGGGCACTGCGTCATATGAACGCAGTGTTATCTTGATCGTTTACACATGAAGGAAAGGTGATCAGCCCTCCGCTTCAGGTACCGTCCAGGGTAATATTGAATAAATATGACAGTGAAAAAAATCACTTATATTTATTTTACCCCCCTTGGGAATCGAACCCGGGACCTCCAGAACGGTAGCCGAGCGTGCTGACCATTACACTACGGAGGCGGACAAAATTAATAAACAGTTGGTAAACAATAAATACTGGTAGATAAATCAAATTTTGATTTTATTTTGAATATGATTTCAAACTTCTTCATATTATCAACCATCAAACCATTTGATTTAATTATTATAATTAAAAAATAAAGTAAAATATTAAAAAAAACAAATAATATTTTATTCACTCGCAAAAATATGTAACTATAAAAGTAAGGAAAGAAAAAAAGTACAAAATGTAATTTTTACATCTTAAATACATATAACGAAAAACGATACTTTTAATTTAAAAAAAAACCGTTAAAAAATATTGTCAACCAATGTAATCCTGTTTGGTTAAAATCCTTCTCCCAATTGGTAACGAAATGATCACAATAATAGCAAGGTGATCAATAGGTGATCCTAAAAATATATGTTTAATATATCGCGTTTCAAACCCGTACCTCATGCATGTCAGAACTTTAAGACTAACTCAAAATCACATAATCGATTATCTTCAATTTGTAATTGAAAACCTTCGCCTGAAGGCATCTACTAAATAAGTCTGGACATATTTATCGATAGGGCGCCATGTCATATACCCCTATCATTTGTTTTATAAAATAATTAAAATCTTCCCCTTGATGCAATCCCTAGATTCGAGAATGGGGTGCGTTATAGTATACCAAACACAATATAACCCTTTATCAAGGGAGCATCCTATGCACATTGAGATATTTTATGTGCTTTACTTATACGCACAATGTGATCAAATCAATACTTGGAAAGATATGGTTGCAAAGATATTACATAAGTATTTTGTAAACATAATCAATATTTGGAGTTGTTTTAACATAGGTTTTTTTTGTTCTTTTTACCTATTTCAAAATAATATTACATAATTTTAATTTAACATAAAATAACATAATTTTTCACATTTAAAAAAATAGAAAATAGTATTAAATCTTGAAATTTCAATATATTCAATATTTGGAGTTGTTTTAACATAGGTTTTTTCATTATTTTTACCTATTTTAAAATAATATTACAACATTTAAATTTAACGTAATGAAACATAATTTTACACAAAAAGGTGGAAAATTATTAAATCTGATTAAAATTTTCATAGTATTAAATATTGATCATTTACCCATTCCTTTATTTTGCCTTTGTTTTATTGTATATTGTACTATTTTTATAGAAAAAGGGTTTAAGTTATCGAAAATTACGATTGTTTATGTTTTTTTTACTTACAAATTGCCATTTTATTTTTATTAATGCCGCAGTCGCTTTACGGTAACATTTTTTACTTTTCATTAAAAAATTTAATTAGTTTTTATTATTAGAATAACACTGTAAAAATATCTGTTTTTCATTAGATTTAAAAAAAAAAGTATTAAAGAGTGTATAAAACACAAATAATATGCTCTTTGCGGTGGTATGGACACGTGGAGCGAATGGATAGCGAGAGAATGACTAAGAAAATATATGTGGCGAATGTGAGAGGGAAAACAGAACGTGGACGACCGAAAAAGACTTGGCACGATCAGATCAATCAGAACCTAAAATCTGGCGGTGTCAAAAGTCTGCGTAATCGGAGGGCATGTATGACTAGATGTATGGATGTGAAGGAGGCGAGGAGTGTATGTCAGGACAGAAGAGTGTGGCGTTCCATCCTCTCTGCCTACCCCTGCGGGGAAACGGCGTGATGGTAGTAGTAGTAGTAGTAAAACACAAATGGGGTGGTAAAATTGTCTTTTTATTCCGCTAACAATGAATCTGCAGGATGTACGAATATGTATGTTATTAATCTCATTGTGAGTAGAGAAATGGCCACAAAGATTGATACTCCTCCCAAACTGTTCGGGAAATGTCGTAAAACAAATTATTATTTTTATAGGCAAGCCTACGTCATTGTTTCCACAGATTATGACTATTGCCGCCATAACGTTTATAATACAGTTTGTCGAATCAGACGCAGTAAAGAGATTTCCTCTCAGATTTCACCGAGAACGGTATCATTCCGCGCGTTAAAAGTTATATCAGAAAAGGGAGAACATGGCACACGGTATCAGTGGAACGCTACTCGGGCGGGTGGTGCGATGTTTTATGGACTGAAACTTCCGCAGAAAATGACATTTTAACAGTCTTTTGCGAGTTTAAACATTCACAAAGGCTTCCCGCACACGAGATATACATAATGCCGAATCGCTCCATTCGAGATGTATTATGGTAATTCTGCTTCTCAATGGGATATGATTATTGCGCGATGGGGGATGATTTCACTCTATAAAACTAATTTCAAACTTAAAATCCGACTTCGAACAATTCCAGCTATCGTAAATTCTATTATAGCTGCATAACATTCCTGTATTGGTTATGACTCCACATTCAAGCTTATATTATTTACAACATTTTGAGTGTGTCCAAATACGTGTTCACAAATATGGATTATCTCCGCTCAGGGGTTATATTATATTAAAAAATTAATTTGATATTTTTTTTATTTCTTCATTATATTCCTTGATTTTATATTATTTCTTGATTTGGCATTAATTTCGTAGAATAATATTTCAATGATAAAAATGAACCACTTTTATATGACCACACAATAAAGTACAAAAAAAGCTCCAGCCACATTCCCATTCCCATGACATCATCAGACTGGGTGATGTTGGTTACGAAGAAACCCGGTCGTTCGTCAAATAAAATTTAGTTGTTATTTTATTCTTTAAAATGAAGTTCCACCAAGAGATATCAGTGCAAAACTTAAACCAATCATACAAAGTTTTTCGAGGTTAAAGATAATAAAGATTACTAATGCGTCTCTGTCTAACTGTCAGCGGGGCATATAAGTTAATACTTATTTGTGTGACTTTAAATAATACAGTTGGTTCAGTGGTAGAATACTCACCTGCTACTTAATATAGTACAGTGTTTATCACGCTGCACATAAAATAAAAAACTTAATATTTTTCAAACACTATAGAAATCAAAAACAAAATCTTATCTCTTTACTAAGCTAATTTCGCGAAATACACAGAGTGTTATCTAAGCTCGAAATCCATCTCTACTTAAGCACATTATTTGTCGTTTTAAGTGCTCATTAACATTCCATCCATGGCGTATCAATACAAGTACGTTTAAGTACAGTTAGGAAGGAATCGGGAAGATAATTCCTGCAGGACATTAATATTCATATCACCTTTGGAATACTTGAGCTGCAGAACTTTTCACCCGAGAGGCCAAGTGTAGATAGGGGTCGGCGGAGAGAAGGGGAGGATAAGAGAGTTTTGTGACAATAAGCCAGCTTATGAAAGTTCGGGAAGGAAATTAGCGTGGAGGTAAGCTCACGTGCATGGTAACAAGTTGCTTACGCACATAGAATAAATTTAATGTCCTGCCTTAAACTAGCTAAAGTCAATTGCCCCGATTAAATTAATTTTAGGAAAATATCTTTATTCTAAAAATATTTTTTCAATAATTGATTCGGCAGTCACTTTGTGGTAAAAACTATCCATTTTTTATTAAAGTTTTTTTTAGTAAATACCACTAATCAACACCGTGATGTGAAACAAATGAAGTGGAACGCATCGAAACACGTGTCACAATATAGATTAAAAGAAATAGTGCTTTTTACTAGGTACAACTTAATTAAAAATCTAAAAATATTCTTGAATGAATTCGATCTCGACATATACATAAACTGCATAATAATAACGGGAAAAAAAAAGTTTTTTCCACTTTTATTTTATTTGACCAGCGACTAGGATCCGTCGTTACAGACATCACCAGTCTAATGTTGTCCTTAAAGACAAAACTCGGACACTGTTCAAATAAAATTTAAATTATTTTTTAAACTTTTTTGTAATTGTGTAAATCGAAATAAAAATTTCAGGCGGACTTGTGACACCGATGATATCGCACGATACATCGTGCGATGTCTGTACTAGAGATATGTATCAATACTGTAGTAGAGAAAGAAGAAGATTTTGGATATACCATGTCAACAGTATGAATAAATCAAGGATACCATACATTGCGGCTAACGAGATACTACTAGCTCTCTGCCTTCCCAGAAGACCACCAAAGAGATGGAAAGATAGCTAGGCATCAACATCAAAAAAGGAGTCGCGTTCTTAAAAAAAGAGATCTTCAGATCTAATATATGAAATAAAAGAAAAAAATAAGAAGGAATCGCATTAATGTAACATGCGATCGCCCCTCGATGGAAAGCATCGTTGTGACTATTGGTATACCAATCAAATTAACAAAAAGGACCCGTTTGTAAGAAACGGGAGATCCTTTCTCCACAGGTACAGGCCACAATCCTGACAATGGAGTCACTCCGTGTACAATAACATGTACTCCGCTCTCCACTTATTCCTCGCGATTATAAAGAGTAAATTTGGTTTCCCTCCAAGTTTAATTGCCGTCGCATTGTTCCCCTTGATTTGATTTTGTATCTCTATAGAGCTCGACGTAATAATGAGGGGTAGTAAGGTTTCCTAGACTAGTTCGCACAGCTCTCTACTCCTTTCTCTCTCTTGCGGACTTTTCTACGCTTTGTTTCTACGACGAATTATATGCCCACATTAAAAAAACCTTTTTATCGTTGCGGAAATACAGAAAATATAATACGAAATATACCGATATAAATTTCTATTAAATATCATTTATTTTGTTTTGAAGATTGAAAACATTAACTTTGTAGATCATATTGATATATTATTTCGAGAAATAAAAATACTTTGTGTTTTGATCCACTCACATTTTTATTAACCAACTAGTTTCGGAAACAACCTAGAAGAGGGCAACAGGTTGTTGCCGAAACTAGTTGGTTAATAAAAATGTGAGTGGATCGAAACACAAAGTATTTTTATTTTTCGAAATAATAAATCATTTATTCTTTTTAAAATAAAGTTTTACTTGGTAAATACCACTATTTATACACTTACGGTGAAAATTATGTGGAATGCATCGAAACACGTGTCAAAAAATAGACTTAAAAAAAATTGTCGTATTTACCAAGTAAAACATAAATGAAATATGAAAAATGGATAGATATTACCGCAAAGTGACAGCCGAATCAATTAATGAATAATGCCTAAGTATGAATTTTTTATTAGACTTTCATCTTCTTTTATAAAAAAAACTGTCAACAACAAAAACGTTAAATGTCAATATGATACAAAAAGCATGTACATTATACTTCCTCATAACTATAAAAATTATCAAAACAATTAATAATTAAATATTAATAAACATGAAAAAAAATATTTTTTTTGATATTTTGTATGGTAGCTACTAGTTGTAGAGATACGTATAACTTACGATAAAAAGCAATAAACCTTGTATTTTTTAAAGCATATTTTTTACTAAATAAATTCATACAGGTCATTTAAAAAATATAAGACCATATTAATAATTTCAACATAAATTGATTTAAATGTTATTTAATTCACTTGTTGTTATGAGACAAAACATATTTACACACTTCAATATAAACAAGTCAAGATGTAGTGACGTGGCGAAGAAGGGATGTTTATTCATTCGGCAAATTCTGAAAGCGAACAAATTTCAGTTTAATTGTGTTTCCTCTTGTTGTAGAGCCACGAAGTGTGCCGTACTCGCTGGCTCTGAAAGCGTATTCATTTGCATCAAGTATTTTGTTATAACCGCTAATTCTGGCACTCTTCATCGGGTTAAGTGCTTCTTTCTCCTATTGCCAGGAAGTTTAGGATTGTATTATGAAGTCTAACTCGGTTTGTCTCAATAATGTTTCTCTCGACTTGAATACGCTTGAAATTGGGAGAATGGCGTGTCTTACAATAAGAGAGTTATTTCAACAAAATTACGTACCATACAAAAATTAAACAAAGGTACATTTTATAGTACCCCGGTGTATTCGATATGACTTTTTGAACTTTTGACTTGAACTTTAGTTTGAGTGAAATAACCCGTACTTGATAGTGAATATTTCACTACGTTATATTGATAGAGCGTTATGTTAAATGAATTTCGAAAAAAATTGGGAGAAAAACGTGTTTTAGAAAAAGATAATCATTTAATATACTACAAAATTACATACCACACAAAAATTATGCAAGGGTACATTTTATAATACTTTATTATATTGAATATGACTTGAAATTTTGGAATAGATCTTGAACATTCATTATATTAAATTAATCCATATTTAGTGATGAATATGACCCTGTTAAATGAATTTCGTAAGAAATATTTTTTATTTGAATTTTAGTGTTGAAGGCTGTTTTACTCCTTGGAACATAATATTTTATTACAATTGATATGAATTCAATTACTGATCAACTATTATCATCAAAAGGAAATTTTTTTTTAAAACTTAATTATGAAAATTAATTATTTAAAAAAATTACAACGTTAACACAGTACAACATTTTGAGTGTGTCCAAATACTTATAATACTTAATATAAGAGTTTCTGCTTGATAAAAAAGCTTCTTTACATCTCACCAATAGATGCCTCTAGTGAAGTTCTAGTGATTCAAGAACAAGGTTTCTAAATTGGTTCATATATATATAGAACTTCCAAGAATTTGAGTAGTGTGGTTGTCAATAATGGGTAGAATTGGTGAATGTTACACGTGTGTAAAGTGATCACTTAAACCAGCCTATGACGGTCGTCAGCCCCGTAAATGCCCAGACTTCCATATTCTTCTTTATCTTTGATAAGATGTCAAAAAATAATATGTTAACACAGTACAAACATTGTTTTTTATCACTTTTTTTCTTTTTCATGTATGGATAGGTAGGTATCTATCCGGTTGGTAAAATGGTACCAAAAATATAGTGGTAAAAAGTTTGTTTTTCATGGATTTTATAATATTTATAAATAAAATAAATACATAAAATATTATAAAATTTAATTTGGAACTACATTTTATATAAAAAATATTTTTTATCTGGAAAAATGTGTTTCCAAATAAAATGTGTAAAAAAAATATTAATTTGTTATTTTATTACATAACATTATAAAGGAAAATAAAAAAAATATATATGTAAGTATGTTTATATATACATATACTCGTACATTTATTCAAACTTCGGATTCTTTCTGTCCTCTGTGCCCTACAAATAATAATATCACCAATGTAGAATTTTTCATTTGTAAATTACTTAATTTCTACGAGTTTGCTTATATTTCAATTAACAATTAATTTATTTCTTTCAATTTCATATTAAATATCTATATATACCTATGACAACCTATAAAATGGGAGTACCATACATCCAAACAACGTCTGGCATTTTGCGACGAATTTGTCAATTTCCTTTTTACAGGTTAGATTCATAAGATCATCGCTGCGCGACTCTTCGCCGGTACTACAACCCCAAGGTATGTGAGTCTAAGGATTTTAGCCTTAATTAACCCCCCGAGGGTGGTGTCTGGAAGGGTTGGGGGGGCGCGGGATATGGGGCTAATTTGCGCTCGGAAGGGTGGCTCTAAGGGTTGGGGTCCTCCAGTTAATTAACCAAACACCACTTTTGTACCGAGTGACGTGTGGACGCAGGACCATGATGGGTACGTACCAGCGTACGTATGTACACGTGTAGAAAGCGACATCCGATAAACGGTGAAAATATTCATATCATGTTAGCAAACATGATTAATCATTTACAAATATAATTATCATTCATCAAGCGCAGATGCGGTTAATTGACACTTCAATCAATCTGGCAGGATATTTCCATTCAATATTTATGTAAGGTGTGTATATAAAAAAAAATCAACTAATTATCTGAATATTTTTTAAATGTCGTCATGATTAAAAATCAATGTATTTATATTTACACTAGGCCATTTTTCAATATTTAAAAAAATATAAAGTGTTCTTTTAAGGCCTCTCATTATATGTAAAATAAATAGTGAAATAATCTCACATTGTCATTTATTTTAAATAAGATATCGCAAACGAGGTTTGATGCAGTAAATGTATTCAATTGAAGAATGTATGTTACATACAATATTCCGAAATTTGAGTAATCTACAATAGATATCAATCATAGGTACAATGGTGCGCGTGTCACAGCTTATAAAGTTATCATTCTAACCGGTCAACGCAGGTCATGAGCCGTAAAAGTACGCAGACATCCAAATTTCTATCCCAACAGACATTTCAGCTAAAAAAATCTTATCGTTGTTTTTATTTATTTTATTTTTCTGTATCTCATTAGAAACAAATAAATTATTGGTATAAGAATATAAAAAATATGTCCAGATTATCTGCTTACTAATTATCATTGGCTGGTTAAAGTGTACATTGTGTATCATTGAAAGTATTACACCCAGTACTTGAATACAAAGATTTAAAGATACTTTTTTTTTCAATTAAAACGATATTTAAATAGGCAACAGAAAACAGATACATATATTAAATTGCCCAGCATGCAGTTAACTCTACGGAAATGTTTTAAAATATTTTCGTGCTTTGAACATACATTTTCGTATTTTTTTAGGAGTTGCTCTTTAAAGGGGTCATAGAATCGTCATTTTGTTCGAAAGAGACACGTTTTTCTCTTTTTAAAAGCTCGGAAAATTTTTAAGTGATTTCGGATGAGTTGTCACAGGCTACAAACACACATCGTGTATACACATACACGCAAGAAAAAAAGGTGCTTTTAACAAGATATTTTTAAAATTGTATATTTTACAACATTTAAATAAAAACTTTCTATTTGGATAGAATTTTAAAAAAATTAATCAAGGAAACGATAAGCTAACTTAACCTAACAAAAATTTCTCTTACTTTTTGTTAAATTTTATTTATTAACAAAAATTGTAAACATTTAATTAAATCGCAATTTTAAACATATTTGAAAAATTCTAACTTTGTCTTTTTTATAAATATGAATTTGAAAAATGCTAAATGTAAATTTGTAACATGCGTTAAAAACTAAAAGCGAAATACATTTCACAGAAAGAGGTTGAAGATAGTTTAAATATATTTTTTTAACTTGAGTTACTAAGTCAAATATTAGATTTTCTTCTTCTCTAGCTTTCTGTTGTCCACTGCTGGATAAAGGGCTTTTCCGAATCCTTCCATTTCCTTCGGTCGGTTGCTGTTTGCATCCAGTTTCTACCCCCCACAGCAGCTATGTCGTCGGACCATCTCTTTTGGGATCTTTCGACACCACTTTTATCCTCCTAAGGTCCCGTCCATCTTTAAAAAATTAGGAGTCCATCTTGTAGGATTCTGGCTTGCAATATGTCCCGACCATTGGCACTTGCCTCCTGCCACGCGATCCATGATATCCTTAATTTTTATTACGTTCCTGATATCTTCATTTCGTACTTTATCCATCAGGTTTAAACCAAGCATAGATCTTTCCTGGAATCACTGTGTGCATTTGTACTTCTCTGCATTTCTCCTTGTCAGAACCATATCTTTACTAGGTCAAATACTTTTATTTATTGCTTCAGCATTTACTTAGTGGTAAGATATGTTGAAATAATTAAAGAAAACACTTCTTTTTATACCACTTGAGTTTATTTAAGACAACTAGTTTCGGAAGCTAAGCTTCCATCTTCAGGTCTAAATGCAAACTTAGACCTGAAGATGAAAGCCTAGGTTCCGAAACTATTTGTCTTAAACAAACTCAAGTGGCAAAAAAGCAAGTGTTTTCTTTAATAATGTCAAATTCTAGATGTAATAACACAAACGAATAAGCTGTATTATTTGTTCATTTTTTTTCATCCGTAAGAAGCAGGATATACCATATCAGTAACATACATTTCAATTATCTGGCGGTGTCAAAAGTCTGCGCAATCGGAGGGCATGTATAACTAGATGTATGGATGTGAAGGAGGCGACGAGTGTATGTCAGGACAAAAGAGTGTGGCGTTCCATCATTTCTGCCTACCTCTGCGGGGAAACGGCGCGATACCATCACGTAGTGGTATTACACATGTAGTAGTGGTATATTTCAAGTACGGTTTTGATCTGGGATATCAGGTAAATAATACCGCAGGCTAACCACTGCGCTACGGAGCCTGGCAGAATCCTTCATACCTGATAAGTATCAACTCACGCGTGGAGTGCTAATTCCGCTGTCAAATAAATGTCGGATAAAGAATTTGCAGAATCCTGTTCACTGGGTGGAGTGGTTGCTAATTAATACTCTCGGCCGCTAATTGGAGGCGCCGCCACCCGCACCCCCGCGCCACCTGTTATACAGCCACCCCTTCTCCAGCCAAATACCCCCCGAACCACCCTGTGCGTGAACACTGGAAACATCTAAATCTAAACTGCAGGTAGGACCAATGTCATTTGTAACGTTATAATATTAACTTTATAAAATAAAAAATAATTCTTTGCCCGCCTCCGCAGTGTAATGGTTAGCACGCTCGGCTACCGTTCTGGAGGTCTCGGGTTCGATTATCACTCTTATATTTATTCCATATAACCCTGGACTGGCACCTCAAGCGGAGGGCTGATCACCTTTCCTTCATGTGTTAACGATCAAGATAACACTGCGTTTGTATGATGCAGTGCCCTATGCACCATTGGGGTGCGGATAAGGGTTTGAAAATAAAAATAAAAACATTTTTTACAAAATTTCTCTCCAATTATACGAGTTATTTTTTATATTATTTTTTTTGAATCTCGTTAAAGATGTCAAAAAATAATAAGTTAGAAAAACTTTGTTTTCAACCAGTTTTTTTTATGCATTTTTTCTCCAACCTTTTTCGACGGAGCCTTGTCATCGTTAGGTTTTAACATGTACTTGTTAAACCCTGTACATGTAAAACCCTGATGATGACAAGCTTCTTGTCGAAACTGGTTGGAGAAAAAATGTACCAATCAAAAAGTGGTTAAAAACAAAGTTGTTTCATTTTATAAAGTTTATAAAAAGTGCCATAAAGTATCTGCGAAAAACATTCAAGAAAAAAAAGTTACGATATTAATTTCGTTAATTGATTCGGCAGTCACTTTGCGGTAATATTTAACCATTTTTTATCCAGTTTTACGTGGTAAATACCACTATTTCTTAAAATCGATTATGACACGTGTTTTGATGAATTCCGTAACATTTTCCAATACCGTATTTTTAAACAAAGTGAATGAAAATAATGCGGAACGCATCGAAATATATGTCATAATGGATTTGATTAATATGTAGTGGGATTTGTCATTAAATTTTAATTTACAATTATTGCATCATTGATATCTTAACATATACGAAGAAGAAAATGGAAGTGTGTGTATTTACAGGGCTTACGATATGTCAAAGTTTGGCTAAAGTTATCACATATACGCGTGTAACATTTACTTTGTGGTAAAACAGGATAATACAAGTATAAAAATAAAACAGTTGTACAGGATTGCTTTCGAGTCAAGAGTTGGAATAATCGGTGCATATGTATTAGGAGATGCAAGAATGTAGAAGAGGCGAATATTGTTTGCAAAGATTGATTGGTGTGGCATCTCTGCCTAGCAGTGTGAGAGTTAGATAGTTAGATGGTAAGATAGTTAATACTTTAATAAAACATAAGAAAAAATTTCCCTCTTGCAAAAGAGATAAAATTTATGTATATGTATGTATGTATATCAGTACCTTTATTATTATTCTTTTTTTAAAAATAAAGTTACTGATAAAGTTAAGTTAATAAAGATTAATAAATCTTTACTAATAAAAACAAAAATTGCATTTCTTGAAGGTTTTTCGCAGATGCTTTGTGGCACATTTTATAAACTTTATAAAATAAAACAACTTTGTTTTAACCACTTTTTATTGGTACACTTTATCCAACTGGTTTCCACAAGAACCTTGTCATCATCAGGGTCCATGTACTAAACTCTAAAACATTTAAATACTCATAGTAAATTACCCTTCCCTTACCAAAACTTCCACGCACACTATACACCATATGAAAATACGGTTTAAAAAATATGATTTTAAAAAACTCCTAAATGTTGTTTTTATTGTGCATTGCGTAGCGAATACGTCAACTCCAAATGACAACTTGTAAAAATATGCATGTTTGGATTATTTTATTATTTAGTTAAGTGCAAAAAAATATTGAGAGGGGATATTAGGACAGATGGGAGTCCTAAAGACCAATTATATATTTTTAATGAATCACTAGTACAGGTGTAAAGTATTCGCCTCAATTTTAAAACTCGCTGGAAAAAGCTCAGGATAATCTAAACGTACGACCAACAAGTACCTAGATGTATTTTAGTGGTGCCGCTTGCGAAGGACATTCATATGGATATACAAAAAATGAAATGATAGCCGTAAACCGCTGTCATTTTAAATCTGTTTTGATATATTTATTACACCCATAATTCCACCTTGATTATAGAACGGCGTGACGCAGCATCGGATAATGCTCGCTCGTGAATCAATGGCATTTATTTAATCGACAGCTTTAATGGAGAATATTTAAAATGAAAATAAAGTCATGTTTATTTTGCATTGTCCGCATCATGTACAGGCTGAAATTGGGAAGAGTGTGTTTGTATTTTTGAGAGGACAGCGTACTTAATTTTATTAAAAAAAAATTAAAGATTAATTTGGTAATTTTTTTCTGCATTTAATGGGATAACAATACTTTAACAATGCAAAAACAATTTTTTTTCTTCTCTCTACTTATCAATTGTTTAGTTATATTTCTTTATGTAATTTTACTAACACCACTTCAAAAATACGTAATATTTATTATTCTACCTATGGTTGAAAACCATTTTTTTTCAAAATTTGAAAACGTTTTACGTTTTACGTACAAACTACATATGTGACATCCATGGTTAAAAATTGTACATTAAACAGAGACCTTAATGCTTTAAATCATCATTTGTAATTAAAATAAAAAATATGGTATAAATGAGAACGACAATATTTATTTTAATGGCTCCTAAAAATCCAGTATTTCAGGAAATGATTTGAACACATTCAACATATTGTAAAAATCTCTCGTGGCATCATAAAAAGGTCATATCATTAAAAAAGCTTATTTAAGTCAAAGTTAATAAAATTAAGAAAAAAATATAAAAAAGTTGTTTTTAACAAGAACGGCAACAGGGAAAAAATATGATTGTTTAAACAAGAACGGCAACAGGGAAAAAATTTGATTAAGTAAGTTATGAATTTTAATATTTACTATTGCAAAATAATACTTATTTGTTTGAGAAAATATAATGGAATATTTTAGTTTTTACTGATATTTCTTGGTGAAACTGTATTTTGTAGAATAAATGTAGTTTCAAATACGAACTTGGAAAAATGTGGAAAAAATGCATAAATATTATTTTATTCCATAAAGATATTTTTAATTTATGTAATTTTTATTCTTGAAACATTAGTAATATTGAAACAATATATCGAAATGGTATTGAAAATATGCTAACTAATTGATTTAATATGAAGAAGAAAAAACATTTTTCGTATCTAACGATCGAGAATACATCAAATTGTTATATGTATAACAAATATGTACGCACGAGTTCACATGTGTGTATATCTAATATAATAATGCAGAATATCTTTTTTTCTTTAAATCGCATTGGTGTTTACTTTTTGTTGAGATAAATTGTCTCATTTGGGACCATTCGCGTAGGGGTGACGTGGTAATTATTATTTTTCTGAACTGTACAAATACCTCTGTATCCGCACGATGTTTAGCAATGTTAATAACATGTTCGGTTTGAGTTATGGCGGGATTAAATGAAGTTCAACAGACGACACGATTTTTTGTTGAGCAAGCATCCATTTAAATTGGTAGGATTTCCGGAAATTTATGTTAAAAATCGGTAATGTCAACAAAGGTGAGAGAGAAATAAAACACGAGCTTAGTGCTCCGGCCGCCATAGGTGCGGGAGCTTTTGTTTACGCTTTGAGAAAAACAAGATATATGAGGGTCGAACGTGTACAGATTATTTTGTTTAAAAAAAACAACATTCATTGGTTTACACGCACGGTTTATTTTTATTTTGTTTGGATTTTTTAAACCATGCAATTCGTAGAACGTTTTTTCAGCAGTAATTCAGGCGTAATGTAAGTCAAACATAACACTATTCTTATCATTCGTGGTTAACATTGTGTAATACCACTTTAAAAGTGGTATTATACAAAGTGAACGATGAATTATAAGGAGAGTGTTATATTACCATATCACAAAGTTAACAATGCTCTTAATATTCCGTACGATATTCTTTTTAGTAATCAATATGTGGATTGGTTGGCAATTAAAAGAGACGACACGTGAAGGGTGAGTAAACTATATACATTACACCTGCCTTGAACAACTAACTCCAGCAAATCCTACGCCATCCACCCATAATAATTAATCTCTTAAAATTCGTTGAATCCCTTGTCTAAATGAGACAGAATTCTGACAGAACGTTTTATTGCTGTAAATGTATGTAAAATAAACATATTTGTATATAGAGACATATGCAAGTGTTTTGCAGACTTACATGTCGCAAATTTGGGGTATCATATTTCGTCAGGCCCGGCACAAGTTCTTTAGTTTTTAATTTACTATAGAAGATACCTCAGAAATATTCTCTAGATGTTTGCTCAATGTATTAAATAAATAAATAAAAAATCCGCTTAGTGAAAAATATGTTAGAAATTATTATTTCATTGAAAAAATGTACCACGTTTAATTTAACAAATTATGTAATAGTAAATACAGAAAGAAAAAAATTTCAAATGGAGTATTTATTAATTTCAATAGAAATATTATTTATTGTCAAAATCATAAATAGGGTAGTTGGGTAGACGCTTGACTTCTGCTGTCCCGAGTTTGGTTCCCGCCTATTAAAAATGAATTCAAGAAATACTTATTTTCAATAGGTCTCGATATATCTTATCACATTTATCTCCCCTATCCTACCTGAAGACAAACCTCTGAAAAGAGGACTGGTGAACTATAAAAAAATATAACATATATTTAAAATATTAAACCCTTATCCGCACCCCAATGATGCATAGGGCACTGCGTCATATGAACGCAGTGTTATCTTGATCGTGTACACATGAAGGAAAAGTGATCAGCCCTCCCCTTCAGGTACCAGTCCAGGGTAATAATATTAAATAAATATTACAGTGAAAAAATCACTTATATTTATTTTCCCCCCTTGGGAATCGAACCCGGGACCTCCAGAACGGTAGCCGAGCGTGCCGACCATTACACCACGGAAGCGGACATATACATTTATAATTTTTTTTAAATATTTCAATTGGAAACTTGAATTTTTCTCTTATCTTCTTCTCATGGTCCGATTAAGATTCCATTCGCGTTTCTGATTTCACATTTTTTTATTTACACTTTATTTATTTGATTACGACATTCTCGCTTAAGGCCCAATATATGTATGACAAATCGTAACTTAATTTTCTTTATACCTAGGAAATATCTGATGTAATGGAATATTTTATTTTATTTTATTTTATTGGAAGGAAGAACAACAGTTACAATATATGATACATACAGAATACAAAAAATAAAATCATGAGTTCCAATTATAGTTTTAGAGAGGTCTATATAAAGGAAGAGACAATTTTTTATTTAAACACCGTTTTGATGATGAAAAATAAGTTTTTCTACGAAAAAAGTTATTGAAAGGCGAGAGTTTAAAAAAGAATGAATGAATGAATATTTAAAAAAAATGTCAAATCCAATAATAAATAATTAATAAAAAAAATCCTGCGAAGGCGGGATTGACCTCTTGCGCGGTTGTCCGCATTATGAGTTTGAATTCTGCGAATTTTCCCTTATGAATTATGCCGAGATTAATTGTTGATGATGTTGAACTTTATATACTACTACTACTTCTACTACTACCATCAAGCCGTTTCCCCGCAGGGGTAGGCAGAGAGGACGGAACGCCACACTCTTCTGTCCTGACATACTCTCCTCGCCTCCTTCACATCCATACATCTAGTCATACATGCCCTCCTATTACGCAGACTTTTGACAGCGCCAGATTTAAGGTTCTTATTGATCTATATATTTATTAAACATTGATGAGGACAATACTCGCCATGATAACACAAGAAGACATTTTCAACATCTAACAAATATGAATCGCTCCGAGTCCAGTCCTGGCGCAGCCCTTTTAATCCCGGCTATCCCGGGTGTCATATCTCTCGAGCAAGTTGGCCATGCGGGCGTCCCCCGGGATTAATACCTTAATCTGCCGGGCTACCATATAATATGACATTCTCCACTTAAACAAAACGTTCTACTCAGATTTATGGGCTAGCCAGGGTAGGCGTATTTAGACAGATTAGGTACACAGAGAAGGGCCCGAGTCAGTGGTCCGCTAACTGTGGTTCGCACAATACTAAAGGTGGATTTCAATGAATTTCCGTAACATTTAATGAGATAATTTATATTATTATGTACATATTTCAAGGATGAAATTCCAATTCTGTTAAAACCCTTTTTTATGTAAACAAAAGTATAAAATGAAAAAAAACATAAAAAAAAGATTTATAAAAACAAATTAAAAATATCCCTGTTTTTCGTTTGTTAGGTTCCTACTATACTTTCATAATATTTTTAAATGTTATGATTCATGTATGGACTGTTTTGTTATTACCCGTAACAAATATTAGTCAACATACGGTCCACAGGGAATAAAAAAAAAACAAAAAATCAAATAAACTCAAGGTATTGAGATTATTTTTGTGATTAAATACTCGAAAACGAACCGATGGGTAATTATGTGATGGGAATTTTTTTATTTAAAAAGAAAGAAAAAAAAAACTATGTACTTTTTTCTGCATTTATTTTATTTGACCAGTGACCAGGTTTCTTCATTACCGATCATCAGACTAGTGATGTCGGTAACGACGAAATCTGGTCACAATTTTCAAAATACATAAAGTTAAAAAATCTTTGAATAAAGTTGTTAATTTAATATAAAAAATGCAGGTTTTTTCTTCACTTCTCCAAGAAACGTCACAACAAAACTTTAATCTGATAATATAAATCTTATTTAAGGATGTTATGTACGTATGTAATATTTATTTTTTGATATTCAAATTTCGACCAATATTCTGAGCATGTCTTATTTTTATAGATTAAATGATAATCTAAGAATACGAACGTAAACAAATTACCCAAAAGTCTTAAAAAAATTTAAATTTTTCATCAAATGAAAAAACCTTCCCCTTTGTTACATGTAGTATGACTTTATAAAAATAATTGATGAAATCATTCATAACCTTTTTTAATGGTATCAAACATTGAATGTCATCAAAATTGATGTCATTCGATTAAAACAATGAAATATTTCGAAACAGAGAGAAGATGAGAGTAAGGGAGGGGGATGTAAGGGTGGGAGGAAATAAAAGATTTAGTAAGGGAAATACACGAATTCTCACAACGTAAAGACCCGGAAACGTTAAGTGAGATAAGACTTCCACGGAAAGTTTTTAACTCTCTTTAGCTTGTTTTATAACTGTTCTATGGCCGTTCCATTGGCTGTTCGAAAAAGTTTTAATAATAATAAGTTTGTAAAAAAACGAATCAAGAAGTTATAGAAAAAAAAATATGTATTTGAAAAAATTAATTGTTTTGATATATCTTTTTAAAAAGAATCAGTCCCCATTATTATAATGTGTCCGCCCCCGTTGAGTAATGGTTAGCATGCTCGGCTGCCGTTCTGGTGGTCCCGGGTTCGATTGCCAGTGGGGGTCAGATAAATATAAGTGATTTTTTCACTTAATATTTATTCCATATTACCCTGGACTGGTACTTGAAGCGGAGGGCTGATTACTTTTCCTTCATGAGTTGACGATAAAGTTGTTTGGGAACATTGGGAAGTGGATAAGAGGTTAGAAATTGAAGTTGAATCATTATTATAAAGTTATGTTAACGTGGTAAATAATTAGTTAAATTAAAAATATAAACGTTATTCTTTTTTGGAATAATATAAATATTATACCATATATATATATTGAAACTGTTTATTTGTATTGTTATAAAATCAGTGTGAAGGATTTAACTGGTATATATAAAAAATGGACGTGAATTACTGTCCGTTCATATTTATTTTACCTCTGATTTATTAATATTCATATTTATTTTATTTTATTTTATTTATGTTCATATTTATTTTATTTTATACATATTTATTTTACCTCTGATTTATATTTAGTTAGCCAACATAACAACTGCAGGTAAAATAACTGTATATTCACTGTAGTTAGTAAATTAATGAAAATAACAATAATAGCTAAGGCATTTCGGGTCGCATATTCGTAATCATACTAGCTCGTGTGACTTAGACATTTTTTATAATCACTTTATAAATTTGGTAGCGTATTGCGTACTTCTATTTCATTATATATTTGATAATTTGACTTAGTTTATACCATTAAATTAAACAGATATAACCTTAACCAGCTAGAAAAAAATTCAATAGACGTGTTTGCAGTGTGGACAAAAATTTTTTTGTGGTTTAATTTTTACGAACCGTCCCGTCCCTGGCTTCAGATCTTTTGGATTTAAATAAAATTCCTGCCATTAAGTGTATCTTGGTATATTTTTCAAGCAGATTCCGCCCTAGTCATGTTCCAGGCTAGGGCGGGTGGAGTCAGGTTGAAGAATTATCCGAAGAAGTCATTTAAAATATACAAATACATTTTACCCTTCCTTGGTCGACGTTAAAAGCGCATTTGTGCGTGGGTTGCTGTATTTATTTATCTTCCATTTCGATACGACACTTTTACTGATTTAGTTAACATTATCGAACATAGACTTATACAATACAATAATATCGTTTGCTTTTCGTATAATAATAATAAGTTAAAAGATAAATAGTAGTAATTAAAAGTAAAGACAAGAAATAAAGAGATAAAAGTAATAAAAGGTAACTAATGAACCATCACGCCGCTTCGCAGCAGGGGTAGGCATAGAGAATAGAACCCCAAACCACCCTGCCTTCGGAAACATTCTTCACCACGTCCGTTATTAATGCATCTCCTCGTACATACCCGCCGATTATTTCGACTACTCACCTGACAAGAAAAATAAATTAAGGTGGACGTGAAAAAATTAACGAGCGTAAACTTTACATTTCACAGATTTTTTTACTCTAGATTATAAAAGTTAGTATACTTATTGCTCTCGAAAATAAAAATGAAAAACTGAAAATCAGTTTTCAATACAACGATTGACAGTTTTGTACTGCATAAACATCACAATTATTTTCATGAAAAAATATTGCTAGTTTTTATTACTCTAAAAAATTTTAAGAAATTTGAATCATTTTAATATTTTTAAAAAATCGATCGCTAGCTTTGAATTTATTTAACATCTCTTTTATCTCCATGATTATGAATTATGCTAGTTTTATACATTTTATTCAGACATGAAAATTTATCTGAATAAAATATATGAAATTACCGACAAAAAATCGTTTTTAACAATGAAAACTAACGTATCGATTTATTGATAAACTTATTATTTTATAGGAGACGGCGCAAAAGTTATTACTCTTGAATGTTTGTAAGAATTTTGAATTATTTTTCTATAAATCGATTGCTAGTATCGAAATGAAGTAATATCTCTTTTATCTCCTTGAAAAAATAATCTTACTATTATACATTTTATTCAGTTATTTTTTACTTGCATACCTCTTATAATAAAATTGAAAAAATGCGCATAACAAAACAACAACAAAAATCGTTCACCATCTAAACCGACCTATCCTCGAATAATAATCTTATTTCTTGAATGTTTTTCGCTGATACTTTGTGGCACATTTTATAAACTTTATAAAATAAAGCAACTTTGTCCTAACCACTTATTATTGGTACACTTTTTCCAACCTGTTTCAACAAGAACCTTGTCATCATCAGGGTTTATGTTCCTACTAATTCTAAAACATTGAAGTACTCATAGTTAGGTTATAGATAATTACCCTTCCTATGCCATACCAAAAACTTCCACGCACTCCGTCCACCATAAGAAAATGTGATGGAATTATTTATAACCTAACTATGGGTATTTCAATGTTTTAGAATTAGTACATAAATCTTGATGATGACAAGTTTCTTGTTGAAACCGGTTAGAAAACGTGTACAAATACAAAGTGGTTAAAACAAAGTTGTTTTTTTTTTTAATCTTATTATTATTTTATACGCAACGGAGCAAAGAAAGCATTTGTAAGAATTTTAATTCGTTTTTCAATCAGTTTTCAATACATCGATTCCTTGTTTTAAATTTGATGAATATCACCATTATTTCCATGAAAAAATCATATCAAGTCTTATCCATTTTTTTCAGAAAATTTTCTACCTGCATACACCTTACCATCCGATAAATAGAAGAAGAGCTTATAATGTAATTGCCGAGTAAAAAAAGTTTCCATCCAAACTCCCTCCCCTCTGCGAGCGCTATCTCTCTACCTATTTAAATAGTCGTTTAACGGCCGCTAAACGACGTGCATATTTTCTTTATTCCTCCTTAAGCTACTTGTAACGATTTCGTCTTTATGCCTTTTATCAAAACGTTTGCAACAACTTGATCTTGTACTTAGTCGACTTACTACGGATGATTCTAAAATTATCACTTCTAATCCTATGACTTGTTTTTTATTTACAATTTCGTAAAATTTAAGTCATGTTTGATAGAATTTGTTTAAGTGTTTCATTATTAGTGTATTTTTTCTTAAGTGAGTTGATAATTTGAATGTACGTATGATATAAGTTAAATTGATTCTTTAATTTATATTTTAAGCACTAACTTTGTGATTTTCCGTTTTATAATTAAAATGTTCTAAAGTTAACAATTATAAAAAGATTTTCCATTTGGCATTCCAGGCTACACTATTTGATAATTACCATGTAACTTTGTTTTAAAATCATTTATAAATATTTTATTATAACTTAATTGTCAAACATGCACTTTGACAAAAAAATACGAAAAATTCTTTACAAACAAAGTATCAAATGAATGTGTTTTCTTAAATTAAAATTTATTTTACTATTCTGTGTGCCAGGATTGACTTCGATGTAAAAATTATTTTATTTTGAAATGCAACGTAAAATTTCATGAAGTTTTAAAATCTGACAAAAAGCTCCTTGGAGAGCCTTCTCCTTAGCCCAGGCTAGGAGTGCGGCACTGCAGATGTAATTAATGTAGTACGAACGGCCAAGGAATTACCGCGATCCAAACGTTTCTGCTAATTAAGCCAAAGATCTTTTTTTACTGCATTTGCTCAAGTACCTACTTAGCAAATTCAAGTCTTCTTGGAAAAACTCACAGGTAATTAGTTAGTATTTAATGGGAGGTATTTTTTTGAAATGTAATTAAAAAATATAGATGATTTTTTCACTGTAATATTTATTCAATATTACCCTGAACTGGTACCTGAAGTGGAGGGCTGATCACCTTTCCATCATGTATTAACGATCAAGATAACAGTGCGTTTATATGATGCAGTGCCCTATGCACCATTTGAGTGCAGATAAGGATTTGAATGAAATGAAAAAAAAAACCTAAGTACATGCCATTATTTCTTAAAATCTATTATGTCATATTTCTCACTCACCGTCATGTGTCACAATTAATTCTACAACGTTTTGAGCGTGTCCAAATACTTATTCACAAATCTGGATTATCTCCAATTAGGAGTTATTTTTTACATTATTGCTTGGCATGTTTTTTCTAGTTTAAACAGTTAATTACTCAAAAGAAACAGAAATAAAGTTATTAGTTCAAGTACCTGTATCAAAAAAATCAGAAATTACAAACAATAAGAGGGTGGTTATTTTTCTTTAATGCAAATTAAAAATAAATGTATTCTTAATGTTTTTAACCTTTCATACCTGTAGGATCATCTTGATCTTTCGTTTCTATAAAGAAATAAACGTTTTCAAATAAATAATGAACTTTTCTCAATTTACAAAGGTAAAAGCATTGTAGCGGAAAGCATTGGCCCAAGGGGGGTAGGAATACATTTAATTATTACACCGGCAACTCTCGTTTCATTCGTTTATAAATCTATTTTCAAGACAAAACATGAAAAACAAACAGTAATTGGATAAAATGGTGAAGACTCAAACCAATTTACCTGTGAAATTAAATAAATTAGTGGCAAATCTTAGCGGATCGCTGGCTCCTTTGAGGACTGGGAAGGTTGGCTTTGCGAATTATTCGATTATAAATGTAAGAGATATTTTTGTGATAGAAATATTATCTCCGGAGCAGAATTAGTTTTTTTCGTATTATTCATAATTTAATATTTCGTACGAAAAAAGGAAAATAGATTATTATTTTAAATTTATTATGAGATATGGACGTTAGATTTACATTCCCCCCGAGAATTGAACACTTGACCTCCATCATGATGTGCAAACTCTATAGATAAAGTAAAAATAATGTTAAATTTTGTAAATATATTTTTTTATTTGTTCTGGAATTGCACAGCTTTCTATTAAAAAATAATTTAAGAAAAAATAGTTACATTAACAATATAATATAATAAACATTACATTACATTAACAAAAATAGTTACGTTTATGTATTAATTTTAAATCAAACACAGATTTTTTGAGTCTACTAAGTTGTATTTTATTAACAAAAACACATAAAAAATTATATTGTGACAATTGTTTCGCCTTGTTAGGGCATTCGTTTGATAATGCCCTAACAAGGCGAAACAATTGTCACAATATAATTTTTTATGTGTTTTTGTTAATAAAATACAACTTAGTAGACTCAAAAAATCTGTGTTTGATTTAAAATTAATACATAAATTAAAATGGAGTTCTACAAATTAAACACCAAATCAATAAATAAATAAAAACAGTTACTTTAAAAATTATAAAGCCAATTAAACAATTCCACATTTATGTTATAATTACTATTAAAACAATTAAGAGATTAAAAAAATGGACTTTTGCAGAAAGCAAAATCCTTATACATTTTTTGTATTATTTATAACGTAAATTTTAACAAGTTATTATGATTTATTTTACCAAACACTGGATTTTTCACCTTTTATCAAGATGATATATCAATATATTGGTGTCGTTTTCATATAAAATAAGATGGAAGTCTGACATTTCCAGGGCTTACTACCTGGGATTAGGCTGGCTTAAGATCACTTTATACACTTGTGTAACGTTCACCATTCTGCTGGAGTAACATGTTTATATATTTCACGATTTTCTCAACAGATGGCGCCACAATCATCCATACATCCATATCTATTGAATTACAACCCACATGTGAAAGGGATCTAAGATTATTTCAAATACCATTTATATATATATAACATAAAAGTTCCAAGAATTAATGCTTAATGATTGTTATTAAGGTGAATAATGGTGACTAAGTGTATAAAGCAATCACTTAAGCCAACCAAATGCTAGGTCATAAGCCCTGGGATGCTCAGATTTCCATATTCTTTCAACAAAAACACCATAGATCTTTCATCTCAAGTTGAGGTACCTATAACGAAAAATGCTGTATGTGATGACACAATAAATTTTTATCATAAAAAAATATTTATATGGCTGAATGTAAATTAAAATAGTAATTGTGATGGCACTGTTGAAACCGTAATACCTGTATATTTCTAAGTATCACCTGTAAACGGATAGGCTTAAGTTCCTTTAACAAGATTGTTACTGAAACTCTAAGCCAGGTAGGATCAATCGAAGGAATTTTCCTAAAGTTTTATGTAAATCGAGGATTTACCTCCAATCAATCAAGAGTTTAGGCTCGT
Organism: Brachycentrus maculatus; assembly: GCF_059751285.1. Taxonomy (NCBI): domain Eukaryota; kingdom Metazoa; phylum Arthropoda; class Insecta; order Trichoptera; family Brachycentridae; genus Brachycentrus; species Brachycentrus maculatus. The sequence continues at coordinate 124,964 of NW_028281340.1, forward strand.
TTAGGGGATTGGCACTTGAGAGCAGAACTTCCTTACTTACATGTGTTATATACTAAGGGTGGCTGGGCGAGGGGGTGCAAGGTAGAGGAGACCCACTAATGGTACTCGCGGGGGTAGTACAACTGGGTTCGTAACACCTTAAATTGGCAGCAAGAGGGATGGAAAGAAAAGGGATGTAAACTTTGAACAATGCGAATTTATATTATATTATTTTATCTTTATTATAATTTAAGCAAGGGTATATCGTAAGCTCCAGCACGCCTTATAGCCTATCATTTGTGAACGAGTACCTTTTTATGAAAATATTTAGATTAATTATTGATTCGGCATCAACTTTATGGAATTACAAATTGTTTTTATTTAATTCAATAAACATTTGCATACTACCAGTTATTGGGTTTTATTTCATTACACACGACTAGTTTTGAAAACTACAACTGTTTTCATCGACAGGTGAATAGTAAAACTACTATTCACCTATCGATGAAAACAATTGTTGTTTTTGAAAAAAATCAACAATCTTTTAATATTAAATTTGACTTTAAAATATAAACGTTTTTTATTAGAGAGATATAAATAAAATAAGCGATTTATTTTATACAGTGTTTTAAGTTTGTTCAAATTTGATGCATTAATTCCAGATTCATACTACTTTGGAGTTATTTATATTGATAATTAACTTAAATGATGAAGCCTAAAGGCGCATTTCTGTGACTTAGTCTGATCGAATGGGAAAGAAATAAAAAACACATATTTTAATACATTAAATTTCACGACGCTCGTGAAGCGCAGAAAATATTAAAAATATTTGAAACAACAATGCAACCAAAAACATGTAAAATGCTAGGTAGCCTTAGCTGTTCGCCATGAGCAATGTTCAGTATTGCGCGCTTTGTTGTTATGTTTAACAGATGGTGCTGTCATTATGGCAAAAAAACGTGAATTGAAAAAAACACGATTTTGATTTGACAGGTATGTCATAGAGAAAAACACCAATCACAGATATGTATAAAAACACACGTGTATTTGAATGCAACATGTTGTCAACATTTCAAAGTAACGTGTGAATGGCTTTTTGAAATTTAAGATTTTGACCAATCGAAAAATTGAGTTTTTTCTAAATATTATACATATTTAAATCATTTCCTTTGTGGTTAGTCACTTTTACTTGTTTTTTTTTAAATGGTAACAATATTAGTATATAACCACTCACCGAGATTTTTATGTCTATCGGTTTCGAGACGTACCCGTCTCTTCGTCAGGACAGTCACTACCACAGCATGCAAACAATACCACCATAGCACCATTTACACACTTAAAACTACACAAAATGTTTAACATATGCGATTTTTTTATTCACATTATTTAAAAGCAATTAAATTATTTAATATTGATAATTTACATACAATATTTATTTACATGTAATATTTATTTTTCAACACTCAAAATTTGACAAATTCTGTAAGCATGTTTTTATCATTGTGAGTACAAAATTATTAGATTTAATATCAATGATTAAAGAAAACACCTCGTTTTTTACCACTTGAGTTTTATTATAGACTACATGTTTCAGAAGTTAAACTTCCATCATTCAGGTCTGTATAATAACAATAACATGTAGTCTATAATAAAACTCAAGTGGTAAAAAACGAAGTGTTTTCTTTAATCATTGTAACATGTCTTACCACAAAGTTAATACCGAAACAATAAATAAAGATTTAATATCCATTGAAATATTATGTTTTTTCATTTGAATAAGTTTTTTTTTTTAAATATAAATGTCTTCTTCTTCTTCTTCTTATTATTTACATGTATTCTTCTATTCTTCTTATTATTTACACTTCTTATTATTATTGTAGGCCTAACGGCCTGTTTTTAAGAGGGATTAGCCTCCTGCGACGTCGATTCCCAGCTATCGGCCCATCTCTTTGGTGGTCTGCCCGGGAGTCGTCTACCATGGGGTTGGCCGTACAATGCGATGTGGGGGAGTCTGGATGGTTCCATTCTTCTAACATGCGTATACCATTGTCTTCTTCGTTGCCTTCCCCACCTAACTACATCTTAGATCTCGCATGTTTCCCTGATCTTGGCATTTCTCAATCTATCTCGAAGACTCTTGCCTGTTATGTTTCTCAGAGTCTTCATTTCTGACACTCTAAGCGTGTTTTTTTTTAAATGTCACGTTTTAATAATACGTTAAACATGGGTATTTCTATACAAACTCCGAGTCCTAAAATATATAAAGTGACATTATACGTTAGTCATTATCCGTTAAATGTCCCTTGCCTGTTATCCGTAGGCCAAAACCTGATATTCATAGTGTAATAATAGCACTTGTATAATTCCTCTCAGACCAAAATCCACTCTGCGCCATTCTAGTTCACAAGGAAATTTATTCCCATTAAGGACTGCATTGTGGCGATATTGGTTTAATTCTGGGGATTGTGCTTACGATATTCAAGTTCTGAGGAAAGCAATTATCTATAATGTAACTAAACCAAGACGTGAATGTGGAAGAGGCGAAGTATGTTTGCAAAGACAGAGTACATTCACTCTTTCTACTCTTACAGGGAAGCGGCTTTATAGTTAGTTAAAACTAAATGTATTGTCCGCCAGAGTAGTGTAATGGTCAGCACGCTCAGCTACCTTACTAGAGGTCCCGGGCTCGATTCTAAGGGGGGGTCAGTTAAATAATAAGTGATTTTTCACTCTTATATTTTTTCAATACTACCCTAGACTGGTACCCGTGGCGGAGGGCTGATCACCTTTCCTTCATGTGTTAACGACCAAGATACCACAGCGTTTATATGATGCAGTGCCCTATGCACCATTGGGTGTGGATAAGGGTTTGAAGAGAGAAGAAGAAATGTGTTTTGCTTTATTTTGTCTGAACAGCACGAACATTTAGCAAAATGAAAACAATGTTAGAAGATTTTGAGTGTGTCCAAATATTTGTTCACAAATCTAGAATAACTCCAATTAGGAGTTATTTTTTACATTTTTTGACATCTAAGCAAGAATATGCATGTCTGGGCATTTACAGGGATTACGACCGTCATATGTTTTTAAACCAGCATATGACGGGTGTCAGATATCAAAAAATAATGTAAAAAACAAAATTAATTTTGAAATATCTCACATATCACTCACTCCTTTCAACAACGTCATATTACAAAAAAAACTTGATTTTTCAAGATATTGTTTTTAAAGATTAAAAATTTAATACAATGTATTAAAAATAAATATCAAGCCGCTCATTAAACTTTTTACTGTGCAACAGATTTATTTTGGTAAAACCTGATTTTTTTTTCTCGATTCGAAAAATATTTAGTTTATTTAAAAAAAATTATTAAACAATACATTTTCTTCGAAATGCAAAAACAACACTCTCTGCTCTGTAACGGGTAAATATTAAGTTTAAAATATTCCACTTTTGCTGGGATATAGTACATTTTCTAGGCATTCTGAAAACATGCACAACTGAAAATTAACGATTTTTGATATATGACGTTGTTGAAAGGAGTGAGCGATAACTTAAAAATATCGACAGCTGCGAACTTTTGGCTACTAAAGCGTCGCTGTCCCATACTTGGTTCCTTTTATTTGGCAAACATTAACAAATAATATATTTAATTACATATTTCCTCTCGAAAATTATGTTTCCCAGCTGTTTTACAGGCGAATCGAAATCGCATTGATCATCAAAGGACCTATCCACAGTCGCTGTGTTGTCTGCTGGCAACATTGTTGAGCGGGTTTTATTACCGCGAGGGGAGACTTGTAGACAGGGCCTCACACGAAGGAGGAAGAGTAGAAGAAAGTAGTCGGAAGATCTAAGTAGAAACCGACTAACAGTTTTATTGGGCACAGTTCGAAGGAAAAACAACTTAATTTTTCTACAACATTTTTAGTGTGTCCAAATACTTGTTCACAAAATCTGGATTATCTCCAATTACAGGAGTTATTTTCATGTATTTTTTTGAGGTTTCATCAAAGGTGAAGAAGAATATGGAAGTCTGGGCATAAAAAGCTTCTTTTCATCTCACCAGTAGATGTCTGTAGTGAACTTCTAGTGATTCAAGAATAATGTTTCAAAATTGGTTCATATATAGAACTTCCAAGAATTTGAGTAGTGTGGTTGTCAATAATGGGTAGAATTGGTGAATGTTATACATGAGTAAAGTGATCACTTAAACCAGCCTATGACGGTCGTCAGCCCCGTAAATGCCTAGACTTCCATATTCTTCTTCATCTTTGATGAGATGTCATTTTTTTTTGTTGATTTCTCATCAAAGGTGAAGAAGAATATGGAAGTCTGGGCATTTACAGGGCTGACGACCACTTACACCAGCCTATGATGGTCGTCAGCCCCGTAAATGCCCAGACTTTCATATTCTTCTTCATCTTTGATGAGATGTCAAAAAGTAATATGAAAATAACTCCTGTAATTGGAGATAATCCAGATTTTGTGAGCAAGTATTTGGACACATTCAAAATGTTGTAGCTTAATTTAATTTATATAATTTACATAATAAATAAATTACTAATGTTTAAAGATTTATGAAATTCTTAATAAAATTTGACTATCATCTTTTCTTAAGGTAAGTTTCCGTTTACATATTAAGTATAAGTTTAAATAAATAAAAAAAATGGATTTATTTTTAAGTTATGGTTTTGTCTTTTTGGCCCAAGTTTAAGACATCAAAGTGATCCAAAGCCATTGTAAAGTAGTTCCAGTAGACTGTAGTTCCACAGTCAGCGGATCTGTGGGCCAATCATTGGTCGTCACAGGTACTTTAGTGTTAGTAATACGTGTCAGTAAAAAAACAGTACTATGGCACTAACTACGTAAACACGTCCTGAAAATGAATGTCCTGAAAATAAAAAACTTCAAATGAACAAAAACATAAATTCTTTTGAGCAACTGTCAGAGAAAAATAATAATAGACGATATATTCTTATAAATGTAGTTACATATTAAAAAAATGTACACATTATTTTATAGATTCCTGAAAGATTTGTGTATATTATGCATATACTTATTACAGATTATAGAAACGGGTCGTTTTCTGTATTGTAGGTAAAAAAAATCATTAAAATTCATTACACTGATAAAGATTTTAACTACGTTTAAACTTGAATATTACTTATGTGGATTAGCCACTGACCTGACAGTAAAAGAAGTGACCAATATACTTTATTGTTTATGTCGTATATCAATTGTTTTTAAACGTATTTTTTTTTAACTTTTATTTTAATTTACATCTTAATCCAGATGTCATTTGTAGAAATTATACAGTACCTAAAATTTATATGAAAAAGCAGAAAAATATATTCATTTTAATTACCACTGGAAAAAGTATAAAAAAGTATAGAATAACGAAAATAAACATTAGTAAACATATTAGAATAAAGAACATTGCAGAACAGTTAAACAATAACCATAAGTAAAAGTTACATAGTAGATAATAAGGTACATACAAAGAAGAAATATATAGTAAAGGAGTAAAACATAATATCATAGCAAAAGTTAAAAAAGAGAATAAGATGCATGTAAAATAAAATATGGTACAATAGAACGTATTAATGTATAAGTTGGGTATTAGTGATTTATTTTTCATACCTCCCCTTCCACTGACCTTTTATGTTTAGAAGCTTGTATAAAAGTAGGATAACTTGCAGACATGCTTCTAATGATAGAAGTTTAGAGGGTTAAAAAAATATGTTCATTAATGTAAAACTACTACATTGTAAAAAAAATATTAAAAGGATTAATTTTGTTCCTATGTTAATAGTTTTTTGTGTAAAATAAAGTAAAATAAAATAATTTATTTTGTAAATTGAGTGTTAATGATTTAATATTGCGGTTTTTTTTATGAAAAAAAAATATTTTTTAAATATAAACATTTTACAAAAGACTACTAAATTATACAAAATCAATCTAGATGTTGCATTTTATTTCTAATTTTTTTTTTACTTCACTATTGATCATATAGATAAATTATTAAGTATATAAAATAAAATAAAATACTTAGCATAATTAAGTACAAGCACACATTAATTATATTGTTGGTTTAAAATAATTATAAAGTGAAAACAAGGTACAACTATGCAGTATTAACAAAATCATTTGCAATTTGCAGGACTAATTAATTTAATCACTGAATACTGAGCAATGCAGTGCACTCGGTTCACCTCAATGAATCAATGATTACACATACTTCAACCCCTTACTTTATAAGGGTTAATAATGTTAGCAATCCGATGATCGGAAACTAAATAAAAGTCTATGAAATATTTCCCATTAAGTTGAGTGGAAAATTTTAATTTGATCTAATTATGTAGAATAAAAATGCAGCAATTGAATAGAGTTTTAATGCGGTTATCATACGGATAGTGCTTTGCAAACAAAAATTAAATTAAAGAAATTAATAAAAGGTTTTATACTTATTGTATTAAGACATCAGTATGTATGATATATGTATGTGATGACTCGTGGGGGCTGGGTACAAGTCGTGGTACGAGTACCATTCACTATGACGATATTAAAAGCATAAGAAAATTAATATGGAACCAAATGAGTGAAGAAATAATTGTAAAACAAATTCATGAGGCGAATGTGTTTCGTAATAGAAACAGAGAAAACTTGGCATAATTAGGTTATTATTATATTTAAATTTTATTAATTTATGTTTATTTGAACCTTTTTTAATTTTAATTTTACTTAATGAATACAATTTCCTAAATTTTATTCTTTCACGTGTTTCGATGCATTCAGCATCATTTTTAAACATGTTATGGTATGTGAAGCTTACATATGTACTCAGTCTAAAAAATTTTATTGTGTCCTTGGAACGTTGATGGATGAAGAGGGAGTAGGAGCTGTTTCTATTTTTTATTTATTTGAAACATATATTTTTATATTGAAAACTTTAACAGACAAAAAAATCCACATAAACCTGTACGTCAAAATACAATAAAACGCAAAATACACTTTGATATAAAGCTAATTGTTATAATATTAAAATAAAAATTATGTGCAAACAAAAGAAAAAATATTTCAATTTGAAAAAAAAACATAAATTTTCAGCACTTAAGTTTTTAAAGTCGTAGTTAGACAAAAAGGTAAAACATTATTTTCAATAAAAAATAAGGATTATTCGTAAAATAGTTATCGTTTTCCAATAATTGAGGGAAGAGATTTAGTGTATATGATTATTTATTAGAAGTGACCAATGTATCCAAAATACAATTAAAAAAATATTTTATATCTTATGGTAGTTTTAAACTAGTGATTAAATTTATTTGTAATTACATCATAGTTATAAAGTATTAAGTACATTGTATTTATGTATTAAAGAATTACGCTATTCCCTGCGCACTGATTTAAGTTCTCGAGGAGTCATAAAAACACCTAACAATAAGATCGTTAATTTCAACAAAGTTTTAAATTAGTTTTTACCCCTTTTTCGCGCTCCAAAAATTAAAGGGGTAATTTTAAATTATAGATAATGATAGCAAAAAACAAGCGAATAAAAGTGTAGTACCTACCAGGAGCCCAGTAAGGGGTGGGGTGTAATTAAAGGACTTTGTGGTTCCAGTGCTTTCTTTAGATTACACGCATGTTTAACTTCAGACTTGAAATAGGGTGATCCTAAATATTCTTTAATTTAATTTTTTTTCAAACGACACTTTTTACGAGCTTCTGGTTTCTGTGAAGAAATGTAAGATATATTTTTTTCTAATTTGATTGTACTTTCTGGAATATTTCTGGTAGAATTAAAAATATATTTTTTGTTTTATGCGGTTAATAAAAGAATATCGTTATTCAAAACCATTTACAAACGTGTATAAAAGTAATATAATTATCGTTTTTTATTATATTTTAAAGTATTCTTACGATATGTCCATCTCAAAATCTTCGTTCAGATATAAATTTTATTACTATTAATTCTTCAATAAATATGAAAAATTAATGCATGTAAAATAATAATAAAAATTAAACTTAAACAATAATTTATAAATCAATATAAACAAATACATAAATTTTCGTTTCTTTAAAATCTTAAGTATTAAACAAACAAAACGTTGCGATCGAATACGCGCATGTTTTTATGTACACTTGTGTCAGGTAAAAACATGTTTTTTGAAGCTATGACAGTGCCATCTGTTCTACGTGACAAAAACACACGTAATACTTTTTTTAAATGATAATGGCGGACAGCGTGCTTCTTTACAGCTGTCACTAAGCATTTGGATTATTTTCGTATTCTTTTTGTTTGATTTTTTTAATTTACGCATTTGAAATAAAACATATTAAAATGTGTCCGTTTAATTAAATTTATTTTCCATTTTAGAGAATAAACCACAGCTTGGAAATAATAAATTACATAACGTAACATTAATACTCCGTAACATTAATTTTGTCCGCCTCCGTAGTGTAATGGTCAGCACGCTCGGCTACCGTTCTGGAGGTCCCGGGTTCGATTCCCAAGGGGGGTAAAAATAAATATAAGTGATTTTTTCACTGTAATATTTATTCAATATTACCATGGACTGGTACCTGAAGCGGAGGGCTGATCACCTTTCCTTCATAAGTAAAACGATCATGATAACACTGCGTTTATAAGATACAGTGCCCTATGCACCATTGGGGTGCGGATAAGGGTTTTATTATTATTAACATTAATACAATTTTTTTTTATTTATACCTCCCCTTTCTCATTTTTCTTTCCTCCTGTCCCTCTTTCAAATATTTTTACAAATGTAGATTTTTTAATTAGAACAGTAAGTACAATCGCTTGCTTATTAATACTCGCATATAGGTTTACTTGATATAACTGTTAAATACCCAAATAAAATAAAACAAGAATAAAATACCTGCATTTGAAAATAAAAATGCGCAAAATTAATTTATAGCCAAAAATGCTGACATTGTAGTCTAATGGCAATAAATTATGCAAAACTTTTCCGATCCCCAAAAAGGTGATTACGGTTTTTTTTGCGAAAATAATTAAAATCAAATAATTACCCAAGAAAAAAAGAACAAAGCCTCCCCCGCAGCATGGTAGACAATAATTATTATTCAAAAGACTTAAAAGATTTATTTATAATCTCGGCGGTGGGATCTTATCAGGTAATAAAATACATTTTTAATTCTACTGAGAATCCGAGCGCATCCCTCTCAGTACTAAGGGAGGGAGAGAAGACCACATTACACGCTCAAAAAATATTTAGACATAAATTACACATCTCTTGTTTTTGTTAGGAAATTTGCTTCATACATTTAAACATCACAATAAAACACTTGTATGTTATTTATTGTTTCGGAATCACCTTTTTGGCAAGACATGATTGAATGCCGTTGCCATCTTTGTCCGCCTCCGTAGTGTAATGGTCAGTACGCTTGGCTACCGTTCTGGAGGTCCCGGGCTCAATTCCCAGGGGGGGTAAAAAAATAGTGTTTTTTCACTGTAATATTTATTTATTATACGGGTTTGAATAAACATATATAGTTTATGTTCAAACCCGTAGATAGAAGGATCTGTAGCTTCCGCAACCAGTCATAACAATATAATACTCGAGTGATAAAAATCAAGTTCTTTATTTTTAATTTAAAACACTTGTATGAATAACACTAACTAATGCTGCTTTCTGAAGGGGCAGGCAGAGAAAAAAGAATGCCATACCAATCTGCCTTTGCACACAATCTTCGCTTCTTCCACATTCATGCATCTTTTCACAGATACACGCCGATTATTCCGACTTATGACCTGACCACATTCAAGTATTTTAAATACTTGATCATGCTAAGTTTTCTCTGTTTTTATTATTAATCACACTCAACTCATAAATTCGTGTTATAAGTTTATTTGAATATGGTTTTGTTTAAAATTGTACTTAAGTCATTATTTACAAGTAAAAAATATAATTTTATATAAAAAAGTAACCCATACGACCAATTCTCATTTTAACCCAAATAAAATCGTCTCCTTCAAAGCAATATTAAAATACCTTTTAAAAAAAAACCTTATTGTAAATTAAATACTGAATAACATAACAGCTCACAAGGGCTGATGAAAAATTAAATATGTTTTTTTAAGTTTTATTTTGTCCGAAAATAACGAGTCAAGCATTCATTTTCTTTTAGTAGATTTATAAGGTTCTAAAATTCTTCTCTTGTAAAATGGGCTCGAGAAGTTAAATTAAGGCGACCGTCTAGTGGTGGCAATTTTAATTAGTCTAAGATCGTAATTAAGGACATTTTTCATTATTATCATTATTTAGCTTGTTTCTGTAGTCTTATTCTTTAAACTTCGTACTACTTATTACGTGCAATATGAATTTGTGTACTATATTATTCGCTTAAGCCCTACGATGGTCATAATATTAAACTCGGATTGTGTGTTATGAAAAACGCACATACTTGGATAAAAACGACGTAATAATTATACAAGTATAGAAAATATTAAATTAATTTGGGTTTTAATTGTACGAGAAATATGAAAAATTACTGAACTCCTCTTAAAAATCTGTAGCAAAAATTATATGAAAATGTTTTCTATAAGGCAAACAAGGTCTTATAAAAGCTTAAAAAAATAAATCAGATTATAACAATACAATTATTATTTACTAAGTACTTTACTAAATGTTCAACTGATGGCGCCACAACCAACCATACTTTCAAATGTATTAAAAATTCCATGTATAAAAAAAAATATACATGTAAAATGCTCCAGCATGTAAAAAGTATCCAAGACCAGTGTATTTAGATTATATATATATATATATATATATATATATATATATATATATATATATATATATATATATATATATATATATATATATATATATATATATATATATATATATATATATATATATATATATATATATATATATATATATATATATATATATATATATATATATATATATATATATATATATATATATATATATATATATATATATTTATATATATATATATATATATATATTTAAATATATATTTATTTATGTATATATATATATATATATATATATATATATATATATATATATATATATATATATATATATTTATATATATTTATATATACACACACAGTTTTAATAAAATAGTGCAATATGGATGTTCAATAATGGGTAGAATGGTAAACGTTACACTAGTGTATAAAGTGATCGTTTCAGCCAGATAAATTCCAGGTCGAAACCCCTGCCTTCTTTCATATAAGATAGGTGTTTCTTATCAAGTTGACACATTTATAATAAAGTGGATTTGAACATTGATAGTTTGAATCCTAATGGATTTCAACAGTAGCATATACTTTACCTTAAATGTTACAAATACAAATGCAATAGAAGTTGATGCCCAATGATAGTCAATGGTCTGCAATTTAATTTTGTTTAAAACCAGTTAACATTTACCAAATTCTTTTTTTGCATAAAACACAGTTTCTCTAATGAAAAAGATTGACAAAGGATAATTTTGCTTTGATAAGAAAACAGCTATTGAAAGGTTAGGAGTTAAAAAAATTGTTGCAAATATTTTTGAAATTATAAATTGAAAGTATATATATTCTCAATTTTTTTTTTTAATTATGTCTCTAACGGAGTCGTTTGGCCCCTCGCGTTCGTTTACTGAATTTTATGTTTACGAGTAAGGTCTTAGGGTTTAATGCCTTGTAAGGCTACTTTTTCCAATAAGACATATATGGAACATATATCCTGACGGATCTTCGATAGTTAAGACGCCTTATGTGTTGAAATACCAGGTGCAATTTCTGATTTCATCAATCGTACTTTTTTGAAAAAAAAGCTCATAAATTATAATTTAAACCGATAAATTTATGGAACAACAAAATATCTACATTACGTACTCTGTTAAAAGTGATCCCTGAAGGGGGTGAGGGTGGTTTTCGACTGTAGCAAGTACTAGGCAAGCAAACAATATTATCCCCACGTTTGACATTTCACACACTCGCAGTGCCATAAAGTCTGAAGAGTCAACACGCGACCCCAGAGCTAAAAATTACGCTCATAAGGGAAACAGAAGCGATTTTGAATCTCCTTTCAAACAGGGAAAGGAAGGGCGCTTACGGCACTCTAGCGCCGTTAGGGTCCGGGTGATATAAGTGGAAAATCGATTTATAATACATTTTCTTCTTTCGCCGAAATTGACTCAGTAGCGTACGCTACTGAGTCAAAAGTCATTTTCAATAAGTAACTTATAAGTAATAAATAAGTATACGTCGCGAAATATATCAAATTTCTAGTAAAATTGTTAGTTAATTCATCTAAAATACTTTTAAAAACCAAAACGATTGAAAAAAATATATTATTTAATCTTATGATTATTTAATAAATAAATAATAAATATGACCGTAGATTATATAGTTAAAATTTCTCGTATTTCAGAATTTAATTACGGAACAAAGAAAATGTAAACATAATGTGTGTTAGTTTTTTTTAAATTCAATTTGAAAACATACAAAACGAACATCATAGCTATCGATTATTTTTCTTTGATTTATAAAAAAATGTCCTTCTCATGTCGATTGAGTAAATTTGTATTATTTGAAATGAAAATCTTTTTTATTTTCAGTGAAAATTAATATAAAACAAAAATGATAAAACGAAATAACCGTGAGATCCTTTTGGGTACCTACTTGTTGGATTTGTTACTTTTACGCAAGATATTGTAAATAATCGGATCAGGAAAATATTAATTTTGTTTTTTGTTTCAATAAAGTTATCATAGTTATTTTTATATTAATATCTCAACAAAGAATATGAAGACTATGGAAATCTGCGTATTGAATATAAGGTAACGACCTATTATAGGCTTGTTTAAGTGATCACATGTAGCATTCATCGTTCTAACTTACTAAAATTTAACATTTTATTTAATTTTTCGCAGCAAGCAGTACATAATTATATAAAATATACATAAACTTGTATATGCATGTATTCATTAAAACCATTATCCGCACCCCAGTGCTGCATAGAGCACTGCATCAAATAAACGCAGTGTTATCTCGATCGTTAATACATGAAGGAAAGGTGATCAGCCCTCCGCTTTAGTTACCAGTCCAGGGTAATATCGAATAAATGTTGGCGTGAATAAATCACTTTTATTTTTATGACCCCCTGGGAATCGAACCTGGAACCTCTAGAACAGTAGCCGAGCGTGCTGACCATTATATTACGGAGGTGGACAAAATATGTGTGTATAGCTGTTCTTATAAAGGAATCAGTGCGTCGCGATCCGCCCTTGTGGGGCCCTAAGAAGAGTGAGAGAGTGGGTGCTCCTCGCCACGCACCTCCATACAATATTGATATTGCATGTATGAGAAACTTTTCATTTTTCAATGTTATCTCTAAATTGGATCGCCACGGGGTTATTTAACTTTTTTCTCCCCCCAGCGACGCGTGTTCCGCCAGGGAATAACACGCTCTATGGACATTGTATGAGATTCGTTTTATGATTCCTTGCATAATTCGTCTAATCATGGAAAGTGACAATAAATCAAAGCATCTCTTCGCAGTGAAGTGTTCTTAGGAAATGTGCCACTTTTCAGGGTGGGAAAAATGAGTTTGTGCAACACGAATTCCTATCAAAATATATACACAAAAAACTTTTTTGTTTTTGTTTCAATTAATTTATTTATTAATTTTAAATCAAATACATATTTTTTGAGTCTACTTAGTTGTATTTTATTAACAATAACACATAAAAAATCATATTGTGACAATTTTTTCGCCTTGTTAGGGCATTATCAAACGAATGATATTCGTTAAATTAATTAATTAATTTATCTGAATGAAATCAGCTGTTTCACATATCAAGTTAAATACGGTCTGAATTATGGTATATATTTTTATTTAATCTTTTACTCGGTAAATACTACTACTACTACTACCATCACGCCGTTTCCCCGCAGGGTAAATACATTGTTTATATTTCATTAAAATCTATGGTGACATATCTTCCGATGCATTCACCATCATTAAACGGTGTTCGATTTAAATGTTTTAAAATATTTATTTTTTCTTAGGAAAAATTGATTTAAAGTAGATGACCAACAAATAACTGTCAAATCAATTTATAATCATGATATTTGAACTATCAGAACTATCAAATATATGTATTTTAAAACTATTTTCAAAAATTAAATTCAAACATTTATACAATAGAATTTATATGTAAATGAGTAACAAAAATTTTAATGATGATATTATATTTAAACACACATTTATTTTAAAAATCCTTTTTTAAAATTAAATTCAAAGATTTATTCAAAACAATTTTAATGTTATTAAACGATGAGTTATACTATGGATTGAAGTAAATTTAGTTAATTTTTCACAAACATTGAAAAATATTTTTTTAAACTCAAAATATACGTTTAATCACATGACTGTATTATAAACTACAATTAAGGCAGAGGTAACAAATAAATAAACAAATAATATTTTTCTCAATCAGAAAATCTGTTTCAACTATATTTTTATTTCAACAACTTGTATAAATATTTATTAAAAATCCGTTCTTTGAAATCGAACAAAGAACCAATAGATTCTTGAAATTATAATACAATTTCCGATATATTTGAATGCGCAAGCAATAAAAAGTTTTATTGGAAAACATTAATTCCTCCGCTATGAACAAAGCCAAGTTCTAAGGAAAAACTTTCTAAGGAGCGTCTCTGCCGGCAAGTTGGCAAGTCTTATCAGAAACAATAAGCTATTAAATTTAGTAAAATTTCCCCCGACGGATACTCGAAATTAGCAATGCATAAGAGAATTACACTTTAGACATTTAAACTGGCGGAAAGTGGAGAAAAACAATGGGGGAAAAGCACGGGAAACTTTAGCGAAAGGTGTTTGATAAAGTCTTTAATAAGGGTACAATCGTCTCCAAGAACGCGCCAACCCATCCTGCCTTAAACATGGAACTCGATCCACTAATATCAAGCCAGTCTTCAAAACAGCGGCCCCGAATCAAAAAACCCCAGTCGATATTTCGCCCCTTAAATATCACGAAGTATTTGATAAGCCCTTTCTGTTTTTCCAGCAGGAGGCGTAAAATCGGTTTAAAGGATGGAAAATTAAGGGCTTAGGAAAGCGGAATAAATAAATCTGGTAATCGAGTTGAAGTGAATTATTCTGATTTCTTAGAACAGATTTAAAAGCCTCCCATTATTTGTTGTGTCAGATACAGAACAAAACATTTTTTTCAAATTTCATATTTGCACCTAATTCAGTAATTTTTTTATATAATTTGTTACACATGTATTTGAAGGGCTTTAAAAAAATTAATTTATAAAGTTGTAAGATAACTATTGGTTCTGATTCTAATTGTATGTCAAAGCAAAGGCTAATTTATTGAAGATTTAAATTTATTTGTGTTTTTAAACAATACATAAAGTTTTTATTATAAATTTCATAGTGTATTTTAACTGCCATAAAAATATGTTAAAAATCAAAATACGGAAGAAATATCACAATGTGATAAAGTGGGATTAAACGCTAAAATATTTTTTACCATACTAAATTTAGGGTTAAAATAAACATACAACTGTTAACCTAGAAAAGAAAAAATAACATTTAAGTTAACTTTGTAGTTTCAAAATGAATTAACATATATTTTGACCTTCCTTATTCATACTATTCAACCTGCAAACAAGCCTATTTAATAAAACTTTTTAAATAATCGAATTTTTATTTCTTAGTTTGTATACAAAATCCTCTATCCTATAACATAATAAAACGCGTCAGATACGTTTAATGTCAAAAATAAATATATCAGCATATTAAAGAATGAAACATTTCGTAGAAAATAGTATTAGGACAATACGTTTATGAAATCAGTAGTGCATTAATTTCACGCTTCTTACCTCGACTCCGAGAATCTGTTAATTTGTTTATTTCGTATAATAAGTAGAAAATAAACTCCTGCGATCGACAGCTGTTACATTCTCACGCGAACTTGCATTCCCTCCGAAGCACCCATATTTATAAGGCGAAGTACAAGTTGGCCTTACTTAAGCGAGCGCTTAATTTAAAAAGCTTACTCCGGAAGCTCAGTTTCCTTTAATACTTAAGTTACCACCTTGTTAATTCCTCACATTATTTAGCGAAGAACGCCTAAGCCCACAAGGTAAGTTATACTAACTAATGGCACTGTTATCTACATTAATGTCTTAAGAGAGGTAAAATGGGGAATATAGAACTATTTTATGCACGGTTTTTGCACAACACCATTGGTTATATTTTTTTAATAAAAAATGTATTTGAATATTTAAAGTCTGATAATTCATTTAAATATTTAATATAACGTTTTAAGATAAAAATTGGAAGAGTGGTGATTAGTTTCGAAGTTTGCTACCAAACCACATGGTGAACGCAATTGCAACCATCTATCATAAATTTCATGACTGGCAATATAATTTACGTATATTTGCAAAATCTCTTTTTGTTTTTCTTTTACGAATCGCAAGATTTATATAAACTATTCATTTTTTTAAATGTTGAGATATCATTTTTTTTAAAAACTTCCAAGTAGAGAAAACCCAGATTCGTGAAGAAGTTTAGTCTTGGCTTTACATGCGGTGTTTAAAAATGATGTCAAATATGTAATAACATGTCGTAATATTTTTTTTTTTTGACATCTCATCAAAGATGAAGAAGAATATGGAAGTCTGGGCATTTACGGGGCTTACGACCGTCATAGGCTGGTTTAAGTGATATTCATCTTCTTCATCTTTGATGAGATGTCAAAAAATAATATGAAAATAACTCCTATAATTGGAGATAATCCAGATTTTGTGAACTAGTATTTGGACACACTCAAAATGTTGTAAATAAATTATCTGGTCAAATTATAAGCTAAATAATAAAAATGAAAATGGTATTTTCTGGCGTTTCTCATGTGTGATTATAATCCAGGATTCGGATCTCACATACTAATTTAAGAGTTTCTGCTTAATAAAAAAGCTTCTTTACATCTCACCAATAGTTGTCTCTAGTGAAGTTCTAGTGATTCAAGAACAAAGTTTCTAAATTGGTTCATATATATAGAACTTCCAAGAATTTGAGTAGTGTGGTTGTCAATAATGGGTAGAATTGGTGAATGTTACACGTGTGTAAAGTGATCACTTAAACCAGCCTATGACGGTCGTAAGCCCCGTAAATGCCCAGACTTCCATATTCTTCTTCATCTTTGATGAGATGTCAAAAAATAATATGAAAATAACTCCTATAATTGGAGATAATCCAGATTTTGTAAACAAGTATTTGGACACACTCAAAATGTTGTAAACATGTCGTAATATGTAGATTTTAAGAAAAAGTGGTATTTACCAAGTAAAACGTTAGTAAAAAAATATGAAGGAAAAAAATTACATACTGAAATGACGGTGAAAACAGTTTTTTTTTGTATAAATTTGTTCCATAGCTGATTCAAATTACAAGAGTACGATGGCTTACTCTTAAGCATTATGTTTTTAAGGGATGAAATAAATATGCTCGATATATATGAAAAGGCAATAAAATGTTATGCTAGTCAATCAGCACAGACTTTTAAAGGTAAATCTGTGTCTCTATGACAAATTCAAGAGCTTAAAGCTAAAAACTTCAGAAGTGAGCCCTTCGAGAAATGATAGGGGTGCTCGTCCCCTTTCTGGCTCCTAATTTGGCAGCTCCTCACTCCTCACCTGCCCATCATTTGCATGCTAATTCCTCCGACCCGACAAACTTGGCACATTTATTTTTTCTGCCTTTTAATTTAAAGAACAAAACACTTGGGAGAACTTTAATGACAGTTTCACTTCACACTTGGGGGGCTTTTTTTCTTTATAGGAGCTTTCAGCGAATCCGGTGATTACTTGAAAATATTCCTGAAAATATGCTGAAAACAAATTGTAATGCTTTTTTTACGGAATTGAGTTAGTAGAATCTTTTTACACCCCTTTTCACTAAGCTCCTCTTTCCTTCTTTCTTTTTCTTCTTCAAACCCTTATCCGCAACCTAGTGGTGCATAACATTACACTTACGCGTTAAATATACATAACATTTAGTCATCATTGTGCAATTTGTTTGTCTATATCGCTCGCTGTATATATATATATATATATATATATATATATATATATATATATATATATATATATATATATATATATATATATATATGAACAATATAAAAAAAAATCTTCTCTCTTTATACATATGAATATTTTTAATTTATTATTAGATTAAAACCAATATTTTTAGCTTTTCCACTTTAAAAAAAAAAAAAAAAAAAAAGTGGAAAAGCTAAAAATATTGGTTTTAATCTAATAATAAATTAAAAATGCAATTCCATCACGAAGTGTCAGTGGATAATATAAATCTACATATGAATATGTTAATAATTTTGTAATAAATATAAAAATTATTATTAAGTATTTTTGAATATTAAAGTGTATTTAAAAATATTTATAAATAAATGAAATTATACGATTATATAAATGATTGTCTTCAATAAGATTAGATTATATTATTGCGGATATTAAAGTAAGAAGATTTATTCCCGCATTTGCGTTCCGGACAGAATCTTGCGGAATAAACGAAGTTAATTTAATTTTGTGCAACTGATAGCGAACTAAACTCTGTAAAACTGTATTTGGAAGGGTAAAAACAAATTCTAGAACTAATAAATCTACCCCGTGCTTATAAGAAGATGAAGAGAGATCCAACAGAACACTGTAAACATGTATATTTTTATATGTAATCGTCATGTTTATTATCTTATCCTCTTATCGTTATAAGAAATAACACTGCAAACAAAATTAAATCGAAAAAAATTTTCCATTTCTCCACTAAAAATCTGATCAAATAAAAAAAATTATGTACGATTTACAAAAGTTGTTATTCATCAAATTGATCTAATTCATTCACATTGTGTAGTAACCACATAAAAGTGTTTTGAACCGTATTACAAAAAGTGAACAATGGACGATAAAGAGAGCGTTATATTACCATACCACAAAGTTAACAATGCTCTTAATAATCAAAATATGTTTCAGTAATAACTAAATGCTCAATGTTGTTTTGTAACCAATAAATTCAGTTAATTTTTTTATAGATTTCATTAAAACAGGATGAATAGTATTGTACATTTTATTTTTGAATTATGGAAAACAATACCAGTTATAATTAATTTTGGTCGTGTTCAAACGGAAAAATTTGAACGACTGGAGAATTTTTCTTTTTGAGACAATGGCAATATTTATAAGAAATATAATAAGTAAAATTAAAATTTGCTTGAGGAAAGGCTTTTAAGAAAATTTTTAATTAAAAAAAATTCTGGACGATGTTCTGAAGAGAAAAAGCTTAGAAATATTTCTGGAAATAATATTTACGCTTTGGTTGCGACGTTTTACTGGAAAGGTGGAATTGAAAATAGAAGAAAATATTGTATTACATTGCCCCTTCAAGGAGATGAGTATCACTGGACGTGAATGTTGATAGTACGTACGAGTATACGGTGGTTCGAATGTTGCTAGAAATACCTTTTTTATAAATCGAAATATATCCTACATTTCCCTAAATCCACTCCTATATGTATCGCTTATGCGGAATCTTAAAAATAGCTCAGTTAAAAGAACCGTTTATTTTTTTAATTGCTTTCTGAAAAAAATATTTTGAGACTCGCTTGATCAAAATGACAGTATAGCGGCTGTGGGAGGAAAACTCATTAAATTGGCAAACAATGTAACGAATAACAATTGTGCCCAGAGTGTTTTGAAATTTTCTGTTTATTTCTTGTAGTATTATAATTTACAGCATTTTGAGTGTGTCCAAATACTTGTTCACAAATCTAGATTATCTCCAATAAGAAGTTTTTTATTATTATTTTTGACATCTCAACATAGGTGAAGAAGAATATAGAAGTCTGAGCATTTACACTCAAAATGTTGTAAATAAATTAAGTGGTTAAATTATAAGCTTAAACATTAAATTAAAGGATATTTGAATTTTTTATACAAATGAAAGAGTTTCTGTTAAATATATACCTATATATATATATATATATATATATATATATATATATATTGATATATATATATATATTTATATATATATATATATACATATATATATATATATATATATATATATATATATATATATATATATATATATATATATATATATATATATATATATATATATATATATATATATATATATATATATATATATATATATATATATATATATATATATATATATATATATATATATATATTTATACAATACAATTTAAAATATTTATCATTCAGGGTTTTCATCACTTGCCACATATTTATAAATACTAAGTTTTATACTCTCATATTTTATCAGTAAAAGTCGACTTATTAGATTTTCCAGGAAAATACTTTAACAGTTCTTTTTATGATTTATATTTCATATTTTATTTTATTAAAATACGAAATAGAAATCGTATAATATGTTTGTTAAAAAAAAAAACCTTAAAAACATTTTACTTATCAGCCGGGTTCACTTTAAATATTCAAGTATCAAATTTTAATTTTAAAATAATATTTGTAGACGATCAATATTTTGAAATACGTGACATTTTGAGGAATCACTTAATAATTTCATTAAATAAACTTATGATCTAGCGTACTTTCATAATAAAATAATTTTGATGATTCATTGTATTCATTCCTTGGATTTTTTTTAATTTATGCTAAGCCTATAAAATACCAATATTTATATAAAACATAAAGGTAGTTACACGAATGGAATTAAATTTTGATTTCAGTGTTGAAATTTGTTTTAAGTAGGGTATTTTAATACATACAATATTTATTTAAATAAATAAAAAAACATTTCAAAAATATTATGATTGAAACAAAAAATGATTGTGATAATTCAAATTGTAAAACGGAAGCATTCCGAAAAAAATCTATTTAGGAAAATACTTTGCAAAAGGAAAGACAACAATGAATCTCGATTTTCTCACTTATAGAAATGGGGTTGATTTTTCAAAAGAAACGTTCATTTAACGGAAATTAACATGAATCGCACATTTTCTCATTTCAATTATCCTATTTTCTTGGTATGCATTTAGTGTAAATATTATCAGATAAATAAAGTTCAGTTCTTACAGGCCCAATATTTAAAACTTATTTCTATGCAATATTTTAAATAAAAATAAATATAAGGGATACATCAAACAAATATTTTAATAACATAATTACAATAAAACTTTTTACAACCATTGAGTGTGTCCAAATACTTGTTCACAAAATGGTATTTTATGGCGTTTCTCATGTGTGTGATTATAATCCAGGATTCGGACCTCACATACTAATATAAGAGTTTCTGCTTAGTAAAAAGCTTCTTTACATCTCACCAATAGATGTCTTCAGTGAAGTTCTAGTGATTCAATAACAAGGTTTCTTAATTGGTTCATGTATATAGAACTTCCAAAAATTTGAGTAGTGTGGTTGTCAATAATGGGTAGAATTGGTGAATGTTACACGTGTGAAAAGTGATCACTTAAACCAGCCTTAAATGCCCAGACTTCCATATTCTTCTTCATCTTTGATGAGATGTCAAAAAATAATATAATAATAAATGGTCGTATCCCAGTATGTAGAAAAAATCCGGGGTTCAGATCTTGCACATAAAAGGGTCTTTGCTAAATAAAAGCTTTCCTCAATCCAACATAGTAGATCGCTGTTGTGAACTCATATGTACTGTGTCAATAAAATTTAATTGATCAAAATATTTTTAAAGAAACTCACAAAAAATATCCACAAAATTCTGGGTGTGTCGAAATCCTTGTTCACAAATCTGAGGATCTTTCATGCATCTTGCAAACATTTAAATAAAAGAGTAGATTTACTAAAATCAACCATAGATTCTGCCACGAACTTATACATGAAGCGACGTGAGAGTTATGTGATATATGCAGGGCTTTCATGTCAAGATTTTTTTTTAAACATTGTATATTCAAATATCATTAAAATATTAATTACAATACCATAATTTATCATTTTGATGAATTCTGTAAATAAAGATTGTGATTACGTAAGCGCAAACATTTTTTCCTCTACTTGATTTTGAAAATTAAAACAAAAATACCATGAAAAACAGTGCTTGAATGCCGTTCTACCGCGTTACATGGAAAAAAAGCCCTGTATATATGTATGAGTTCCAAAAAAATCAGTAGTATGGTTGTCAAGCTACACGTGTGTCCAGTCTCCGACAGATCATAAGCCCTATAAATACCAAAAGATATATCAAAATATAAAAATAAGATCACCCACTGCAGTTATGTATTATTTAGTACAATGTAATTGAATGGAAAGCAAAATGTATCCGATACGCGTTCACACAATGAAACCATTTAACCCTAAAAGTGATTTTCCGCCAGTAGGTCGAGCTGTTCCGTGTAGAAAGGGCGTCCCCACCTTTCCTCGCGTCTTTCCGCAGACGCCGTCTGACATAACAAGCCTACCTAGCACCCATACGTCAGCCAGACATGCTGTGTTTAGGTTACTTCCAAATTAAAGATGGTTTTGATAACAATTCCATCATCAGCGCGAGCGGGACGGGAGATGCGGCGCGCTGGAGACAGAGAGAGTAGAGATGCTCAATTCTATAGGCTAAAAGGAAATTGGGGTGATTTTTCTCGTGCTTTCTTTCTTGGGTAGCAGGGGTTATCAAGCGGCCGGTGGGGCCAAGCGAGTGTCACTTTTCGTTAAATGGCTTTGTACACATGACGGGCGGTGTTTCTGAATGGGAAGAGCTCTAAGGGACGTTTTTCATTTGTACACGTTTCGACGTCGAGTTTCAAAGGCTTAATTTCATGCACCTTCATAGAAATTGTAATAGAAAAACACTTTTTTTTTACCAATTGAGTTTCTTTTATTGTGACGACTAGTTTCAGGAGCTATGCTAGCATCTTCAGGTCTAATATAAATATAAACTAAAACAAAATAAATAATTATGTGTTCTATAAATAAGGAGAGAGGTAAGGTTCTTACCACAAAGTAAATGCCGAAACAATAAATAAAATAGCTTCTATGAGTTTATTTTTTTTAATGAAACAATTTTTTGAATTTTCTACCGCAGTTGTTTTCATCGACATGTAATAAAACTTTTTTAATTTATTTTAATGTATTTTTTTTAATAATGAACATTTCATTTCACAAAGTAAATGCAGAATCAATAACTAATATTCTTTGAGTATGATACTTAGAACGTGTACTGTATCGAATACAGGTTTTCGATACGTATCAAATAGTTTCATTGTCACTCAAAACAAAGACAAAAAATAATTTAGATCAATTATTATTATTGAACCAGAAAATAATTACTAATTTTTAAGTCTATTTTTATGCCTACTATACCTCTTTTAACTACTCGTATCAAAGATACATAAATATTGATTGTTTTTTTTTCAAAGTACAATAATATAGAGTAAAATTCTATTTATATTTTATCACATAGTTTTTTATCATTAATGAAAATCAATTCTATCTAAACATAGCTGAAGAAGAATAAAAATATCCGGGTATTAACAAGGCTTTCGACCTATCATAGGATGGATGACAGATCGTAATTTTTTTTCAAAATAACGAATCTAGATATGATTGAACTCTTATGTGTCTCAAATTATACTTATATATATATATATATATATATATATATATATATATATATATATATATATATATATATATATATATATATATATATATATATATATATATATATATATATTTATATAAATATATATATATATATATATATATATATATATATATATATATATATATATTTATATATATATATAAATATATATATATATATATATATATATATATATATATATATATATATATATATATATATATATATATATATATATATATATATATATATATATATATATATATATATATATATATATATATATATATATATATATATATATATATATATATATATATATATATATATATATATATATATATATATATATTTATATATATATAAATAAATATATATATAAATATATATATATATAATAATAAATATATATAAATATATATATAAATATATATATATATATATATATATATATATATATATATATATATATATATATATATATATATATATATATATATATATATATATATATATATATATATATTTATATATATTTATATATATATAAATATATATATATATATATATATATATATATATATATATATATATATATATATATATATATAAATATATATATAAATAAATATTTATATATAAATATATAATAAAATATTTATTTAATCAGAAAGAATGAATTTAAAACAGAAAGAGTGAAAGAAAAATTATAATGAATTATGATTTATATCGAAAATCGACTGTGAAGGGTTGATTGGTAATTTATATATATTTTTTTTCATTTGCTATCTTATTTATTATAATATTTGTCATTCCCAAAGCAGCAAACATACTGTATAAGTAAAAAAAAATTTTTAAATAAAACCACTTTATTCTTTGTGTTTTTTCCAACCGGTTTCGAAAGCACCTTGTCATCTTCAGAGATGAATATGCACAAATCCATCCCTTAATCTGTTAGCAAAATACATTCGAGAAACTGTAACTAATTTGCTGTGGATTAGCCAACCCTGTCTCTTATGATTGGTAGCGAATAAATATTGGGCTGTATATTATCATTATTCTCAATGTTTTTTTGTAACTCGGATACAGGGGTGGGGGAAGCTTACAGGTTATGGTGCGGGAGGGGAGGAAGGGGGTTGGTGGTGGTTGATTTCGAACTGAAAGAAGAGGAGAGGGTGGTGTGTTTTACGCATTGTAAATGGGCGATTAAAGGAGCCTGTAAGGGCATGCGTCAGGGCCGAAATAAACTGAAAGTTTCTGAAAGATCATTTTCGTAGTTACTCGTTTATATAATTTTCTTTTTTTCTTATTCTATAAGATGCATTTTAATATTGGAAAAATATTTTTAAAATATGTAATATAAATCGGATTTATCACGTGTTTAAATAATACTAAAAAATCAAGCACTGTCGATTTTCGTTAAAGTTTGTATGTATGTATATCCAACACGTATTTATTTATTTTATTATACATGTTAGTGACAATCACATCTATAAAATAACTTATTTTTCCGTTTTTTTTATTTTTTACAAAATAGAATATGCGTCAATTTACAAAATAAACTGTGTAATATAAAGTATAAGAATATAAAATAATAATAATAGAATAGAAAAGGCGATTTAAATATGCAGATTTTTTAAATTATCATTTCCTAACATCATCATTTCTTTTAAAGATGAGTATATAAAAAAATATATGCGTGATTTGTTACAAATTAAAACAGATTTAATTACTAGACACTAAGCACTATCATTAAAACGTAAAATATATGACCAAAGTAATGTTTGTCGCTCAAATAAATTATGTAAAAAAATATTTCCTTTTTAAAAAGTGAATTCACTTCACTGAATCTACGAGGAACAATAAAACTACACTCTCTAATAATAATAAAAAAAAACTCGAGTACCTCTGTAAACAGATATTTTACCTTTATTTTATTGATTTTATTGTTTATACTTTAATTAATTTAATTATTTAAAAAAAAAATAGAAGTAAAATAACTGTGAACAGAGAGGGTGTGTAGCAAAGATTAAGAAATTCGACTTGCCAAAAATTATCCGAAACTCCCATTATCAGCTTCAACTATATGTTTTCCTGGTCACTATATCACTTACAAACTACCGATTTTTTTTTAAAATAAAGCACTTATTTGATTTTAAAATTTGAAAAATAGTACGTACCATAGTAAAATGATCAAAGAAAACACTTGTTTTATACCACTTGAGTTTTATTAAAGACTACATGTTTCAGAAGTACGTACAATAGTACATTTTTGACCGTGTTTGTACATATACGTGTACCTACGTAGAAGGCCATGTTTAAATGGCATCAAGAAAAATAACGTATTATTTCAGGGAGTATTAGTACAAGTAATATACTACGCATTTATAATTTTTTCCCACTACCAGACGTTATTTTGGACGAGGGAAGGTTCACGGAATGCAAGCTGACTGTCCGATTGTTTTGTTTTTTCAATATTATCTTGTTTATTACGAGATGATATTTTTTTTAAAGTACAACAATAAGATTTACGGTACTCAATAAAAGATACACAACGGGCTATGCTCACAGGTGGGCAATGAAACACAGACTGAAAAATAATCCGCAATTACAATGACGATAATAATTTGAGGGTATGAAAAAAAAATACAATTCAGTAAATGCGATTAACTGGAATCTGACGTCAGAGAGTGACACAATTACGCGGTAGAAAAAATAACGAGTTCGAAACAAAAAGTTTTTAAAAAAAATATTTATTACAACTAACCATCACGCTGCTTCTCCGTAGGGGTGGACAGAAAGAATAGAACGCCACACCACTCTGTCTTTTTATTTTTCGCCTCTTCTACCTTCATCCATCTCCTCATACATACCCGACGATCATACCAAGTTTTCATTTACTAATCATTTATTATTTTGAATAATTATTAAAATGAATGTGAGTTTTCGTAGTAAAATGATAAGCATTTAAATTTCTACTTATGAAGCCTTTCATTTCATTGTTAGCAGTATAAATTTAAACATTTTTAACCCCAGCTTTATAGTTCATAGTCAGAACTTACAGTATATTACAGTTTATTACCTCTACGTTCATAATTTACCACTAATACAACGATGGATTATCTGATCAGTGCTCTTTGCACCATTTCGATAAATAACCGATTTAGAAAAATAAAGTGTCGGATTGTGTTCCCGTGGTTAGTGTCGCGGACTCTTGAGTCAGAATTTCTCGGTTCGAACCCACTCTACCACAATTTGATACCTATTTCTAATAATAAGCCGCTTAGGCTTACAGAAATAGTATGAAATTGAAGTATTCTTGTAAATAATAAAAATATGTAAATAACCAAAAATATGCTTTTGAGACTTTTCAATATGTTCGTTGTATTTAATTTTGTGAAATCAGGAAAAAATGAAACTTTTTCAGAGCACTGAAAATTGATTTTTACAGGGGTAGGTTTAAGTACAGCCCTGTGATAAAGGGTGGTTTGCCATTTAGCCAGTTGATTCAGTGTTGAAGTGATTTTATTTGCTTCTTGAGCGTCGTCTTGCTGTCGAATAAAGTTTCACCTAAATGGTGTTATAATTTTATTTAAGAGAACTTGATTTTCAAAAAATTGTTTTTAATTACATATTGTACACATGATTGGTTGAGTGAGCGGGGTTACTTACTTTGGATATAAAGATAGTCGGTTCGATTTCCCATTTTGTTTTAGATCTTAATATGTAAAATAAAACAATATTTTTTTTTTTAAATATATTGTTACATACTGTTTACTTCCGCCTTAATGGTTCAGTAGTAAGCGCATTGGCGTCCATGCTAGATATCCAGATTCAAGCCCTAGGGGGGTCATAATACAGGTCATTTTTATTATCATTTTTTTTAACATCTCTTTGGACTGGTACAATAATACCAGGACTAAACATATTTCCTTCACACAAAAACGAACAATATAACAGTGCATTTATTCGATGCAGTGCCCTACTCACCGTTGGATCCAGTTAGGAGTTAATAAAGAAGAATTCCCTTTGAAGTATGTGAATTTTTTAATTTCATATATTATTAACGATTTAATTCAACTTTTTTAATAATGGATCGTTTTTATGTGAACGTTTTGTAGTCGGTATTATGTTTCAGGTTTGAAATCTGGACTATTAATATTATTGTAGAAAGCGCTAAAATAATATTTTAATTAAATTTTTTTATCAACTTGGGGATGAATCCATTTCAGTATCTGAACTAAATCCATACAAGACACTTTATTTTGATGTCTCCCGGTGTAGAATGTTACTTCCGTTTCAATGACGCACAATCAATAATGGGAATAAGATTTTTGATGGCATATTACTCTAAAACATTGGACAGCCCTTTTAACCCCCATAACTCCCATCCGATGGGATTTATTTCAGATTATGTGAAGGGTAGGCAATAAAACAAATAGCCTTATGGTGTAGGTAAAGGGCACATAGCTAATTTAATATTGTTTTAGAGCATTTCTAGAGGGTGGAGGAAAACGCCGAAATAGGAAAAAGATTGAGCGAGTATTCAGCTACTGACGTCAAGACTTAGATTGGTTTATAAAGGGGAGTTGGATGAATTAGGGAACATGAATCACTGATATAAAAACTCATTTTTTCTTCCTTTTTGATATATTTTCATCCTGACTGATGACGTCAATTATTCATCGTGAAAACTCGAATATAAAGGGATGTTTTAGGCATAAAAATATTTTGGTTGCAGTACATAAATTACGTTCAGCATAATGGGGGAAATTAGATGAAATTTAAATATGACCCCACCAAAATGTAATAAGTAACGTGCATTTGAGGGCTTTATATTCAAAATATCGTAAATTAAAAAAAAACTAACCATCCATCACACATCTTCATAATACATAAATTGCAATGGAGTTCAAAAAATTAAACGCCAAATCAAAACATAAATTGAATTCAATTGAAAAATAAAAATTAATGTTCAAAAAAAAATTAGACAATTAATATTACTAGATTTAGCAATTTTGTAATTTTTTTTGTACAAAATAACAAGTGTTATTTTTACTTGTTATTTTGTACAAAACAACACTTGTATGTGTGAGAGCATTTTTTGAGTTTATCAATATAAACAAGACTAGTTTCGAGAACTAATGATGTTCTCATCAACATGTGAAAATACAAACTGTTGATGAGAACATCTATAGTTGTTGAAACTAGACGTGTTTACATTAAGAAACTTAAAAAGTGGTCATAAGTAAGCGTTTTTTTAGTGTTTAAATTATCATCATATTCCACAAAGTTAATGCCAAATCAATAAATTAAATGAAAATGATTGTAAGCGAAATGTCCGATTCCGGGCAGCGGCAAAGGTAATGACCAATATTTCCAACAGAACGGATCCTAATGGAACATGTTCTCCCCTAACTGTATTACAAGTATTCCCCTCCACTGTAACTGTGTGGTGTCGTATACTGTAGTTAAGTGTACGGTACAGCATAACAGAGACGGACTGTCCAGAATACGTTGTTCCTCTGACCCATTCAACGCCAATGAAAAAATAAATGTAATAAATGAAACTTTTCTAATAACTTATAAGAAACGTCTGAGACATTACTATTTATCATAAGAATCCAAACTGTCTATCAAACCTCCTCCTTTAGTATTTACCTGTACCACCTTCCCTAAACTCCCTTTTTCCTTTGCTTTCCTTATTATCATCAATTGGTAATTTATGTTTTTTTAATCTTCTCTCTGATTGCAATATATGGTATCAAACGTTTTGATCGATATCACTGTCTGTTTTTGGTTGGTTGGAAGACATTGCTTTTTAGCAGTAAGCCCGACAATGTATTGTACTTATCTGTTTTCTGTTCATGAAGTATACATAAATAAATAAAAAATAAAATTTATCTGTAGTAAAATTAAAGCCTATTGTGTATCTACCTGACTTGAAGAAAAACTATCCTTTCACAACATTTTTGGTGTGTCCAAATCCTTGATCACAAATCTCGGTTTCTCCACTTATTTTCAGTTATTTTTTTTCATTTTTGAATATGAAAGTCTAAAATGTGAAAATCTTGTTTTCAGGTGGGTTTTCAAGTATGTGAATATAATCCAGGATTCGGACCTGGAAAACAAATAAAAAGAGTCTCTGTTCAATAAAAGCTTTCCTCATTCCAACAAAGATGGCTGTTGTGAACTCACACGTACTGTGTTACGAGATTGATAAATACATGTATCTAGAAGATCCAAAAATTTGAGTAGTGTAGTTGTTAATCATGGGTAGAATTATTGAATGCTACATATGATCACTTAAACTAGCCTATGGCAGATCGTAGGCCCGGTAAATGCCCAAACTTCCATATTCTTCTTCATCTACGTTGAGATGTGAAACATGTAAAAAAATATTGTAGCTTATTGTCAAAAAGTGTAATGACCTCTTTTTCGCTGTGACCGGAGTCCTCCTGTTCACCCTCTTTTAAGAATTTCCTTTATATAATGAAATGTTTTTTCAGTTCTCACCGTTAGTGTACAAATATTTTGGGATCATTTTTTGAGTTTTTTTAATGAGGTAAGGGGATCTTAAAATAAGGCAGGAAAGGGTTATATTGTCGACAGTAAAAAAAACATAAAATTTCAGGTTTATTTATTTATTTTTTCTTTGGTCAAATCATTGGTTTGGTTTATAATGAGGTTGTGATATATTTTCAATTATAATTGATTTCAGGTTTCAATTCTCCAACTGTCAACAGTTATAAAATTATAATTAATACCTCACATATTGTATTAAGGTTTCCTATAATAATTATATTTACATGTACACTCACATTTTTTTAGAATTAATTAAAAGCTTATATAAATTGATTATAACCAGAAAAGTCAATAACTTTTTAACAATCATTCATAACGTAACTTATAAATATATACGTTTTTGTAACAAATAATATTTTCAACAATGCAATTAAAATAAAATATATTCAGAAAAAAATGCTCTTAATTATTTAAATAAAGCGCGGATTTTTTAAAAGTCAGTCATTAAAAATGAGATTCGATATTTTTTTGGAAACTACTTATTAGAAAAGAGCATTTTTAAATCGGGATTATGAAACTTAATTAAATATGGCACATTACTTAAAGAAATTACTGAGATCGAATTTATGTTAATGAAAATATATTCGATGAAATTCTAAATAATATCTTGTTACGTATTTAGTAAATGAAAAACTGCCGCCGATTGATTATTTATTTAAAACATTAATCCGTGTTTGATAAAGTCAATTTTTTCCACAAACTTGGGAAATAAGTTTTCATAATTTAAAATAAAGTTAAATATATTTTGAGGATGGGTCACGTTGAATTAACTAGCGGCAGTTATCTTTTAAATTATCATTTGGCATTCACGAGCATTTCTGACAAAAAATTGAGTTTAATCAGTTAATATATTTCAAAGGAATGTTATCTAATACAAATATTCTAAAATTTAATTTTACATATTCACATATCTATAAAAATCTTTGTACAGTTATTTACACAACAGTAATTAATACTATTACGAGAACAGAAATAATCTCAAAGCTAATTATGTACGAGAAATGTTGCATATGTAATACAGTGTTTATAAATATTGAATTTACGAATTTAATTCAAACCATTATTTAAAAATAAAATAAAAACATGGCTCATTCCAAATCCTGCTTAATATAACACATTTTTTATTTATTTAATATTCTACACCATTTAAAAACAGCTTTTAAAAAAAAAACAATAAATTTAAACTTATTCTATACAAATCACATTTAATAAATAATAATTATCGTCATATAATATTACCATTATGTTTTACAATAACAAGCTTTCATTCGTAAAACTTGAGTTTTAACTAGACAGGTGCAACAGAATTAAAACACCGAATGAAATGACGACTTTTAAAAAAAATCTGTACTTAATTCGGTTTTTGGTTACGATTTCTAAAAGATAACCACGACAAAGTGCACAAATTTCGATGGGTATTGCGCATTTTCAGCAAAGAAGCTTTCTTTCCAGCTTAAGTTTTTGAAATCCAATTGAGAAATGTATTAGAATTTATGTCTCAATTTGAAATAAAAAACTTAAGCTGGAAAGAAATACAAGCCGAAAAAATAACGATTACCAACCATTCAATAACCGAATACGTAACAGTTACCTAGTATTCACATCTCTAGTTACAACTCAATACAGCGCGTGTTTATTATTTTAACAATAACGCTAATCTGTCACGAATAAACCCATTATCAATTCGTCACTATACGTTGTTAAATTCATATCAAATTACTTTATTAAGAGCTGAGTAATGAAACACAAGAACAAAAAAATATTAATATTCACGTTCATTAAAAACTGTGAAAAGAATCAACAGCCCAGTATAACGGGGCCCAATTATTTATCAGATTTACTCTTTGCTCTAACATAAACGATTTGGAAAATTACTCCGTTATACAAATCAAACTGGACTCTCCACAAATCAAATCGGACGTTTTACTAAACTAATCGGACGCTTTATTGTATTTTCTAAAAAAATTAAAATTTTTAAAATATATTCAAAAAAGTATTCATGATTCAAAGTAGTATTAAAAATCTTCTCTGAAAACTTTAATACACATCGCGCGCACAAACTATGACAGCGCGCCGCGTAGATTTGCCAACTTGCCAACTTACTAGTCTTAAGAATAAAAGATGTGGGCAAGTATTCACACTGATGGTATACGTAGAACTAATATGAACATATTTTAAATAAATTATTAAATTTTTACAAAATACAATATAACGTCCAATTTATTTTGAAAATCATCCAATTTTAAGTGAAAAGGCTGTATTTTAAATTCTATTGCAATAATTAATGTCGTCGATAATCTTGAAATTCAGAATGAAAATTACATCATTCATAGTCTACATAAGGTTTTATTAGGCTTTAAACACATATTGAATACAAATATAGACATACTATAAATCAGTGGTCTAAATTCAACTTAATGAACATACAAACAATTGTTTCTGATTAACTTTTGAACAAGAACTGTTATTTTAAACGATTTTTGGCGCACATAAATGAGAGTAAAATGGTATTATATACTCCTACTTAGAATCATTTATTATTTAACCATAAAAGAGGGTATTTTTGACGATACAGCGGAACCTCTTATAACGAGCATAATTCGTTCCAGCATCATACTCGTGGAGCAAAAAAACCCCCCATAGAAAGTAATGTAAAATACAATAGTGTGTTCCAAGCCGAGAGCAAATTTTTTTTTTAAATTGTTGAGGAGTGAAACAACTTTGAATGCAATACAGATTTTTTTTAAAAATGTAAATAAAAATACGAATTTGTGACAAATAATTATTTCTATTAACTAGAAAACTGTCAAAGACGTACCGACGCATTGAAATTTGGCGAAAATGTGCCATACCATTATTATTGAATAAATTTTTAGCACGAATTGCCACCTCCTTATTTCTTCCTGTGAAACACGATGTAACTCTATAAACTCTTTGGTGGTCAGCTCTTGACTGTGTCACAAGCTCTTCAATATCGTTGTTATTCACCTCGAGTCCCGGCCCGCAAGTGAATGTCATAAAAAAGGGACTTGCCCTTTCTCTGTAACTCGTTATGCGAAATATCGCTCGTTTAGGGAGAAACTTTTTTGGATTTTTATTTGCTCGTACTGCGAATTACTCGTTATGAGAGGTTCAACTGTATTTGCTTTGAATTTAACTTGTTTTAATAACGGTACAATCGTAACAAGTAGACACTGCGTCAATTAAGTGTATTTTTCAATAGAAATACCCTCGATTATTGTACAGACCATATTGGTTAGATGGATTGGTCTGGTGGGCGCGCCCTCAGTGATCTCAGCTGGGCGTGCCCATGCCCATGCCGAGGCCGTGCGAGCCCCCTTTGGGGCCCAGGTGCCCCGGCTGGTAGGGGCCTTGTCCCGGACCCCCGTTAGGCCCCCCTGCTCCCTGCTGCTGCGACATGTTGTTGTTCATGTCGCCAGGGGGGCGCACGCCCCCGCCGCCCCCGTGACCGTGACCGTTCATCAAGGCGTGTGGCAGACTGGTGTTGTTTTGCTAGAGGAAAAATTAAATATTTAAATTCAAAATTGGAAAGTTACACGTGTATAACGAGATCAACAATTTGATTTTACCAAAAGATGTCTCTGGTGAAATTCTTGTGATTCAAGCACAATATTTAGAAATTGGATCATATATATAGAACTTCCAAAAATTAACTAACTAACTAACTAACCATCACGCCGCTTCCCCGCAGGGATGGGCAGAGAGAATTGAACGCCACACTACTCTGTCCTTGGAAACATTCTTCGCCTCTTCCACGTTCATGCATCATCTCATACATACCCGCCGATTGTTACGACTCCTAACCTGACCACTTTCAAGTATTTGGCATACCTGACCGTGCCATGTTTTTCTCGGCGTAATCTCCAAGAATTAGTGTTTATTGAAGTGGTATTACACAAAGTGAATGATGAATGATGAAGAGGGTGTTAATTTTAATTTGTTCGAAAATAATAAACAATGATTCTTACGGGTGGTGGGGGTAGGTGCGTGGTCTGACGCTTGAGGTGGGCAAGTGGCGGAGGGTTGTATGCCATGTTGGCGAACACGAGGCGCTCCTCGTAGTCATACTCACACAGGATCTTGTTCTCACACAAATAGAACCTATCTCCAACACAGAACCTGTAACAAAACATCAAGAATTATTAAAATTGAAGGAATAACGCTAAATTGAAAATGTTTTTTCCGAACTTTATAAAATAAAACTAAATCCTTGTTTTTCCTTTATTTTTTTTCCAACCAGTTTGGATTGCCACTTGGAAATTTTCAACGAAGGATAGTAAGTAAAGAGAAGGATAATAACATATTCGAAAATTAAGAAAAAAAAAGCGGTTAACGGTTTTAGTTTTATTTTATAAAGTTTGTAAAACGTTCCACAAACTATCAGAAAAAAGTAAAAATCAAAAAAAGTTTTTTTACAGTTCAGCTATACGCTTTTCTAAAGCACAATGCATTTTTTTTTATTTTAGGGAAATAATAAAATAAAAAATCTTTCAGCAAAAGTAATTTGCGAAGTATATATAGCTTCCTCTATTTGAACGTACGTGAGATTCATTTCGAATAAGTTAATACATGTATATTTCAGGAAAGCCTGAGATTAAATTATTTCTTATGTATAGGTACTTCCATTTGTTGTTATTATACTTATATTTTTATCATATTTTTTTAAAGAAAAACATTAACAATAAATTATCATTTATTCTATCTTCCAGCATGGTAGCCAAATGTGATTGAAATTGCACTTTGGAGGTAGTCCATAATTAATAAAAAATAAACGCAATGTTATCTTGATCGTTAACACATTAAGGAAAGGTGATCCGCCCTCCACTTCAGTGTGATATTGAATAAATATTGGAGTGAAAAAAATACATATTTATATATATATATATATATATATATATATATATATATATATATATATATATATATATATATATATATATATATATATATATATATATATATTTATATATGTATATATATTGTATATAAATATATATATATATATATATATATATATATATATATATATATATATATATATATATATATATATATATATATATATATATATATATATATATAAATAATAAATATATAAATAATAAATATTTTTAAGGGATGATGTTTTTTGTTATAAATGTTATATCAGTCGGCGCAGTGTCCGAGAAAATGGTTTATAGAAAATTCCACAAATTGAAAGCTAAAAAAGGTGAAATCGCCATGTAAATACTTGTTCAAGAAAACATTTTTTACTGCTATCGCTCTCTGGTGACACGACATCCTCCGTAGGCGAAGTTAACAATTCAGGTCTCGCCTGTCATGAATTATTGTATTGAATCAGATGGGGCTGTGTGTCATATACAATAGAATCAGGATCGCAGGGCAAACAAGAGGTCCGGGCCAAGATGTAGGGAAAGGTTGTCCTTTAAAGCATTTTATAAGTCGTGTGGGAAATCATGGGGCCAGTTTCCCGCGCAAACGAATTGCACAAACAACATTTTTCGCGGGAACCGAATTTTGCCGCTGGACGTGGCAAAGGTCCGTATTTCAAATATTCAAACAAACAATGCAATACGAATTTGAATGAAAAATCGTTTTTCAGAGATCCCTTTTTTCCAAACTCTACATACATACTCTATACTCTATATATTTTTAACATCTCAACATAGATAAGGAAGAATGTATAAGTCTGGATATTTATAGAACTTTTGATATATCGTGGGGTAGTTTAAGTTATCACTTTATACACGTGTAACATTCACCATTCTACTCATGATTGATAACCTCACTAATACATTTTTGGAAGTTGTAAATTCTTCAATTGACACATTATTTTACAAGTGAGTTCTCGGCACCATCTATGGTTAAGTTGAGTAAGTCAAACCAGCCGTCGACATATCGTAAGCTCTGTAAATACCTAGACTTCCATATTTTTATTCATCTTTATTGAGATATATTATGTACTCTTCTGGATTTTACCTAAAATCTGGTGGTGTTAAAAATCTACGTAATTGGAGGGCAAATATGACTAGACAGAGTGTATATCAGGATAGATAAGTGTGGCGTTCTATCCTCTCTGCCTACCACTAAGGAAGACGGCATGATGATAGTAGTGGTATAACAAAATTCAATTGCGTTTTAAACATTTTCCGAACGTTTGTTTAAACTCAAATTTGGTATTCTAGAACACTTTCCTCGAGCGGAATAATATCGTTTGGAGGGAGAACAGTTTGATTCAAATTTAATAATATTTGAATGTAAAACGCATCAGAACGCTACAGATGTGCTGCCATTATAAATAAACAATCGACCAGTCCCGAATAAATTTGAATTCGATGTTCAGAAAAGGTCACAGGAGATGGGGTATTTCTCCTGCCATACTTTAACATGCATCTTGGAAATTCAACCAGAAAAAAAGATAGGAAAAATTGTGGAGTTGACATAGAATTTTAGAAAATCAAGTTATTTCCATTATTTAAACTAATATGAGTTTATTTCATGATAGTGGTTGGAGATTTTTTGTGGTATAACGAAAAATATTAAAAAAACGTATATATATATGTACGCTTCCTTGTAGTACCAATTGTCTTCGTATCACCGTAATTATGCGATAAATTTTATCATTTTAGTAAAGATGTGTTTGAAATTTTTGTAAGAAATATTCCTTCTTCTAATTGGTCTTAAATCGAAAAAAGTTAAACAAATATCAACTGATTTATTGAAAACAGAAAAATTTATGATAGAGATATTAAAAAAATATCGAGTTTTCCTGAATTTCTATTTACTTTTTGCCGTTGAAAAAATCGTTATAAAATATAACGAAATGAGTTGCTTTTATGGATTTTTATCACAAGTAGGTACTAAAGGACGGTAATTTGATAGAAAAATATTTTTTTACCCTTGTTTCTTTTTTTACTTTTGGAATTTTCGTCATAAAGACTCATATTAATAGTATTCTCCGTATCAACGGAGAATCCAGTATGTAATTTGCAAAATCAATTACAATTTTATAAATTGATTAGGTAGTCACTTTGTGGTAATGTATTTTTAATCAAAATTTTACTGAGAAATTTCAGTGATTTAGTGTTCACAATGATTTTACTGTTAGTGAAAATATCACTGTTTATCAATTTACCAAGAAAATTTTATGAAAAAATTACCGAGAAAAAAATGTAATTTTTATTATCTTCAAATTGATTAATTAAGGGTAAGTATTATTTATATTATCCATATATTGAGATTTTTTCAAAAGTACATATTTTGCTTTTGGCATTGACATATTTTATATATTTTTCGTCGGAATTTCATTTATTTGTAAAAAAATATATATACCCACATAATAAACAAACATACTTTAGATCCATTTTTGTTTTTTTAAATGATACATTTATAAAAATATTTTTTGCAGAAACCTCGTGTCTTGTCAGTGGAGTTTCTATTTTAACTTGTGCAATAATTTTAACTATAAAAAAAACTTCCATGCAAATGCAAATCACACATATCTTGATCTTGATATAGAATATGAATTTTGATTTATAAATTCAAACCCAAAAAACGGTAAAAATACGAAAGTGTTAAACGATTGATGAGTAAAACCAATTTGATACAAGTAATTTGGAAAAAAAGGTAACAGAACATCTTTCCATTGCAGTTTCCTGCATACAATGAAGTACGGATAAGACATAATATGATTTTTTTTTACTAAATATCATAAACTTGCACTTTAATTTTAATTTCCACTTAAAGAGTAGTAAAAATGTGTGGTTACGCGTAGACCACACGACCTAAATCTTCTGAATAATTATACCCTTACACATCCCTTTGAAAGAAAGAGTTGACTTTTATTATTTAAACGCACCCTTAAATTCTTTAAGCCCGCAATTCCGCAGGATATATGTTGGGGTCTACGAAAATTAGTCCCCTATAAATTTTTATGAAAAGCTGTTTCCATAAATAAGTGCAGGCTTCGATACACAAACCGATTGATTTAGTGTTGCGCGTTCTTTATTGTTATGGTCTGTAAATCCCATATATTTTTGCTTAAATTCACATATATTTCTTTCAAAACCGATTATTTCAAACAGCCTGCATTCTATACAACCTCGCGTATGAAAAAATGTGATTATAATAAAAGCGAAATTTTTACTTATTTTAAATCGTCTTTTTATAAATAAATTGAAGATTCTTCAAAATAAATCTATGAGAATAGTGTTTAAGAAAAAAATATATAATAATTTAGAGAAAATGAGAGAAGAACTCAACTGGTTACCTTTAAAAAAATACTAATATAAAATACACTTATTTTAATATGTAATATTTTTTTTAAGATAAAATCCCTAAATACTTTTAAAATGAAGTTTAAAAAAAATCATAAACATGTTACTAGAAATAAAGACAAAATAAGACTTCCATTAAAAAATACAGAAACAAAATTGTATTATGTATAAGGGTATGAAAATGTATGATGAGACGCCTGAATGTATGAAGAATAAAAAGAGTCTGAGAGAATTTAAAAATAAATGTTTTGTATACTGTAGCAATTTGTTAATATATAAGATGTAAATTAAGTGTAAATAATAGTTTGTATCAAATGTAATAAAAGCTTATTGAAGAAATAATAAAATAAAAATAATTATTATTAAGTAATAACTGCTGAAATGCTTAGATGGGTTAGCTGGAGTATCATATAGAGATAAAAAAAAATTTAATCACGCATTCGTGGAAGCCTGGGTGTAAAATGCATCAACAGTATAAAGGTAGAGGAAAGGCAATAGAGATAGTATAGGCACATAAGACGCAGAGAACCTGATCATATCGTGAACAAGGCAATCCCCAAGATTTTGGTAAGAAGACCAAAAAACTCTTGGACGCTGCACAAAGAAAACATAATTCGAAGGCATAGCCTAGGTGACGTTGCCCAAGATAGAAGAACTAACAACCTGAGGACGAGGAGAGCTGACCCCAACAGTCTACAAAGACGGTAAGTTTAGACAGAGCCAAGAAGAAGAAGAAGAAGAAGAAGAAGATAATAATTATTTTGTTTCTCAGTTATCTCTTTTCCATGGCAATACAGATAATTAATAATAATTGACACAAAATGTGAGTAAGGATGCATTTCCCCTGTTTGCAGTACAGGTTGGAATGTATGGCGATAGTAATAATTCCATTCATTGGCATATGTTAATTACATGATGGTATTATGAAGGCAGCTATCACGATTCGGAATTTGGAATATTATGCCGGTCCATGTCAAAACGCATTGGAATCAAATCAATTTCTATAGCACTCAATACATTTACTCGTAAATGATTTTATAGGGGTGGGTATATATAAATAAAAATATTTGTTTTGTAACGTTATCTCTAGTTTTTCGTTAAAAATATTAAAATATAAAGAATAATCAATATAAATTTTCAAAATGTAACAATTTCAAAAACCTATTCATCATAATAACCCCAATAATAATTCGTATTAGGGGTTGAATGCTGTGATTTAACCCGATATTTGAATGTTATGTATCGGCTCTCCTATGAAATTAGTTAAACTTTTTTTTATACCTCACATGATTTTAAAGCAGAAAAATAAAAAAATATTTTACATATTTCAAAATTTAATAAAGAGATGTTTTCACTCATGGTAACCTCAATAAATATCTAGAAAAATTTTCAAGGAATACTTATAATCTCTCTTAAAATATGATATATAGATGTATGATAAAAGAGAACTGATACAATACATACCATATTGATAGACGATAAAGATAGGTATGATAATAAGTTAAACCCTTGAAGACTGTAATAATCTTTCACAATAAATATTTATTTATTTCTTGAATGTATTTTGCCGATTCTTTGTGGCACATTTTATAAACTCGATAAAATAAAATAAAAAAATTTTTTAGTTTTTTTTTTAACATCTCAACAATGATGAAGAAGAATATGTAAATCTAAGTATTTCCATGGCTTATGACATATCATGGACTGGTTAAGTGATCACTTTACATACGTGCAACCTTCACCATTCTACCCAGGATTGGGTAAGAGCTGACTCAAATTTTTTGAACTCATAGTTAATAATAATAATAATATAATTGGACAACTTATATAGCGCCATTTTCGTAATATAATACCTCAAGGACGCTTCAGTTATATTGGTCAATCTTATGACTCTTTATTTTTGGTACTTTTTCCAATCAGGAATGGATATGTACTTTTTGTAAATTTTCCGAATTAAATATTTTAATTGGATGATTATATCCATGATAATGTTGCAGAATCACATTCGTTATTTTCATCCCTTTGCGGAGTCACACATTAATATCTGCAAATAATTTGGACAGTATTTCCAATAGCGCAGGGATATAAATTATGAATCCTAAAACGCTTTAAGCTCACAAAACCGAACAATAGCCCTCAACTTCTATTGAATGCGGCGGCGAGGGTGAATCCAGCTTTCAAATTAATTAGATACTATGACAAAATTAAACTCGGATAATATGACGGTGGTAATTCAATTCTGGCGTCATGAAATATTTCATTAGTTTAGACGGCAGTGGCTAGTATTTGTGCCATTGTTTAATCAAAATGTAAACGATAACATGCAAGCTGAATGCAGTCACTTTTCAATGGTTAATAATTTGGACGATCGATATTGCTGCACTTTATTACAAAAGGTCGTTCATATTCCGTGGAAACTTTTAATTGGACGCATTTCAGATATTTTGAAACCCCACACTAGTATGTAGAATATGTTTTCATGTTTGGTGACGAGCTAGAAACAACGTATATAACGTACGTAACGACGTAGGAGATAGTTACTGCGATAATGAATAGATTTATGACCTAAAATTACTGATATATCGCTGATATAACGAGGCATACTAGTAAAACGTATCAAGTCATACAAATGTGTTAAAGGATAATGGAGTTTAAACGAGAAAAGCTTATTAATTGATTCGGCGATCACTTCGTGGTAACATACTTGGTTTATCCATTAAGTCACAATGATAGAATCTTCCGTATTGTTTAATCACATTGATAAAAACAAGAAACAGCTTATACCCCTTGTTATCTTTCAACATCCCAAGGGCACAATTC
Source organism: Brachycentrus maculatus (assembly GCF_059751285.1). NCBI lineage: Eukaryota > Metazoa > Arthropoda > Insecta > Trichoptera > Brachycentridae > Brachycentrus > Brachycentrus maculatus. Next base: position 166,369 of record NW_028281340.1, read on the forward strand.
TAATCACGCCGTTTTCTCTCAGGAGTAGGCAAATCTGCTTACTCTGAAAAGAACACCACCGCAATCTGTATTTCCATACAATCCTTGCCTCTATCACATTCATGCATCTCCTCATATGCCACATACCCCCTGATTATTCCAACCCCTAATCTAACCACATTCAAATATTTGAAATACTTGGCTACGCCAAGTTTTCCTCGGTCAACCACTGCTTCTATTACAACCACATTTGCCTCATAAATTTGTTTACTATTCTTTCTTCACTAATTCGATTCACACGCACAAACCATTTCAACACACATATATATTTTTTTAAATAATATTATGCAGTTGTAAACAAAATATGCCCTACTATATACCCAACGCTTTGTCAAGCCGGATAAAAATTATTATTTTTATCGACATTTAAGACAATTACATTTTTCTTGCTCATAAATTGAGAAATAGATTATGGTTGGTAATCGAAACAGAGGATGACCGAAGAAAATTTGGCATGATCAAGTTTTTCAAATACTTGATGTTGCTCAAGTCAGGAGTCATATGGAATAATCGGACATGTATGAATGTGAAAGAGGCCAAGATTGTATGCAGTGTCAGATTGGTGTGACGTTATATTCTCTCTGCCTACCCCTACGGAGAAACGGCGTGATACTTAGTTGGTTATTTAGTTAGCTAGTTACATTTTTCTTGGATCAGTATTTTGGATCATATCATATATATTATATATGCGGCTGATCTATTTCGAATCGGAGGTCAAAATCCTACGGTTACAAATAATAGAGCGTACCAGACAAAGAGTTCATCCACAATTGAACCCTCGCAAGTAGGTACTGGGTACGCGAATAGCTGTGACCTATTGTACGGGAGTGAAACGTTACCTCCACAATGGGCAGAGTACAACTTTATAAATAATACCCCTATAGAAGATATGATTTAATACACCAATTAACATTTCAATTCTTTGTTTCTGCGAATTGAATGGCGGGTCACGGGGGAGCGAGTAAGAGGTTCTTTGATAAATTATTATATCAGCGACCTGAGATTTGCTACAAAAGGGTTTGCTTTCAACATTTTAATTTCACGAAGAATGGATACGTTATCGCTTTATCTTTAGGAGATGCCGTTAACGCGATGATTTAGGGGGATATTAAAATTATTCCCGACTAAGTACCTATTTAGGGTTGTACATGATAATTAAACGAGATTTTTACTGGTGGTGGAGGCTGTTCTACCATCCAAATTACTATACGAATTGACTCTTTAAAACAGAACAAAACATCGTAAAGATGAAATTTTATCTCTGCAGTTTATCGATTTGTCTCAAACAAATATTGTTTAAACTCGTATCTACATAGATTAAAATATACCCATTCTTTTGTTAAAAATCGCAAATCACGTAATGTTATATACTGATTGCTTTTTAAAAAAATAATTGGCATCTCAACATAGATACAAAAGAATATGGAGGTATGGGCATTTACGGTTGTCAATCATGGGAAGAATTAGAGAATATAACACGTGTGTAAAGTGATCACTTAAACCAGCCTATGACTGCCCTGTAAATACCCAGACATCCATATTCTCCGTCATCTATGCTGAGATGTCAAAATATAATATGGAAAATATGTCCTATAATATGGAGATAATCCAGATTTGTAATAAGGTATTGGACACCTCCGTAGTGTAATGGTCAGCACGCTCGGCTACCTTTCTAGAGGTCACCTTTCCTTCATGTGTAAACGATCAAGATAACACTGCGTTTATATGACGCAGTGCCCTATGCAGCATTGGGGTGCGGATGAAGGTTTTACATATATATGTATATATATATATATATATATATATATATATATATATATATATATATATATATATATATATATATATATATATATATATATATATATAAATATATATATATATACATATATTTTATATATTTATATATATATAGATATATATATATATATATATATATATATATATATATATATTTAGACAAACTCAAAATGTTGTTAAGTTAAGATTAAGTCAAGGTTAATCTTAATCAAGTTACGATCAAAATCCGTTCAAATCGATATCAAGACAAGAAACTTTTTTATGGAATCAATTTTATGTTAGAAATAGTTTTATATGAATAAAGGTATTTTTTTAAATATTTTGAACCTTACCTGTGATTGCATTGCTGACAGGCGAAGCATTCTAGATGGTAAACGTTGTTCCTGGCTCTCATGACCATTTCAAAAGCTGGAATAACTTTGTTGCAAGCTGCGCAATATCCCGTGTTTCCAAATAATCTGTGGACAATAATACTTATTTAATAAATAAATACATAAAGTTTATCGTTTAATTCTCTTCATTTGACGAATTTTTCTACTGATGGCAACACAATCAGCCATACTGACAAATCTATTAAAATGCTACCCATATGTGAAAAGCACCCAAGACCATTACAAATATTTATATATACATACATACACGGATGTCCCATATTGGGCAGAATTGTGAACGTTACACAAATGTATTTATTTATTTATTGGAAATTAACAGCCATTATCAAAAATAATTTAAATAAACCATATAAGGAGCCGATAATCGGCTGTACAAACTCAAAACACAGTAAGGGACATTTTTTTGTAGTACTTTTTTTTTGCATTTTTGGACTAAGTAGATTCTACGTAGTCCAAAAATGCAAAAAAAAACGTACTACAAAAAAATGTCCTTTACAGTGTTTTAAGTTTGGACAACCGTAATGAGGCCAATTACTGATTTCACATTTTATACAACAATATATAATATATATAACAAGAAAGAGTGAAAATAAAGTGATTAGGTAGGTAATTAAAATAGTCATTAAGTTTACATTATCAGTCTTAAACCAAATACTAAACAAAGTTCATCCTTTCATATGAAAAAAAAAACAATTAACGTTTCGTCTTAAGTTGAGGCAACATTAATATTGCTATTTTAACAGTATGATGTTAATATTCCAGTGTCTGATGAGAACATATAATAAAACGCGTAAATTGTTAATATTTCCATGTTAGTTTTGTGTTGATTCTAAAAGAAAGACGGAAGATATCGTGAGGTGCGGATGACAACGAAAGCGATACTGGAATGAGCATATAAACAGAATGTTAGAAGACAGACTTTCACGTATCGCCCTAAAAGGAAACCCTGAAAGATGCAGACCTCCAGGCAGACCTTCAAAAAAGGGAGAGATAGCTAGGAGTCAACATTTCAAGAGCAACATGCGGAAGCACAAACAGATCCTGAGGATCTATCAAAATTAAGAAGTATTTTTTTCAAACCCTTATTCGCACCCTTTGATGCATAGGATACTGCATCATATAAATGCAGTGTTATCTTGATCATTAACACATGAAGGAAAGGCGATCAGCCCTCCGCTTCAGGAACCAGTCCAGGGTTATATTGAATAAATATTACAGTGAAAAAATCACTAATATTTATGTGACCCTCCCTGGGAATTGAATCCGGGACCTCCAGTATGGTGGCCGAGCGTGCTGACCATTACACTACGGAGGCGGACATAAAAGAAGAAGAAGAAGAAGAATTTCTCACCTGAGGTAGTCCCTCTTGCACAGGATGAGGTTGGCCTTGGTGTAGAGCGTGGAGCCCACCTCGCCGAGGCGACAGTCACAGCAGCCGCACTTGAGGCAGTCCTCGTGCCACAGCAGGTCCAGCGCCTTGAGCAGGAAGCGCTCCGTGATGTGCTTGCCGCAGCCGGCGCACTCCTGCGGCGCGGCTCCGGCGCCCGGCCCGGCGGCCGCCGCGCCGCCCGGCGCGCTCTCCTTGCCCGCGTCCATGGTCATGGCGGCCACCACGGGGCTGCTGCCGTTGGGCACCGACAGGACGCGCCTGTCGCTCTGCAACAAGCGGACAAACGGGATGAGGACATAAGCAAATACATGTGGAGCCGTTAAACACGACTTAGTTATATTATTTTTCACATTTCAGCCCAGACTTCAATTATTATTCTTCATCTATATGAAGAATAATAATTGAAGTCTGGGCATTTACAGGGCTTACGATCGTCCATCACTGGTTTAAATGATCACTTTACACAAGTGTAACATTCACCAATTCTACCTGTGATTGACAATCACACTACGCAAATTTTTTGGACTGACTGAAAGTGACCAACTAATAAAACGTAAAATGTTCAGGGGGGTCATTTAAGTCACTTTTGCTTTGGCAAGAAAATAAACAGTTAGTCATTTTTAACAAGTCAATATATTATACTTCCAAGTATAAAATACTTTGGGATTTTTTTCAGGGCTAGTAAGATATCAAATAGTCAATAATCACGTTTTTGTAAATATTGCACGTGGTCACTTTCTCCTGTATGACTACGATATATTGATCAATCTCGTGACAGCTTTCAGATAGGTCTGCGAATATGCGAATATAATCCAGGATTCGGACCTCGCATATAAATAAAAAGAGTCTACAATTAATGCTTTCCTCATTCCAACATAGATGGCTGTTGTGAACTCACACATACTGTGTCACTATAGCGGTAACATCTCTCTGCCTACAAGTACGGGGAAGCGACGTGATGGTTAGTTAGTTAATAATTAATAAAAAAATAAAAAAAAACCCTTATCCGCACCCAAATGGTGCATAGGGCACTGTGTCATATTAACGCAGTGTTATCTCGATCGTTTACACATGAAGGAAAGGTGATCAGCCCTCCGATTCAGGTACCAGTCCAGGGTAATATTGAATAAATATTACAGTAAAAAAATCACTTATATTTATTTTACCCCCCTTGGGAATCGAACCCGGGACCTCCAGAACGGTAGCCGAGCGTGCTGACCATTACACTACGGAGGCGGACAAATTAATAATTAAAGTTAATAATTAAAAAAATATATATTATATTACAAAGTGGAAAATCACACAGTCAGTATGTACCTTAAATATTAATTATTGTAGATTTACGCTCGGTTCCATAGTGTAAGTACAGTATCTACTCAATGAATTAGAGCCACGCAGAATTTCGCGCAATTTCTCAATTCAAACAGGAATAACTCAGAGAAAACCTTGAATAAAACAACATTGAATTTTATTTACACATGAACACTTTATTACGCTTAAATTATGCATATATTTTCAAATAAATATAGTTAGTATTTAGTATTTCCACCTTTGGCAGAAATAACTGCCTCAATTCTTTTTGGCATACTTAAAATGCACTGTTTTATCATGTTTTTTATTTCTTCGTCTTCTGACCAAATTTTTTGAATATTTTTTTTAAGACAGTCTACTGTCGGATTTGGAAATGAGTATACCTTATTTTTTTACATGCTCCATACGTTTTCTATAGGATTAAGGTCCGGAGAATTTCCAGGCCAGGGGAGAAAAGGTAGATTTTTGTTAGACAAAAAATTTATTATTGATTTAGCCCGGTGGCAAGGTGCCCCATCCTGCATGAAGGTGTATGGACCTTCTGTTGGGTCGAGTGTATGGTAGAAGGGTAATAAAATTCGTTCGAGGACCTGCTTATAGGAATTTTGGTTCATTGTTCCTTCCACGAAAAACAAATGGCCTGGTAAATTGTTAATAATACATGACCATATCATTGTTGCAGGGGGGTGTTTGATAACTTTTACCACACAGGCCTCATTGTAACGTTCCATTGGTGTTCTCCTGACGAATCGACGGCTCTCTGTCACGGCTTCTAATCAGCACTCATCACTAAAGATGACCCGAAAAATAATGAAAATTTAAGTTTAATTCAAATATATAAGTTTATTAACTCAAATGATATGTTGAAAATTCAATTTAAATAAATACCTTTTTCCAATCATCTACCGAATAATTTCGATGTAGTCTGGCCCATTTTAATCGATCCGCTTTCATTCGTGGTGTCAATTTTGGTACTTTTACAGGGCGCCTGCATTTCAGATTTACTTCGTAAAGACGTCGCCTCAGTGTTGATACCGATATATTTATACCCTCTTCTTCCAATTTTATTTTTAATGTTTTTGCTGATGCACTACGGTTTTCTTAGGCACTTTGAACGATTTTTCGATCAGTCCTCGGTGTTGTTTTTCTAATCCTATGACAGTTTTTTCGCCGATTGCTGGTGGCAGGTGACTGATTTTTTATTGATTTTGAAATTCTGTCCACTGTTTGACGAGAAACGTTTTCTTTTTTTGAAATTTCTCTATTAGATAGTATTCCTAATTTCAGTAGTACTATAACACTAGACTTTTTTTCCTCAGAAATGTCTTTACTTTTTCCCATTTTGTCCTTTTCAAAAAAAACACTTGTGTTTAATTTTTTTTTTATACTTTATGAACTAAAATTAAAAATTAAGTTTTTTTCACAAGACACGATAACTATATAACCTTTTTGAACAAAACATTAACCAGAACTCAAGAAACTTCACTAATAAATGAGATAGGACTATTTTTTGAACTTTCAACTATCCGTCTACCTGTGCTAATTAGGGACCTTTCTCAGAAAAAGGGTTTGAAATTTTATAAAGGCTTAAATAATCCAGGTATATTTTACATATTATTGAAGGTCATATACATGACATTAGATGTCAATAGAAAACTTAAAGTATTTATGTAAAATAAATATAATAATCCAAAAGATTTCAGAGTATTCAAAAAAATAATGGGTGGCCCTAATTCATTGAGTAGATACTGTATGTTATTTAACGTTTGCTGAGGTTACAATAAACATTTTATTGTATTTATTTAATATTATCCTGTATTTGTACCTAAGGTGCAGGAATAATAACCGTATATGAATGCTATTAACGATCAATAAATTTTGTTTGTTAAGCTAGATATATGTAAAGATTGAAAAAAACATATTTATTAGTTGCCTTAGAAAATTCTCCTTGCCAGGATTCTTTACAAAAATTTATAGCATATTTACTTATATTTATTGATTTGGCGTTTAATTTGTAGAACTCCATTTTAATTTATGTATTAATTTTAAATCAAACACAGATTATTTGAGTCTACTAAGTTGTATTTTATTAACAAAAACACATAATTTAACAACAAAAATTTTAAACATTTTTGTTAATAAAATACAACTTAGCAGACTCAAAAAATCTGTGTTTGATTTAAAATTAATACATAAATATTTACTTACAGTTTATATGTCTTTAAATTGAAAGAGAATGTTTAAAGTTAATAATAAATGAAAAAGGTTGATCCTCGAAAACAATACAATGGATTCAATATCTTATAGCAATCAAGATTTGTCACAGAGCTCATTTATTTGAATTATTCGTCTTCAAATCAGACACCACTAAATCTGATGTCCGAACACTAGATCATTGTCCTATTGCCTCATAAATTTTCGTTAACTACCTTATACCTTTTTTTTGCACATTCTGTTTCCAATTTAAAGCTTTCAATGTATATACGTTACAATTTATATATGTAGTATGTTGAATAAGTTATTATCTAAATATTACGGTTGTGTGCAACGACAAAATAATTAATGCGCTACGGCTATTCCTCTTGTTATATGTATTCTGTTTGTGACGGCTTAAGCCTGTACAGATAATTAATTATGATTTGTAATGGCGGATGACAGAATCAATCACAACCAGTCATGTCATAGGCAAGTAATTAATAATATTAAATAATCGTCCGGAGCATGGGGGATTGATAGGAAAATCATGTAAAAATACTTCATACAAAACACCTTTTAAAAAAAATGCAATATTTATTTTTAACCCTCCCTTCCCGGTGTTGTGTACCTTGTATTCAGTTTCAATTCAATTCAATTCAATTCAATTTATTCAATAATTAATATATACATTACAAACTAACATTTAAGGCGAATACATTAAAAAAAAATTAAAAGTAAGCAAGAAGACTCTCGTTAAATGTGTAGAAGAATACCGCTTCGGAAAACTCCTTCGGACACATAGAACAGATCAATATCCAATGTGATATTGTTCAACATAGCGGTAGCTCTTCCTACAGGCATAACCATCGGCAGGTTGGTCCTGTGTATAGGAATGTGAAACAATCTATGCCGACGCTGTCTTAGGTAACTATCGGGAACATACAGAAACATTGCTTCTAATAACCATAATATCTCTATAAATATAATACAACAATTTGAGTGTGTCCACTTGTTCACAAATCTGGATTATCTCCAATTATAGGAGTATTTTTTGACATCTCATCAAAGATGAAGAAGAATCAAGAAATCTGGGCATTTACGGGGCTGACGACCGTTATAGGCTGGTTTAAGTGATCACTTTACACACGTGTAAAATTCACCAATTCTAATTATTACAATTGGAGGATGCTCATATTATTCACATTTTGAGTAAAATAACATTCACACACTTAACGTGAATAGTGCTATGGTAGTGACACCAACCACAAAGTAAAAGCTTTAATCATGTTTTAATGATATAACATTAATTTAAGGATATTTTAATACTGGAAAATCAAATTAAAGTTTTTAAATTCTTAAATTTTAATAAAGTTAAGTCTTTAGTTTAAAATAAAGTTTTTGTCCGCCTCCGTAGTGTAATGGTCAGCACGCTTGGCTACCGTACTGTAGGTCCCAGGTTCGATTCCCAGGGGGGGGATCAAATAAATATAAGTGATTTTTTCACTCTAATATTTATTCAATATTACCCTGGACTGGTAACCGAAGCGGAGGGCTGATCACCTTTCCTTCATATTTTAACGCTCAAGATAACACTGCTTTTATAAAAATGCAGTGCCCTATGCACCATTGGGGTGCAGATAAGGGTTTGAATGAAAATGGTTATAATAGATATCAAAATTACATTAAATTTATACTGTCAAAAACCTGTTAAATATATTTTTTTAATATTTTTACAGGAGTGTTAATGTAAAGCTTTTTGTATTTTGAACAGATTGGTCAATGTTTTTTAAACTGTTTTCGACAATATTACACAAAGGCCGGCTACATAAAACAACACTCGTTGTATTTTAAAACATGTAACAATCAATCAATTATTCCTTGCGCTTTTGTTACGCTAAATTACATTATCGGCAGAAATATGATTTGAATATCACCGCTATTTATCTCATTTCATTCTAGAACACTGTAATTTATTTACTGACGCTTTGAAATGAGGTCCATTATTAAAATCTATTGTCAAATAATTATAATTAAACGAACAAAAACGTAAAGTTCCGAACGAAAATGTGCAATGAAATCAATAGATTTATTGATGTATTGTTATGAACCCAGCATCATTGCATAACACATTGAAAAGGTATTGTTAATGGGGAAACTATTGATTCGTTAATAATTATTTTCGTTTTCTTATCATATGTTTATTTAGTAAAAAGTTTACCAACAAAACGTCGTAAGTTTTTTTTTAGATATGTTCTTTGAGTCAATGGACATTTATGACACAGTAATTAATACTGCTATCCATCAATGTGAAAAAATCTTCATAATTACTAACAAATATGTAGGTTAATGAAATTCTTTAAAAAAGTTTCCGTAAGATATTTTATTTTTATTTTCATCTCTCAAAATACAAAACGTTTGTACTGAATGAAATAGTAACAAAGTATTTGAATTTTGGTGGTACTATTTTTTAGGTGAAACTATGTAAAATACCTGGTATCTGTGTTAAAATGACAGTTAAGCACATTTGGGTACCACGCTAGATATTTCCTTAACCACGAGGGTATATAATAAATCAATTTATTTTTTTTACCATAAAATTTATTAAACATTACTCTGGACTGGTACCTGAAGTACAAAACTGATCACCTTACCTTCACTTAATAAACGCTCAAATTAACAATACATCAATTTAAAACAGTGTCCTATGCACCATTGGGTGCGGATAAGGTCAGTAGTAAAAGCAGTAGAAGTATTTATATCGTTAGCCATAAATTATTTATCTTCCTAAATAATATATTTTACTGTTTTAAAAGACAAATGTAATGATATTGCATAAATTCTTAATTTTTGAAATATTTTATTTCAGTTAAATTATTTCCTGGAGGCAAATTTCAGTAAAATAAATGGGATTTCAGTGAAATTATTCCCTATACTTATACCCATGTGTATTAAAATACGTCCGAAAAAAGTCTACCAGTCGGGCGGGGCTTTGAATATGTTAGTATTACACTGCATCAGGTCCTCTCAGGAGATCTAGGTCTGTCAAATTGAGGCTCAATGGTAAATTGAAGCCCCCTGGAGCCTGAACTAGACAGAGCAGGATCCAGTGGACCTATCTACTAAAAGAAAGTCGTAAAATATATCTAATTCTATCCTCTAAATTCTAAAAGAGACAAAATTGTACTTTATAGATAGATATAAAGTATTTACATACATGCCCCGCTGACAGTGAGAGGGATTTTGCAGGCGTTAATAATTATTTTTATCCTTGATCGTGAAAAGCTTTGCATTATCGATTAAATACTGACATACTCTTAAGATTCAAAATAAGGATTTTTTTAAATGGATGAGTCCGTTTCTATATTTGACCTGGGAATGTGGCGGGAGTTTTCAGAGAGGTAAAGTTAATTAATTGAAATGTAACTTTGTTGTAAAATCACTATAAATATTTTATTTTAACTTAATTTTAATGTAAAAATAAAATTAAAATAAAGCCATTTGAGCCACATCTACCTAAGCTTCTTTCCCTAACCGTCAAAATATTTTGAATATTGTTTAGTAGATAGTGTTTAATTAATCAGGATAAAGTTATTACAAAGTATTTACAGTGATTTTAAAACAAAGTTACATTTTAATTATAAAATGGAAAATCACAAGGTTAGTGCTTCAAATATAAATTGTATAGTTAATTCTTTAAAAATGTGAATATTTTTATTTAAACATTTTTATTACATAATGATCACCCATCATTTTCACTTTTTGTAATTTATACATGTTTAAAATTAATGTATTTTCAATGACTGACGTAAGTATTTATTATATATAGTTTTCCCCTATTACATTAAAAGAAAGTAAATTTAATTCCTAAAATGATATTTTTTTATCCTTCATTCCTTAAATTATATATTTTTTATAAAATTTTTGTGGAATTTTTATGGTTGCTTTTTATAAAATACTTCTAACCTTATACATTTCTTTTAATTTAGTAACTTACATTATAAAATTCCTACCGCTAATTTACCTTTTGGCATTTTTTTATGAATTTTCAATTGATAAAACTTTGTTTTTTAACGTAAGCAGGACCAAATTAATGTAATATCACATAAGTACATAGAATAATAAAAAAATGCTTTAGACATTTAACAACAGTTACCGAACACTTTTTAAATGTTCAAAGCAACAATATTTTTTTATTAAAATTATACAGTTTTTTTTTTACTTTTATGCTTTTTACTTTTTACTGTTTACGATAAAATATTAAACCATCCAAGATCTTGATATTTCTCGACCGCTACCAGAGACATCTAACGAAGGATACTCAAAACAATTATCCGACGAGAGTACAATCGAGAGAAATAAAATTGAGGAAGGAAGTGGGCCACTTTGTGGAAACATTTCAGACAACTCTACTGTTTTATAGCCGTGATGTCCCAACCATACATTTCCTAACCACTGAATCGAAGTGTCTCAATTCAATACAGTACCAATTCGGTGTAATCGCTTATTTTTTACAAAATGCCGGTTACTTTATATTTTTATTTCGATCTTAAGTCCGGCTGTGAATTTATCAGAAGACAAAAAGGTATAAAGAAAATTATACCACTTCATACAAAGGTTATAGGTATACCAATACTTTATTTATTGTTGCGAAAATTCACGAAGTTTTTTTTACTCGGTTGTGGCGTCTGTTAGACGATTGGCCATATCGAGACAGACTTTCAGGGGTTCGGCAGACGAAGGGTAGACTAAGGGTGGATCTGAGGGTGTTTAGACGCGCATGAGAAGGGGAGGTGATTGATTTACTCTAAACCAACAATTTAACGCTCGAGTTGATCTGATTCATTGGATTTAGGTTTGTTGCTTTCTTAGCGGTCATCCGTACTCGGTCCAATACTGAGAGGAAGGACTATTGACTATTACGTTCAATTTATATATTTTTTTACAACTTTCACGTAATTGATGTAAGCTCTAGGAATAAAAATAATCTGCAGATGATTAAAGCTACATTTATTGAGAGATTAATATTGTCTGGAAAATGGACTACTGATCAGATTTCGTTGTTAGTAAAGACATTTACATCCTTTATTTTTCATATTATTACTATTATTATTTTATTTATTTATTTATTGACTTGGCGTTTAATTTGTAGAACTCCATTTTAATTTATGTATTAATTTTAAATCAAACACAGATTTTTTGAGTCTACTAAGTTGTATTTTATTAACAAAAAACACATAAAAAATTATATTGTGACAATTGTTTCACCTTGTTAGGGCATTATCAAACGAATGACATTCGTTTGATAATGCCCTAACAAGTCGAAACAATTGTCACAATATATTTTTTTATGTGTTTTTTGTTAATAAAATACAACTTAGTAGACTCAAAAAATCTGTGTTTGATTTAAAATTAATACATAAATTATTATTTTACTTTATTTTTATTTATATAATGTTATTTCAAGATTATTTTATAATATTATTCATTTGGTAGTTATTTCTATTTTTGATAATCTTAAAATTAGTTACACTGTTCTCTCCGATAAAGAGACTAAGCTCTTAAGTTATTGTACTTGGTGAGGGACTTATTTATTGTTTATGATTATGAGTGAAGTTATTTTTTTTATGTTCATAAACGTTATTTAAATTTGTTAACAGTAGAAAAAATTGGATTCCAATTTACGTAATATTTTAACAAACATATATGTATATATATATATATATATATATATATATATATATATATATATATATATATATATATATATATATATATATATATATATATATATTTATATATATATATATATATATATATGTATATATATATATATATATATATATATATATATATATATATATATATATATATATATATATATATATATATATATATATATATATATATATATATATATATATATATATATATATATATATACTATTTTCACTTTCTCTTATGAAACTACTCTACCATTTTAAAATCATTTAATCGAACTAGTAGTATGTAATCGAGTGGCAGGGTGGAAAGGACTATCGATATAATTTCAGGTTTCAAAGAACACATCATGAGACATTCACATATGCATAAATAGTTATATAAGAGTTAGTTAACTTAATACAGAGGTAGTTCAGTTAACAAAAGGCTGTACGCGAAGTGGCCATTTTCCGCCAGAGATCACCCTCAGCCCCCATTATGCCGTTGTACTAATCTGCTCGGGGATAATTCCACTTTGATTTACTTGGCCGACTATGAAAGGCTCTTCGGGAACATGAAATGTCTGAGCAGAGCCTGCCCGTGCGGGGCAGCCTGTTTGTGATGGGCACAAAGATCTAGTTTTCTTTGTTTGGCTGCATGAAAATACTACTGATAACTGTCCCAATCTCCTGATAGAGAAAGAAAATTGCAGAAGGCATTTTAATAATTCATATTTCAATATATCCACCCCATTCGGTAAAATATTGAGTTCATTTAAAAATATTAGTTTGGTAATAAATAAAAATACTTTCAGGTGGAACATTGCTTTGATTTCAAAACACTGTTTGGTAATATTCGAATATTGCTTAAAACTAATGAATCCGAGTGCTTTACAAAGAATGCAACTCAAACAAAAATATATTTATCTTATCCATTTTTCATAAAGGAATTTTATTTAGAGGTTTGTTCAGAGGTAGGATAGTAAAGACGGGAAAAGAAAAACTAAAATATACCAAAAATACTTAGCTTTATTAAAATAAGGATTTTATAAAATGAAATCTAACTAGAAAGTAATTGAATCTGCAAAAGTCAGTTTCTTGATTGAACGTTTACAAAAATATGCTAATAATATTGCATAAAATATTTTATCTGAAAATCAAATAAATCAAAAAATCTTTTCATTAATTGATTCAGCAGTCACTTTGTGGTAAAAATGTATTTCCATATATTTTAAGTGATAGTTCCCAAGTAAAATTTTAAATAAAATATACATATATATATACATATATACATATATACATATATATATATATATATATATATATATATATATATATATATATATATATATATATATATATGTATATATATATATATAAATATATATATATATATTTATATTTATTTAAATATATATATATATATATATATATATATATATATATATATATATATATATATATATATATATATATATATATATATATATATATATATATATATATATCCTTACGTGAGCCTTAGTTGAAGTTTTTATCGGTCGCACAAACCGCAAGTCAGGTGCTTTCAAACGGGGAAATGTAACGGAACGAGAAAACACGTAGATCTAGTGCAGTACCTGTTCTAGTGGTTCCACACCTTGATGAAAAGCTTTGAAATTATTCCGGGAAAACATACTCCAACCGTTTATTAAAGTGGTGCAGTTTCGTATTTGAAATAAATTTATAATATAAAAACTTTATTTAAATATTTATTATTTAGAAAACATTTAAAATCAGCAAAATTAAATACAAATAACTTACAGTAAAAAAAACGTATAAATCCTACCATCATTTAATATTTAATCTATAATATAATAATCATAACGTTTAGTCTCTTTAATGAGGTTTTAAATTCAATATGTTTAAAAATAAAGAAATATTTATGTTCAAACAGAAAAAAAATTATGTTTATTCGCAATTTCTAAATTAACTTTAATATTGAAAGAGACGCCCTAATTATTGGCAGTTTTTATTGTAAAATCCTATTTTATATTGAAAAATATTTCAAAATAAATCCAAGAAAGAAAATATTTTAGTGTAATGATATGCTCATAGTAAAAATAATATTTACAATTTTTTTCGCGCCACTTCTCCGCAAGGGTAAGCCGATAGAAAAAAACCCAGATTTGTGAACAAGTATTTGAACACACTGAAAATATTGTTTTTTTTTAAAGAATAACCGATCACCTTAATTATAACAGACAGTATAATATGTTATACTAATAATTTTTAACCACTATGATATATTGGTGACATTTTACTCAATTGCCTTTTTTTTAATTACCTAACGTCCAACTGACTCTGAAACCTAGCTACGGCTTATGCAACACCGCTTATTACGACCCTACTCAGGCTTCAACTTGTGAGTTGCCTACTTTATGTTTAAAGTTACTATAATTTCATGTAATTCATGGGTGAAAATTCTAGGCAAAAACTACTGCACTAAATATTGTAGCAGTTTAATAATTCCGCTGTGGAGCTTCTTTCTACTGCGGGCAAACTGTACAAAGTAGTACTTATTTAGCAGATTGCTTCTCTTTAAGTTTTTCTTTAATACAGGGAGCGCTGGTGGGGACAAGTTCTTTCTGGGAGAGAATTAGGAATATCTGCTGTGAGTGGAGTAATGAAACATTCATACGATGGTGGGACAAACTCCCTTATTACTTAGACTTAATTTGTTTCGCGCGAAAGCACTTTCATTTGTAGCGTTTTTGATTAGTGAATGGGAGAACCACTTTATATACTACAGTCGTATACCCATCGGCGGCCATCGGCGTACACCTTCTTGGGAACTAATCTAGCCAATTGCTTTCTTCATTACTTAAATGTTCTTGCTGAAACGTATCTTTTCTTATACAAACGCCTCCTAGATAATAACTCCGCCGTGCTGCAGAATATTATGTAGAAATCTTTACTTATTTTAGCCGCAATTTTAATCACACTATTTTTAAAATTCGTTTCACAACTCAGTTACTATAAGTGACATAATAAAGTAATTTTATTTGTTTTAAGGTAAGATAAAACATGAAACTTCTTGGAAGAATGTGCGGCAAAACAAATTATGATAGATGTTCAAATGGTGATTTAAGCAAAGAATGTAAAGCTTAGATAAGCAATATAGATAAAATTAAGAAAGGCGTGTTGAGATGGTTTAGGAACACTAAAACACATTTATGAGATAAATGCATATGGAAATAGAAGCAGACAAGACCGAAGAAAACATAACGAATAATAATTTCAAATACTGGAAAGTGCTCGGCTCAGGATTCAGAATAATCGATGGGTATGTAGGAGGAGATGCATGATTTTGGAAAAGGCGAAGATTGTTTCCGAAGTAAAATTGATATGTTTACTCTCTGCTTACCCTTGCGGAGAAGTGACGTGATGGTAAGTCAGTTTAAAATATGATCTGATGACTATTATCAAAAACTTTTTTTTTTAAAACGGTGTTTTTTTAAGAAAAAACACAATATTTTGTTTTAAATACCGCAAGCATAATGTATTTCATACGCTTTACTTACTGTTTAATTTTTTTTAACAAAAACCATTCTGAAATATATTGTATGTATTTTTTTTACCTAAAATCCACTTTTAAGATAAATCGAATAATATTAAGTATTCTCAAGATTCTAGAACGAAATTTATAAAATAAGAAAATATTAGTTTTAATAATATTACTATGAGAAAATATTTAAATTGGTTTGCAGATTACAGCTGTTGCGACGTTTGAAAGTAAAGAATACGTATTGCGTTTGATATAGAGTGCACTGGTCTCTACTACTCACTCACTCAGGCTTAATACAATGTCGATACTGATACGATGGAAAAATAAAAACCACTTTACTGCTGTCATTATCACATAATTTTATTTTAAAAAGCAATGAATGGATATTCTGGATTTACGTCATTAGAAAATTAATTATGTTTCGAGTAATAAATGTGATAAGTTGCAACTGTAAAGTAGTAGTATTTGTACATGTGTGTATATTGTGAGGTCCGATAAGTGGACAATAAAACTTTATACAATATAGCAACAGGCTCTTAGACAAAAGCGATAAATTATAATTATTATATTTTATTATTTTGAGAAATAAAAAGACTCTGTTTTTTTATCCACTCACATTGTGAGTGGATCAAAAAAACAAAGTCTTTTTATTTCTCAAAATAATAAGTCAATATGATCCACAAAGTTAATGCTTTCAATATTCAAAACAATTAATATATTTACTTTACTTTATAAATATTTTCTTTTAAAATAGTATGAAAGTAACTCCTGGAATTGGAAATAATCCAGATTTTGTGAACAAGTATTTGGACACACTCAAAATGCTGTTAATAAATTATCTGGTCAAATTATAAGCTTTAATAATAAAAATGAAAATGGTATTTTCTGGCGTTTCGCATGTGTGTGATTATAATCCAGGATTCGGACCTCACATACTTATATAAGAGTTTCTGCTAAGTAAAAGCTTCTTTACATCTCACCAATAGATGTCTCTAGTGAAGTTCTAGTGATTCAAGAACAAGGTTTTCTAAATTGGTTCATATATATAGAACTTCCAAGAATTTGAGTAGTGTGGTTGTCAATAATGGGTAGAATTGGTGAATGTTACACGTGTGTAAAGTGATCACTTAAACCAGCCTTTGACGGTCGTCAGCCCCGTAAATGCCCAGACTTCCATATTCTTCTTAATCTTTGATGAAATGTCAAAAAAAATAAATTGTTTGCAGCAATTTGTAGTGACATACTATTGTGACGTACTAGTATTTAATGATATTCATTAATGAATTCAAATTCTTTTCCGCAACCCACATGGTGCATAGGGTACTGCATCATATAAACACAGAGTTATCTTGATCGTTAACACATGAAGGAAATGTGATCAGCCCTCCGCTTCAAGTACCAGTCCAGGGTAATATTGAATACTTATAACAGTGAAAAAATCATTTGTATTTATTTGTCACTTATCGAACCCGGGACCTTCAGAACTGTAGCCAAGCGTTCTGACCATTATACTACGTAGGCTGACAGATTCAAAGTACTTTTAATATTTAAAATCGTTTCAGTATTAAATTTTATCATGTACCAGGATAACAGTAGTATCATTTGTGTACAGTTAACAGTTAATGTTATTAAAGTAATGTTTATTCACTTGAAGTGATCCGGCATGGGCGGCATGGGCGGCATGCCTAGGGCGGGAGAGGCGGACTAAGTGTATTGGACTCGATGCAAGATTACCGCCCTATATCCGCTCGCAAGTGTCTGGCACGTGTCTTTTACATACGTGATCTGAGAAAACCTAATTCATTACATTGACAGTTTTTTTCATTTAAATATTTATCTACAAATAAATATCGTAGTCGTACAAGAGAAAGTGACCAACTAACAAAACGTAAAATGTTCAGGAGGGCCATTCAAGTCACTTTTGCTTGGAAAGAAAATATGTGTTAACTTTCATTTATGTGTTAGCAACCAAGATAACACTATGTTTATATGATGCAGTGCCCTATGCACCATTAGGGTGCGGATAAGGGTTTGAAGAGGAAAAAATGCACTTTGATGATTTTAAAGTTTTTTACGAGTAGATATCGGTATATGGAGGATATTATTCCTGCTATCCTGGTATATGAATAAAATATAGTTCGATTACTGTACCACAGTTCGGAAGGTTCAAGGTTCGATTCCAAGCTACAATTGTGAACTAGACTCACAACTAAGCCTTCATTAAATTTACCAACATAAAAAAAATCTTGAGACAGTTCCCAATGCACAATTCATTTTTTAATTGCTGAAAAATACACATTTCTTTACCGAAATGGCAGCGCCATCTGTTGAAAGTAATATTAACACACGCAATACTTAACATTGCTCAAAGCAGACATCTTAATACTTAACAGTTGCTATCACTGTTTCATACACGTTTAATATCTGCATTGGTTCACAGGCATTATGAAATTATACGTAATTGAAAAGTGAGCATTCAATTTTATTTCTTTTCCATTTAACCAGGTTGAACTACAGCGACGCGTGCCGTGCACGGCCAATACTAAATAAAAATAAAACTAGACGGGTATATTTATATATTATAATGATAATAATTCATTCCTGACCCGACGTAATTAAATACTAATTCTTTATTTTAGCAACAGAATATCAGTAACTTTAATATAAAAAATAATATATTATTATATAAAACAAGATATTTAATTAAAAACCATTTGTAAACGTTAAAATTATGAGAAAAAATCATTAAAGAGGTCAATAAGCTTCCTTCTGATATTATTATATTGTTGCTATGATAACAATAAATTGGGAATATAATTAAATTAAATGATATTTAAAAAAAATATATACTTGAATTAATTATATAAAAAAAAAACAAATAAGGAAATAGAGATAAAACTGCAATTATTTTTAAAAACATGGTAAAAACAATTAAAAAGATAAATCTTAGCAAGTCATACAAATTAAATGATTTTTTTATGAATATATTTAAATAAACGTTTTATATTTTAAATTGGCGTTAATTTATTATTAATTTAGATTTTAATTGGAGCGATATCTTGTTAATTAAATGAAAACACTTACTTAAAAGATTTTACTCAATAATTGATATTTATAAATTAATAACGTTATAAATTAAATACTTTGGAGACAGCAAAGCATTTTATTTTATTTATTTATTTATATTTTATCATACTTATAATAACAAATAACAGACATCGCCCACTCCTTTCAAGAACGTCATAAATCAAGAAACTTGATTTTTCAGGAGAACGTTTTTAAAGTTTAAAAATATAATACAATGTATTTAAAATAAATATCAAGCCACCTATTGAACTTTTTACTGTGCAACAGATCTTTTTAGGTAAAACCTGAAGGTTTTTTCTCCACTTGAAAAATATTTAGTATATTTAAAAAAAATATACAATACCTTTTCTTTAAAATGCAAAAACAACACTTTCTGCCCTGTAGCGGGTAATTATTAAGTAAAAAATATGCCTCTTTTGCTGGGATATAGTTCGTTTTTTGGGCATTCCGAAAACATGCACAACTGAAAATTGTCGATTTTTTATTCATGACGTTCTTGAAAGGAGTAAGCGATATGTGCCCTCTTTGAATTTTCCCATGCCGAGGGTACATTTTACAATACTTTTTTTTCATAAAAACATAAAACATTTAAAAAATCTTGACATTCATTTAAATGCGTCATAACCGAATGATGTAATCTATTTCAGACCTATCTACCTCCATTATTCATTTATTAATAGCTCTTTTATATTCAACATTTTTCAATAATTTTTTGGATAATGAAAGCAAATCGTACAAATTTATTGCATAATAATCAAAGTTCTATTAATCAAAATAGGTATGTATATGTAAGGTTTTGTTTGAAATGTTTTTTGATCTTGTAGTTCTTCGTACACTGCTATATCTAACTGTATCAATTGACGTTTGTGTTATGCATGACTGCAGCGAACATTTTTTCAAATTTGTAGTTAATATAAAAATTAATAAAATGATCGTGTATATATATTATATCTACATTTTATATTAACGGATGCAGCCATTTTGTACAAATTATTTATTAATTGTACGAAAATATTCACGGTCACAGTGTGTAAGTGGTAAAAAAATATTGCAAAATCTTTATAAATAATAAAGAAAATGATCATCAGCTTTAAATCTGAAACCACCTTAAATTATTCTCCGGTTGCTTTGAAATTTCGTCACAATATTGCATTTTAATACTCGTGTGTTTTCAAGTATCTATAAAAATAAATGTAAATGATCATTTGTTCAGAATCTACCTAAATCTATCTAAAATTTCGAAGTAGTAAGATGAGTCGATCTTGAAACCTTATCCATGAAATACAATTTGTTAGCTTTGGAAATATTGCTCTGACTCTAGCCATTCTTTTGTTTTTGGAAGGAAAGTTTGTAAATTTAAACAGTAAATACTTGGACAGACTGGATAGTTTTATCAAGAGAAACTTCTAACTGTCTATGCAGTTGAGATGTGTTGGAAGTTGTGCGGAGGAAGAAGGGAATATCTTGTCAATATACTGCATTCTGCATTCCAGTGCACCAAAGGTAAACGCAAACATACCCTCACATGTCAAAAGTTTAGTCAATGCAACATCTAAATCTAAAGGGGATCCCTCACGAGATAATTCAATTTTCTACTTTATTTTAAAATATTGCAAATGCTCAAATCATCAAAAAAGGATTTGCGTTATTTCTTCAGTTTTGCTATTCTTTCAGCGTGATTTTCAAGTGCGGATTATATCCAGTATATCTGAGAAAATATTTTATTGACTTTGTTTAATGTTTATGTAAGATAATATATTGATATGTCCAAATACTTTTTCACAAATTTGGATTATCTTCACTAAGGAGTTATGTTTTTGAAAACATCTTTTGACATCACAACATAGATGAAGAGTGTTTATATATTATACTAATATTACTAACATATTATGTAAAAAATAATAGTAAAAATGACTAACCACAAATTAAATGTTATAAAATTAATAATATTGAAAATAAGAGTATGAAAGTCATCAATATCTCTACTGTGGTTGTCAATCATGGGTAGAATTGGTACATGTTGCACGTGTGTAAATTGACAAATTAATAAGCCCATTATAGGTCATAAACCCTGTAAAAACCCAGATTTCCTTGTTCTTCTTCATCTATATTGAGATTTCAAAATATATCAATGGTTAAGCATGAGAATATCTGAATATGTCTTAATTTTTTGCACTGAATATATGAAAATAAATTATTTATTTATTATTTTTCATACTTATTTTCATTTTTACATAATATATGAAAGCGTCTACAATTTATGACGTTATAGCAGTGCTTTAAAGCAGCCACGTGTGTAACGCAGGTAAAGTTTGACAAAGTGAAGCATAGTTTGCGAGCTTTACCCCAAACTGTAGCTACCAGTTATTCCATTCGAAGGGAAAACAAAACTATAAACTTTGCTTTATCCTTTGGTTCATGTCTTCCATCCATTTCGTCTGTCCAAAACAATTTGATCAAAGAACTAACCGGAGATATCTTCATCTTTATCAACCATTTTGTAATGGTGAAGTATTCGTATTTTGACAACAACGACAAAAACTGCATTGTATAGTATTGACAAACTTCTTGTAATTTATTATTAGATTAAAACCAATATTTTTAGCTTTTCCACTTTTTTATTTGACCAGCGACCGGGTTTCGTCGTTACCGACATCATCAGACTGGTGAGAGGCTATACAAATTGTTATGTTATATATAAAAGAAGGCAGGAGTTGATAACCATGATTTGATATAATTTTCAATATTGATATAATTTTCAATTGATATAATCAAATCATGGTTATCAACTCCTGCCTTCTTTTATATATAACATAACAATTTGTATAGCCTCTCACCAGTCTGATGATGTCGGTAACGACGAAACCCGGTCGCTGGTCAAATAAAAAAGTGGAAAAGCTAAAAATATTGGTTTTAATCTAATAATAAATTAAAAATGCAATTCCATCACGAAGTGTCAGTGGATAATATAAATCTATTAAAAACTTCTTGTAGTTTAAACAAAAACTTATTACTGCTTTAATGAGATATTACAGGTTATTCAACTCAAATTGGACATTTTACAAATCAATTTGGACGCCTTACTAATCAAATTTAACGTTTAATAAATCTAATTTGACATGTTACAACAAAAAAGGACATTAGAAATTTTATAATTTTATTCAAAGTAGAATTAAAAATCTTCAGTACACATCTCACGCACATACTATGATAGTGCGCCGTGCAGGCTTGCCATCTTGACGACTAACGCACTTGTTAGACTTAAGAATAAAAATGTGGGAAGGTATTAACACTGAATACCTGTATAACTGAATATGACACACTGAATATGACGGTATATGTAATACTAATATGAATATATTTTTGATGATCCCTACTTTTTTATATGTACAATTTAGCGTCTTATTTGTTTCGAATAACACCCAATTTCAAGTGAAAATTTGTATAATATAATATTTTTTTAATTTTGAAAAACACATATATACACATAGATGTTGAAAACAAGGTTAATGGTCAACGTTAAACAAGTTAATTTAAAAAATACTTAAGCCAGCCAAATGCCAGCCATATCCACGATATTTCATTATTTTAGAATTATTTTTTTATAAAAATATCATGCTCCTTTTTTATATAGTAGCATGGAACGTACTACCGTATAAATAAAAGAAATACAGTTCAGTACATATGAGATTTTTTATGAGCTTACCAAAAATAATGCAGATTCAACCATTATTGAAGGCCAAAAAATATCTTTAATTTTTTTCCAAAAAAATGGTATTTTTCTGTTTTTTTTTCTTATGATTAGTCTGGCATGGGTATCATTCAGATGGCCGCGTTCGCCGATACAATTTTTTATCAGTGAGCCGATGCAATAAAAGCACAATAAATATCGAGAAAGGGGAAGATCATTTGTGTAATTGAACCGGGGTGTCTGTCTGCGCACGCGCCCTCGCCTCCGCCAGGCCCGGCACCGCCGCGGGCAATCACTTAACCACTCTTAATTTATAAAACCATCCAATTTTCTATATTACCACTTATTTTATCCGTCTATCCACCGCGCACGAACTGAACTCTGCAGACCTCTTAAAGCCATGGCATTCAGATCGCAGTGCGCTTTCGTGATTAAAAATATATACATTCATTCAAACCCTTATTCGCGCCCCAATGGTGCATAGGGCACTGCATTAAATTAACGCATGAAATGTCCAAAAAAAATTATATTGTTTGCAGCAATTCGTAGTGACATACTATTGTGAGGTACTAGTATTTAGTGATATTCTTTAATTCATTCAAACTCTTTTCCGCAACCCACATGGTGCATAGGGTACTGCATCATATAAACACAGTGTTATCTTGATCGTTAACACGCAAAGGAAAGGTGATCAGCCCTCCGCTTCATGTACCAGTCCAGGGTAATATTGAATAAATATTAGAGTGAAAAAAATATATACAGGAATGATAAATAAAAAGTAATCAACGATCGAGAAAGCATGTACCTACATAGATTTTGGTGACCACTACAATTTATATTACTATAATACTAACTGTCAGAGAGAGACAGTTTACATTAGTTATCGACTGGTATGTATGAATGTATGAGGAGATGCATGAACTTGGAAGAGGCGAGGAATGTTTGCAAAGACAGAGTGGTGTGACGTTTTATTCCCTCTTCCTACCCCTGCAGAGAAGCGGCGTGAATATGAAAATGCGAATGAAAGGTATACAAAACGCGATATCTCAGAAGAATGTGCGACAAAACGATGTATGATAGATGTTCGAATAGTGAAATAAGGAAGGAATGCGATGCTGAGATAGGTATTATCGATAAAAGTAAGAAAGGTGTGTTGAGATGGTTTGGACATGTAGAACGAATGAGTGAGGATAGAACGGTAAAACAAATTTATGGGGCGAATGTAATTGGAAAAAGGAGCAGAGGAGACCGGGAAAAATTTGGCACGATCAGGTTTGCCAAATACTTTAAAGCGGTCACGTTAGGAGTCGTAACAATCGGCGGATATGTATGAGGAGATGCATGAACTTGGAAAAGGCGAATGTTTGCAAAGAAAGAGTAGTGTGGCGTTCTATTCTCTCTACCTACCCCTGCGGGGAAGCGGCGTGATGGTTAGTTAGTTAGTTAGTTGTATGAAAGTCTGAGCATCTCAGGGCTTGTCGAAAATTCTTTCTAAATCTTACGAAATCATCAAAGTTCGTAAACCCCTTTTGAAATAATAAAGTTTGCAATTCAAAACACTATACAACAACATGTAGTTTACAATTCAAAATGAGAGATGACGATATAAAATTTGAAATTCAAAGTACAGTAGAACAATGAGCAAATTTACAATTTATAATACTATGTGGCAACAGGAAATGATTTTTATTTTAAAATACAGAAAAACAACTTGTAATCTAGAATTCAAAATACGGTATAGCAACTTGCGATTTACATACGAGTATATCATAATAATTATTTTTTAGATATTTTTATTACAAAAAAAAAATTTTTCCTCCAAAGTGATTAATCTTGTACTCCAGTTTCCTATACCTAGGAGTGGAATATATTTGTAAGGATGCAGATGACGTAAGTGAAGGAGATCAAAATGAAGGACACAGCTGTTAAATAGGAAAGGAAATGCTCTATAAATGGAAAATCAGATTTTCAGGCGTTTCTTAGTATGTGAAATAATCCGTTTGGATCGTATTACAAATAAAACGGTCTTCGTCAAATAAAAGCTTTCTTAATTCAATCATATATGGCTGTTGTGAACTTAATCACGGAAGATCATGAGATGGATAGTATATCTATGACTTAAAAACTTGAGTTAAGCGATTGTTTTTACCTAGAATTTTCACTCATGAATTGCATATATGAAATTATTGTATCTTTAAACATAAACAGTAAATCCACTCACAAGTGGGTAGAGCCTATAAAACTTGTAAAAATGAAGCCTAATTAGGAACATGATAAGAGTCGTTTCATAAACCATACCTAGATTTCAGAGTCACTTGGACGTTAGGTAATTTAAAAAATATCAGTAGTATTGTTGTCAATCATAGGTAGAATGGTGAATGTTACAGAACTGGTTTTTGACAGGTTGTAAGCCCTATTCCTAAACTTCCATATTCTTCTTCATCTATGTTGATATGTCAAAAATAAATAGCCATAATTAGATTTCCTAATACATCGACAGCAAATTATTTCTCTGTCATAGACAAATTATTCAATTGCTGAAATGATTAAATTGTCATTTAAAATTACATGTAAATGTCTTCGCAGCCAATCAAACAAATTACCTCTCAGTTAAATTGACTCCGTTTTCAATTACTTCGGCAACGGTATTATCTCATCCGCGAAACTTGTAATTACGGTTAATCAAATTGGCAGTCTGCGTTTCTTCTGCGTCTGAGTGATTTGCCATAATATCCTTTCGGGAGCGTCCTGATAACCCACCCCGACTGCACAAGACACTAAACAGGCCCTTTTAGTTAAATTGGAACTTTTATGTAAGAGTCCCGTAGACACAGCTGCTTCTGTAGGCAAAGTCGAAACATTTGTTAATGGGACTCGGCGCACATTTATCTCCAGCCATTACCTTATTGCCTATTGCCTTCGAATCTCTAGCGAAGCTTTGCTCTCCTGTTACCAGAATATATCAATTAAATTAATTACATATTTATAACATACCTGCAATTACAACATTTTGAGTGTGTACAAATACATGTTCATAAATCTGGATTATCTGAGTTATTTTTTACATTATTTTTGACATCTCAACAAAGACTGCCTTTTGCCTTCGATTTCCAGCAAAGCTTTGGTCTCCTGTTACCAGAATCCATCGAATAAATTAATTACATATTTTTAACTAAATATATAAATGAATAAATTGAAACTTCCGTTACAATTTATTTATTAAACATATTACAATTGTAAGTAACGTATATAAAATTTAGATGAGGTAATTTTAATTACTCATTTTGGGACATGGGATTAAGGTTAACAAGACTGAAAAATAGAGAAGAAAGTAACAAATAAGAAAACACAGGACAAAATGTAAAATATAAAGTAATAAAAGATACAATAAATAGGCATTTAAAAAAATAAGGTAAGAAGCATTTTTAAAGGAAAAAAAGAGAAAAATAACTTACACAAATATCTTAGCATAAAGTATTTTTTTTAAAGTAAAGGCAATATATTGTAAGGAACTTAAAACCAAACTTAGTTGTATTTATCGGCTACACTAACGTTAATCTAACACGTAAATATAACTAACTAGTTCACTATCATGCCAGTTATCCGCAGGGGTAGGCAGAGAAAACAGAACCCCCAGACCAATCTGTATAGAAAAAATATTGAATCTACGAGATCATTGTGTGTGTGTGTCAGTGTGTATGTGTGTGTGTGTGTATAATGTGCCTATATACGTACCTACATACATGTATAGGTATACAGGTACATAAAAATTAGAGTTAATTTTCATGTAATTTATTTTGAATTTTATTCATAATTATTTAAAAACTAAATTAACTCTACTTTTGCTCGTAGCATGCACAAAAAGTATGTATTTACTTGTTATGTATTTTCTTAATATGTATGTTTGTAATTACTTATTTTCTAAACGATTGAGAACAAGTGTTGAATAATTAAGAACGCTTAAATGATTACAGTCAAGTACTTTTCAAAAGATTGAATTCGAGTCGTCAATATCAAACAGGCAAATGATGACAAAAAAACTATTATTATCGGGGTCTATCCAGGTTGGCTTTTAAAGTAAAAAAATATATGAAGAGATTATTTCATAGCTCCATTTGAAGATTAATCTCATAAACGTGTCAAACTGGAATTAAGCTGTCAAAAGTGTATGGTTCGGATTTAAAGCGTTATTAAGTCCATATTAGGTGTATTTAAAAATGAATTGATGACGTATAAAATAAGGGATAAAAAATTTAATACATATTTAAAGATGAATATTTAAACGAATTATACCTACAAAAACAATAGTATTTTTACCATGCACATTGGAAGTAATTATTTCAGAATTAGGTTATTAATTTCGTGTATTTTGAAAAAGTATTCAATTATCAATGAGTGAGGAAAGAACGGTAAAACAAATTTATGAGGCGAATGTTAATGGGAAAAGAAGCAGAAGAAGACCGAGAAAAACATGGTGCAATCAGGTATGCCAAGTACTTGAAAGTAGTCAGGTTAGCAGTCGTAACAATCGGCGGGTATGTATGAAGAGATGCATGAACGTGGAAGAGGCGAAGAATGTTTGCAAGGACAGAGTGGTGTGGCGCTCTATTCTCTCTGCCTATCCCTGCGGGGAAGCGGCGTGATGGTTAGTTAGTTAGTTAGTTAGTTAGTTAGTTAGTTATTATCAATCAAATAAATGAAATCTAAAATTTTGTTTGCTCAAAATCTTAAATTCATTAAATTAATTCACCGATTTTTTTTTAAATTTGGGATGATTTTGCATTCAAATACGCGCGTGTTTTTATGTCGAAAGCAGAAATATTTTTAAACAACTTTTTTGTGTCACTGGCATTATTCATAAAAATAAAGATTATTCACGAAAAAGAAAAAATATTATAACGTGTACGCTTTTTCTTATAAAATATAAGAAAGTTTAAATAACTGAATAAATGAATTATTATCCTGTAGGGTTCCTCAAATTATCTTTGAATTTACAGCTGATTTGTCTTAGATTATATTTAAAAATATATCAATTCAAACATACTCTTAAGGGATATATATACAAGGGGCATACTTAACATATTCAAAGTTTAACACCCTTAAGGCACAGTTTTCGTTAAATCTTTATTTTTTTCTAAACCCAGGTAACATTTGACGTAATTGATATTTTTCTTAAAACACCGTTTTTGTATTTAAAAAAAAAATCTTAGAAATAAATATATGGTTTTAAAAAGAAAAGAGTCATTGAAAAGAATGAAGCTTAAAAATATGTAAAAATATTTCACTATTTCATTTATATGAGTATATTCTAAAAAACAAACAAAGAATCCAATATACATAAATTCTAGATATTAAAATTTAATCTTAATTGTGGCCGCATTCTGAGTTGTTTTTTTTTCATTCACAAGTTCAAATGATATATTCTTTATTTACTAGATAGAAAATTAGCATAATAACTAGTTCAAAATGTGAAAAGGATCCTTTTTACATCATAAAATACTCAGTCCATAAAAGGATCTGTCACTCATCACATTATCCTCTTAGAACGCCTAAAGCACTTGCAAATGGGGGCTTAGTCGAGATTTTATTGTTAATACCGTAATTATGAGTGACATCTGTTGGGACTTATTGGAAAAAAGGTGACCCTTGGATAAAGTATTTTTATTCGAATCAAAATCTGACAAGAAAGGACTCTCAAACTTAGTAAAAAATATTTTATTTATTAAAGTTATAATGGCCATCTTTTGATGTAATTACGAAAAAGATTTTTTTTGTTTTTTTTTATCAAAAATTCATAAAATATTTATTACAGAAATAGAAGGCCAAAATATTGCGTAATTTATTTTAATAGCACTAATTTATAAAAAAAAAATGAAAAATTCCTTAAATGTATGAAATTCAGTATTTTTTTTTAATCCTAATTTTTTTAGAAACTTTTCATCGGGCAGTGGAAAATATTCAGATATGCAAAAAATATCATCATTGTACATTAGAAAACTAAATAATATGTTTATGGAAAATATAACAAAAATATAAGCAAATAGTAAAATTGTATATTTTTTTCAGAGACGATGAAACGCTAATGATCTCGTACATTTAGTATTTTTTCCGCGTGTCTTGCTACTGGAGCTAAAATTATATAATGTAGTCTCGGCGTTAAATGACTTAATGACTCTCTTTGATGATCTTAACATGAAAACTATGACAGAATAGTCTATTCGCATTTATGAGAATATTCATCTACATGTTAAAAGGACTCATCAATCGCATGATTATCGCAAATTCTGCCTTTGCCTAATATGCAGCATTATTTATTTAGTTTGTTTAAAAAACGCACTAACTTTAAATATATCATTTATTTTTCAAACTTTGTAAAGATGTTTTGTGAAATTATGAAATTTTAAATTATGGTTTTATAATATTCAAACATTTAGTAATATTTAAAATCCATAAATTTAAAAAAACAGCGTTCCTTTAAAAATCTACTAATATACGAGTACTATTTACTTCCTAACCCCTTGAAAATTTAACAAAAGTGCATAGTATAAAATGTATCCAGAGTAAAAATACGTCGATGTTAAATCTTACATATTATCTTAGAAAGGTAATTTTTTTTAATTACCTACCGTCCAAGTGACTCTGAAATCTAGCTACGGCTTATGCAACACCGTTTATCATGTCCCTACTCAGGCTTCAACTTTATAAGTTTCATAGCCTATGCCTACTTGTGAGTGGATTTACTCTTTATGTTTAAAGTTACTATAATTTCATGTAATTCATGAGTGATAATTCTAGGCAAAAACACTCGCAGAAAGGTGGGTTAATTTACCTCGAAAGAGTGACAAAACCGGTTTCAATTTCAAAAGAAGGCTGATAATAGCTCTATTTTTTATTTTTTTTTATTTTTCAAAAATTATGTATACCTCCATATCTGTGTTACGAAGAACGATTTAACATGTGATAGAAAACTATAAGAATGTGTTAACCATGAAATGCTGAATATTTTTTATATTCTCTTAAAATTTATCATGCTTTTTGTCATTTTAAATTTAAAACAATAATCGTGTATAGAAATTCTGGTACCATGTTGTAATCCTCTTGATCATGGTCCATTGCATTCGACACGCTAAATTTTCCAGCCACGTATGATTTAAAATACAATCATGAATATTTTTTACAAAATGTTCAGAAAAAAAACGTTTTGTCTTGGAGGTCAGTATTAATTTAAATTGTGGGTATTTAAAAAAAATGCGTAGAAAATTATTGAAGCGTTTAGTGTTAATCGTTGGAGGCTGATAAGATTTTTTGTTTCGTAATTTTTTGTAAAATCCTTGGTTATTAACACTACATAATATTAGTGTATAATATTGAAAATTAATAATAATAATAAAACCATTATCCGCACCCCAATGGTGCATAGGGCACTGCTTCATATAAACGCAGTGTTATCTTGATCTTGATTTATGAAAGTAACGGCAATGTCTCCACCGAGACACCCATAGAGGCAAGGGTGAGTGAGGGTATGGTATGTGAGATAAGTATGTCAGAAATAACGAATGCCTTAAAATTAATGAGGAACGGTAAGGCTGTTGGGTATGATAATATTGCTATAGAGTTTGTAAAATGTGGTGGACTGACCACCCTCACATGGATTCACAGACTATTTAACCTGTGTCTTGAGGAAGGATACACACCTCTGGATTGGAGACGGGCAGTAATCATGCCTCTATTCAAGGGAAAGGGATCTCGCGCAGAGTGTGGGAATTATAGGGCGATAAGCCTGCTAAGCTCTGTCGGTAAACTCTATAGTAAGATTATAATTGAAAAAGTTAGAATGGTGACGAAAGAACGGATTTGGGATGTGCAAGGTGCTTTTATGAGTGGAAGAGGTTGCACAGATCAAATTTTTGCACTACGAATGCTGACGGAAAAGTTTTTGGCTAAAAATCAGAAACTCTTCTGTGCTTTCGTGGATTTGCAGAAAGCGTATGATAAGGTTGATAGGATAAAATTATGGAGCGTGCTGGAAAAATATGGAGTAGACGATAAACTTATACAAGCAGTTGCTTCCCTCTACGAGGGCAGCACAGCTAGTATAAGAGTGAATGGGGACATTACATCATGGTTTGCAATATCCAAAGGCGTAAAGCAGGGATGTGTAATGTCACCATGGTTGTTTAATCTCTATATGGACCATTGTATGAAAGAGATTGAAAGTATGGGAGTCGGAGCGAAAATGATGAATATAACTGTTAGTTGCTTGCTGTATGCGGATGACGCCGTACTGCTAGCGAGCAGCGCGGAGGACTTGCAACTAATAGTGTCAAGAATGTACGATGTATGTATGGAAAATGATCTGGCAATGAATGAAGGTAAGTCAAAGGTCATGGTGTTTGAAAGAGAGAAAGATTTGACAGAATGCAAGATTATCGTGCACAATGAATCCCTAGAACAGGTGCAAGAATTTTTATATCTAGGAAGCATGTTCACAAGGGATGGAAAAGTGGATAAGGATATTGAGAGAAGAGTGAATGCAGGGAATAGAATAAATGGTGCTTTTAACAGAGTGATTGGGAATAAGAGTATGTCCATGGAAGCCAAGCTAGCGGTTCACAACGGCGTGCTAGTACCGACACTAATGTATGGAAGCGAAACATGGAACTGGCAAAGGAAGGATGAAAGCAGAGTGAATGCTGTTGAAATGCGCTCCCTCAGACGAATGTGTGGAAAATCATTGTATGACAGAATTAAAAACGATGATATAAGAAAGGAATGTAAGGCTGAACGAGGAATAATTGAAAAGATTAGAAAGAGCTCTTTGCGGTGGTATGGACATGTGGAGCGAATGGATAGCGAGAGAATGACTAAGAAAATATATGTGGCGAATTTGAGAGGGAAAACAGAACGTGGACGACCGAAAAAGACTTGGCACGATCAGATCAATCAGAACCTAAAATCTGGCGGTGTCAAAAGTCTGCGTAATCGGAGGGCATGTATGACTAGATGTATGGATGTGAAGGAGGCTAGGAGTGTATGTCAGGACAGAAGAGTGTGGCGTTCCATCCTCTCTGCCTACCCCTGCGGGGAAACGGCGTGATGGTAGTAGTAGTAGTTATCTTGATCGTTTACACATGAAGGAAAGGTGATCAGCCCTCCGCTTCAGGTACCAGTCCAGGGTAAAATTGAATAAATATTACAGTGAAAAAATCCCTTATATTTATTTGACCCCCCTTGGGAATCGAACCCGGAACCTCCAGAACGGTAGCCGAGCGTGCTGACCATTACACTACGGAAGGGGACAATAAACGCAGTGTTATCTTGATCGTTAACATGCAAAGGAAAGGTGATCAGCCCTCCGCTTCAGGTACCAGTCCAGGGTAATATTGAATAAATATTACAGTGAAAAAATCACTTATATTTATTTGACCCCCCCTGCGAATTGAACCCGGGACCTCCAGAACGGTAGCCGAGCGCACCGACTATTACACTACGGAGGTGACCAAATTGAGAATTGACTGTGA
Organism: Brachycentrus maculatus; assembly: GCF_059751285.1. Lineage (NCBI taxonomy): Eukaryota > Metazoa > Arthropoda > Insecta > Trichoptera > Brachycentridae > Brachycentrus > Brachycentrus maculatus. Next base: position 199,039 of record NW_028281340.1, read on the forward strand.
ATTATTAGTCTTATTGTATTTTGATAACGTGACTACTTATTATTTCATCAAAGGCTTAAAAAAAATTATTCGACTCATTGAGTTTTATTTCATTATAAAGGATTTTTTGGCAAAGCAAATTTGGAAGATAGAATAAAGCGTCTTTAGACGATATATTGTAAAATAGGCGCTTCATAAATTAAACAAATATTTTGACTTTTATTATTTTAAGATCGCAGAAAATTAGGTTTTCTTGGCAATTGAAAAACTACTGATAAACATTTTGAACAGCACTCTATGAAAAAATTGCCAGGAGATGGACAGCTAGAAATCAACGACACATGTTGGAACAGGATGCAGCAAACCTCTCATCAATGAAAGACAATTTGTACCATCGATTAAGAAGATTGGCGCTCTTATATTAAGCTAATATATTCCCCCTTGAACAGTTCAAACGATTGGAATTGGACTCAATCATAAAACTATTCAGTGAAGTGGAGAGACCGCTAATAAAATATGACACTTAAATAAAAGTAATAAAATAAAACTAAAATATATGGAAATAGGTTATAGTAAAATAGGTTAGAAAATAAATGGATTTCTATCGAGCAATTCAGTCAGTTTAGGGATTGTTTTATACAGTATATAATAAAAGAGTATTGGCGATGCAGCCATTTCTTAAAAGTAATAAATCAGGAAGCATTTTTCAAAAATAATCATAAAATATATTAAGAAGAGAGAAGAACCATTTATTTTTTATACGAAGGAAAAATGGAAGTCTGTATCCCAAGATCACACTTACACCATCTGGCTTAAGTGATCACTTTATACACTGGTGCAACGTTCACCATTACGCCTTTAAAGGAACATTAATTTTCTAATATGTATGTACGGAGCGTTGGAATTCATTCGCGTATTGGTTGAAACTGGCAGATGGTGTCGCCATCTATTACGAAATTGTGAAGTAAATAGATTTCTTCACTTGAACGTAGGTGATAACTCTTTCGAATTATTTCACATATTAGGAGAACCAAATAAGGGAGTAGGTCGGCAAGGAATGATAACGTATGTTCTTTTGAAAGATTGAAAAGTTAGAGTATGTTTTGGAAGGATAAATGATCTTCAGAACCAAGGTTAAAAAGAATGGAAATGGAACTCGATCGTATACTGTTGTATTGAAGGTGTTGTGGGTAGAAAATGATATTTTAACTGAAGAAGGACATTGGTTGGCAAGGAATGCTAAAAAATATTCTTCCAGAAGATTGAAAAGTTAATCGATCTTTGGAACCAAATTTAACTAAAAACTAACTAACCATCACGCTGCTTCCCCGCAGGGGTAGGCAGAGAGAATAGAACGCCACACCACTCTGTCCTTGCAAACATTCTTCGCCACTTCCACGTTCATGCATCTCCTCATACATACCCGCCGATTGTTTCGACTCCTAACCTGACCACTTTCAAGTATTTGGCATACTTGATCGTGCCAAGTTTTTTTCGGTCTTCCTCTGCTCCTTTTACCAATCACATTCGCATCATAAATTTGTTTTACAGTTCTTTCCTCACTCATTCGTTCTACATGTCCAAACCATCTCAATATACCTTTCTTAATTTTATCGATAATGCTTGTCTCAGCTTTGCATTCCTACCTTATTTCACTATTCGAACATCTATCATACAGCGTTTTGTCGAACATTTTTCTGAGAGATCGCATTTCGACTGTATTCAGTCTAATTTCATCCTTCTTTTGCCAACTCCATGTTTCACTTCCATACATCAGGGTCGGAACCAGGACTCCGTTGTGTACCGTTGTGTACAAGTTCTATCTTTTTCGTATTAAATTTGGAACAAAATTATAACGAAAAAGATAGAACTTGATCGTATACTATTATTTTAAAATGTTTTGAGTAGAAAATTATATTATTACCGTAGAAGGAAGTCGGTTGTCAAGAAATTCAAGAAATTCAAAAAAAGTTATTCTAGAAGATTGAAAAGACAGGCCATATTAGGCAAGATAAGCGATCTTTATAATCAAAAATTAAAAAAAAAAAAAGAAACTCGACCGTATACCATTGTATTGAAGGTGTTGTGGTTAGTAAACGATATTATTAGTGTTGTCAGAAGGGAAGAAGAAGAATTAAGACTATTTGCCAAGTACCCGGAGCCATAAATAACTGCGACAATAAGTCAACACGCTGTCACTGGCGCGTCGTGTACTCAGCATTATGCGAGCTGCTCGCCACACTCGTTTAGTGCGACACGGAGAGTGCCGCCGATACTGCGTTGCGTCTCCCTCCCTAGCGCAGCCCCGCTAATGGGAGCGACCGAAACAGGAATATGATTAAGAATCAGTTTGACAGTAACAACAACAAAATTAGTCTAAACGACTTGCGAAGATCTTACACGCGCCCTGCCTTGTGAATAAATATTATTTTACCACCACAAATAAAACGATAAATCGAGTGTGCAATACCGTACACGTGATAGAAGTGAAACTTCCTAAAAAAATTAAGAAAAATAGATACCATATTTAGTGTGAGAGACAAACGAAATACAACAATACAAAAATTTTGCCAAAAAAATTATGTTTATTTAATATTTACACTGTCATTGATTTGTTCTTCAATTGGTAATACTGATTATAAATAAATTATAAAATATTTGTCCGTGATTCGATATATTAGAGATAACATGTAAAAAGCTCAAATAATCACAAAACACAATGTTAAATATTACATACAGAACGTTTGTACCTCGCTGTTCATATATAGCATCCGAAGTGCACATCAACAACTTAATCTATCTCTTTGTATCGTTGTATATACTCTTTCTTTTTATCCACTCCCGTGGCGTCGGGATATATAGCTCTCTTTCTCATTCTCTCCATGATATATCTTTCTTCTCTTTCATGTAACAAAATGTGCCTAATAAACGTGACACGTCTATGAAATAAGAGAAAGAAAATCCTTGCGGCTTAGACCTTCACTTTATGCTCCTTCACTTACGTCACTTTTCCCTATAAATATATCTCACCCCTAGTTCCTAAAAGTGTGGAGCGTACGATAATCACGTCGCCTTCACATAATTTTATTTACAAATAATATCTTATTTTTATATGGAGTTTCATAAAACTTTTACATGATTTTTAATTTTTACATTATTAATCTTATTTATACTTGTTTTATTATTTATTTAATAAAATATATATGTAGCTAGCAAGTAAAAATGCAACAACAAAAAAAATTAATAGAATACACGTAGGTAACACAAGGATTAGAATAAAGGTATTTTTTTCCTTAAAAAATATTACGTTTTTGCTCATAACCTTGTCCTTCTTACTGTGGATTATTATTCCACGTATACAAAGAAAAACGGTCTGATTCACTTTTTTAATAATAATAATTTAGTTACAAATATATTATTTAACATAAAAATCTTTTTGTTCATGGTGCCAAAGAAAGACAATGAGTTTAAAAAGTTACAATCAAAATTATTTCTGAATATTCCTATATTCACACATTTTGACTATACTCGAATATCTAATTTTTAGATAAACGATATTCAATATTACAATTTGTATGCAGAAAAGTAAACATTTCATGCCAATATGAATATTATATAATTATTTTTGGTTCAAATACTTTTTCATTTTATCATATTTTTTGTTAGGTGTGAAATGAGTCGAGTTTGTACATTAGCATAATGTGCACAAATTAACTGTGAAGTGTCTCGTAAAATAAACACAGGCATTAGGTAGTATTTTAGATGTACACGGTGACTCAAAATTCGGATACCAAAAAAATATATGGATTTAATTAAAATATTCATAAATTTACCAATCCTATTCATGGAACTTCACCATTTAATGGCAAACTTGTAGGTATATAGGGAACAAACTCTTAAATTTAATATATTTATTAAATTTTACGTCATCTCATATGTTTAAATACATTTTAAATTATATGTTGAAAAACTGATTTGATTTTTTCACAAAATGAAGGCAAAATCACTATATCTAATATAAGATTTTACCACAAAGCGACTGCTGTGATAGCGTAAGATAAATACGTATTTAATTTTTTCTCTAATAAATATCATAATCATAATATTGTTATCGTTGAAATAAATTGCAGAATTAAAATGTATTACTTTAGTTGTTATAAAAAAACATAAGTCATGTTGAATAAAAAAGATAAAGTCTACCCCAAAGTTATTATTCGGCCGCCTTTGTTGTGTAATGGTTAGCATGTTTGTTAACTATACTGATGGTCCCAGGTTCCATTCCTAGGGAGGGTTCAAAAATATATATAAGTCATTATCACAGTGAAGTGCCCTTAACATAGAATTTTACAGAAATGACTCTTTGTAAATCACTTTTATTATTATTAGTTCATTATAATATTTACATAATATTACTCTGGACTGGTATAGGAAGCGCAGGACAGATCATCTTGCCTTTAAGTAATTTACAATCAATTCAACATTGTATTAATGAGATTCAATGCCTTATGTACCATTTGATGCTGATACAGGAGAAGAAAGTTATTACCGAATCAATTAATAAAAACATTTTTCTTTTTCTTAAGTGCCATAAAATTTGTGTCATCTTATACTTGAAGAAGTGCTGGAACCCGAGTTCTTGAGGAACAGAATACGAGTAAAAAGGGGTAATTGCAATAACGATGGCTGGTGACAGCATTTGCCACCAGATGGCGGTTTGTTCGTCAACTTAGATAATCTCCTCATGGGAATATGATAACATAAATTTGAAAAACACATTCCGATAGCTGCGCGCTGACGAACATCCCAGACCTAAAACAACTCATTAAAAATACTGGAACGACGTCTACCCAGGACAACGGATGTTATGTCTGTCAATGGTATCATTCATAATTATTTTTTGATGTCTGATCTCTTATTCATTACATTACGTGGAAATAGAAAATTATATCCTGACTTATTTGAGAATCCTTTTAACGTAAAATATTCATTATTTAGAATCACTCAAACTGATAATGTTTTTATGTTCTGTACAAAACCCCCCTCAATTTTAAGACAATTTAAAACGGAAAAAACATGTCAGACGATTTTCTATTGTTATTTATTTATAACTATGACTAACTAACTAACTATCACACCGCTTTCTCAGGATTAGGCACAGATAATAGAACGCCATACTCTTTACATCGTTATTGGCATCCTTGCCTCCTTTCTAAGATTTAATTAATTTATTATGTTTTGCAATACGTCCGCCTCCGTAGTGTAATGGTCAGCACGCTCGGCTACCGTTCTGGAGGTCCCGGGTTCGATTCCCAAGGGGGGAAAATAAATATAAGTGATTTTTTCACTGTAATATTTATTCAATATTACCATGGACTGGTACCTGAAGCGGAAGGCTGATCACCTTTCCTTGTGATTCCTTGTGATGTGTAAACGATCAAGATAACATTGCATTTATATAACACAGTGCCCTATGCACCATTGAGGTGCGGTAAGGGATTATTTTTTTTATTTAAAAAGATTCAGAAATAAGTCAAAATAATTTCGATTTAATATATTATATAGTATATCCGCTATTTAATGATATTTCTACATCCTCGTGGAACAACTTCATTTGCTGTTTTTCTTTTGAGCTTGCTTTCTTTGATCTATTTTCAATAGGGTAAATATTCCGGTTCCTTTACAAAACCGGACATCGCACAACGCACAGCACTAATAAACAGAAGAAACAATATCAAAAGATGTACAACTGGCTCCCTCGTAGACGCGGAACATTCAACACGTGTTTCGCAATGAGTTACATTATTATATGGAGTTTAAATGGTTTCGTTACACATTTTAAAAAGCTAAAGCCACGAGTACTAAGAGTTTCCTTGGTTCAAAGAAAAAAACACCCAAGTAAAACTAATATTTATTTATAATTTATATTTGAAGCACTAACTTTGTGGTTTTCCATTTTATAATTAAAATGTAACTTTGTAATAGATTTATATTGTCCACTGACACTTCGTGATGGAATTGCATTTTAATATATTATTAGATTAAAACCAATATTTTTAGCTTTTACTTTATTTTTTTTTCACTTTATTTTTATTTGACCAGCGACCGGGTTTCGTCGTTACCGACATCATCAGACTGGTCTGTTTTAAAATCACTTTAATGTGTTTATTTATAGTGATTTTAAAACAAAGTAATACTAGTTATTTATAGTTATTTTGTAATAATATATATTTTAAAACAAAGTTACATTTCAATTTCAACATTTTTTAAAAAATTTTAAATTTATTTATTTATTTAATATAGTTACATTTTTATACAATTTCTATACATTTCTACTTGATACAATCATATTATTTTATTTGCGCTGGGCCTCGCAAAAAGAGACTGAGCTCTTGTGCTTGGAAAGGGACTTTTGTATTCTTTTAGTTGTTGTTGACAGTATCATGTTAATACATTTTTTTAATATTACCAGTAATACCTGTTCCCCAGGGAACATATATTTTTATGCGTTGCGAGGGAGTTATCTTGTTTAGTTTTCTATTGTATAGTCGGTATATCTTTGTAGTGTTCGTTAAGCTAATTTTTTAGAGTGTTTGTGTCTTTTATATTTTTTATTTCTTGAGACAGATGAAATGTTTTATGTTGCATTTGGATATTTTAAAATTATTTTTATATCTTTGAGATATGTTTGTTTCTAGTTTTAAGTGATTGTTTTCTTTAAAAAGGTGTATAATTGATGTTTTTGTAGATAAATTCTATATTAACATTTTATTTAATTGGTTGACGGACGCTTGCTTTGTTTATTTAAATATTGAAATAGCTAAGTAAGGAGTCAAGTATGATGTACAGATTTTGTAACTGAACTAAAATAGAAAATATCCTCTGATTCTTGACCATTTCAAAATTCATTACTTACGAATCTATATATAATAAATAAAGTTCCTTTGATCGAAATGTTGAATCTTGATTGACATGAAATTTGGCACAGTTGCATTGATATAAATAAAAATGTAAGAGACGAAAATGTTAAAAAAGGTATTTTTTTAAATTGTTTTTTTACTGCAAAGGCAGCGCCATCTGTTGAACATAACAGCATCACACGAAATATTAAATATTGTTCATGGCAGAGAGCATGCTTCTTGATACATGCTGCCACTATGCATTTTCAATGTTTTGTTGTTTTATAGATTTTAAATATTTTTATTTCTTCGCAAGTGTTGAGAAATTATACATATTAGAAATATCTCCCATAATATAAAACCAGCCAGAGAACACCTGGCTGGGTTCAGATATTTGGTTATAAATTATCGTATTAACTCGTATTATTTTATTATGAATTAATACACAATCGATTTTTTTTTTTCTTGGGTACTATTTTTTTTAAATAAAAAATATTAATTTGATTTTTATTAATATAAACAAATTTTATTCAATTTAAAATATAAATAAAATTCAAATTTTTAAAATATCAAAAAAAAAACATTTCATTTCTATTAAAGAAATAGTATATTTTTCATAATACTTTTTCAATAATATTTAATTAATTAAGATAACGAACGAGATACCTAGTACGCTAAAAAAATATGTAACTTTACTATCTACATAAATACATAAATTTACCCACTTAAAAGTTAATTTTTCAATTTTATTTAACTTGTAAAATAATATAATTTTGATATATTTATTGAGATAAATAATGTTTAAATTTAACCAGTATCTTTTTCATGTTTAAATTAAAGGTTAGTTATTTTAGCAAAATATAAAATTTTCCTTTTTTACTTTTTTTACAAAAATGTTAGTAATGTTAGTATATAACAGCTAACCGAGATTTTCGTCTATGACGTAACCATCTCTTCGAGACGTGCCCATTTCTTCGTCAGGACAATCCCTACACCAGCAAGCAAACAGTACTACAAGTCACTACCGTACTATTATTCACATACTTACAACTACGCAAAATGTTAATCACATGCGTTTTAGTCGATTGTCTCATTGTCGAACATCTCAGTGAGTTACTTACATTATTGAAGAAAAAAAATGTAAAAATGAATAACCACAAAGTAAATGCTTGAAATGTTAAAAATCTTGAGAATATTACCCTTTTTTGTTTTCAAACAGAGATTTTGATCATTAAAATAATATTTTCCCGCTGTACCATAAATAAGAGTGACAATTTGGTATCAAACGCATATAGAAATGTGAACTATAATCTGGTTTCATGAACTTGTGAAGTTTAGTTTATGTTTTTCTTAGGCGGCAAACGAGTGACGATGTTTTTACTGTCGTCGAAACGGAACGTCTGCGATGTGCGATGTGCCTAATTGCATAAAGTCTTCAAACGTTGAAAACACAGCATCCTATATTTACGTTTCACAAAATATGCTGGAACGTTCCACTTTTTTACAAAAAACATAAAATATGCTCATGAAGCCATTGTCAATGATTCTTAGAAAGCATGACACGCTTTTTTTAATTTATAAACATATTGTACGATTTATTTTCTTAATATATTAAGTTAAAGTGAAAACGCTAAATATTTATATAATTATTTTTCTTACCCATATCCGCACTCAATGGCGCATAGGGTACTGAATCTAACTGAGGTTGTATTATCTTAATCGTTTATTTTATAAGGGCAAGGTGATCCTTCTATTCAAGTATCAATGCCTTAAAGGGTGTTTGAAAATGATGCCAAATGCATTGAAACGCGTGTAATAATAGATTTTAAGAAATAGTGGTATTTACGTAGAGAAATTTAAATTTAAAAAAGATATAATTTATATTTGACCACTTACTTTGTGATTTTCCATTTTATAAATAAAATGTAACTTTGTTTTTAATTTACTATATTTATTTTATTTATTTATTTAAACTTCGTATACAGAAAATAAATAAGTTGGTACATTGGAGGGCATCATGCTAAAAAGCAATATTTTTTATGTACTTTTCTTGGGTTACTGTTTATTGAAGTTTTTTTTCGTAATACTGTACTTATTTAATAAATTAAGATAACGAATGAGATAGCTAATACTCTTTAAAAAATCTGCAATTTTTATTTTATTATAACTTAATTATAATGTCTACCGGTTTCGAAGCTGACCGCTTCTTTATCAAGACTGATTAATACTAAAACACTATCTACTTAACAAAATTCAAAATATTTTGACGGCTAGGCAAAGGAGCTTGGTAGATACTGACATTATCATGATATTTTTAATACAGGAAAAAATATATACACATAAATCACGAGGAAGGACTTGATTAATAACGTGAGACAATTAATTGATTTATGTACTCAGACACACGTTTTAAAACAATGTACTTAAATTTAATTAAATCCTAATGAGACCACCTAATTTTAAAAGCTTTTATACAGCGGTTTGTCACGCAAATTGTTATAATGGAAAGATTTATGGATTTTAACCTGAAACACGTAACTATTCTGTACCATCTAGATACATGTATTAACAATTTATTTAATAACTAGCTAAAATAAAATTTTAAAAATATTTCTAATATGGCAGTCACAAGCCTTAAACATATTTTTTAAATTATGTCTCCCAAATGTAAGTTTTATTTTATTTTTGACATATTTTATTAATTAAAAAAAATATATATTAAAATATCGACAAATTGAAAATATTTAATATGTAATAATTTAGGTTTTATGGTTTAAAAATACTTTATCACTAGCTCAGTCTGGTTAAATGGAAAAGAAAGAAAATAGAAATTAAAAAATTAAGTTGAAAATTTTATGAAACAATACAAGCGAAAACATTAAAAATGCTAGGTGACAGCGGCTGTCAAGAAGCAAGCTGTTGGCCATGAGCAATGTATAGTTTGCGTGTGTTGCTGTTACGTTTAGCAGATGACGTCGCTAAAAAAAAAATTAAAAAATATTTTTTAATATAGAGCTAAAAACATGTGAATGCATAATACCAGGCGAATTCGAATGCCACGTGTTGTAAAAAAAAATCAAAGAATTGGTGAATAACTTTAGAAGATTTAAGATTTTGAACAAACGAGCACTTTTGAGCAAACACAGTTTTTTTTATTTAAAAAGATTTTAATAATAATTAATCATTCCGGCTTGACTATGCGATGGGTGCCACACTTATTTAGCTATATTTATGTGTTTACTAAAAACAGTTTTATATTATTAGCAGGTACGATAAAAAAATTAAATATCAGGCGAAAAAAACACCAAATGAAGTAAAATAATAAAATATTTAGATATTTTTTAAGTTTAAAAATATAAAAATTAATATTGGAGATAAATAGAGATTGGATTCTGCTACATCATTATTTATTTAATTACCGAAGCGAAATCTTACGTTATAAAATGTGTAAAAATACATTTAAACTATTAAATATATTATATCATGCGTAATAATTCAAATTTATATAAGAAAATCATTTCACATTTAAATCGATTATTAAAATACATGTCTTTGTAGGTATCCGTCAATAAGGTAACAATTTGTCTTTAAAAATAAACGTAATATAAAGTAACTTACCGTCATGGTCTACTGGTCAAATAGTTTGCGATTAAATGTAATGTTATTGTTGTATCTCGGTGCCTACCTGAAACAAAAAATATATATTATAATTCTAATATTTTACATTTAAAGCATAATGTTTAAAAATTCATAATGCAATGCAGTTTTCCACAAAAGCAGTGAATGGAAGATAAGGGGAAATGTTGGGACAGCATGGTGTTGGCAAAAGAAGAATGAAAGTAGACAGAATGCAGTCAAAATGCGATCTCTCAGATGAATGTACAAAAAAACGATGTATGATAGTTGTTTGAATGGTGAAATAAGGAAAGAATGCAATGCTGTACATATGTCCAAGATTTATGTATTATTTATCTCATACTGTGTCACGAGATTAATGATATATTCAGCACATTAAAAAAAATGAGTAGTGTAGTTGTCAATCATGGGTAGAATGGTGAATGTTGCACGTGCGTAAGTGATCATTTAACCAGCCTGTGACAGGTCATAAGGCCTGTACTTTTATGTTTACCCATACTTTTATGTTTTGTTCATCTATGTTAAGATGTCAAAAATGAGACGAATGAGATGGAGAAAATTTAGATTTGTGAACAAGTGTTTGGACACACTGAAAATATTGGAAATAAAATAACTGGTGAAATTATAAGCCACATAAAAAAAAATCAATCAAGTTTTCAGGCGGTTCTCAGTATGTGAATATAATCCAGAATTCGAACCTTACATACAATTAAAAGAGTCTCTGCTTAATAAAAGCTTTCCTCAATCAAACAAAACGGCGTTTATAATAATTTCAGCTGTTCACATTAAAATGGGTATTGTTAACAGTTAGTGGTATCATATCCAACAATGAGACACTTCATAAATTATCGATCACTGTAATAGTAGTGCCATTATATCAATAGCCGTAATGGCGACTCACCGCATGGAAAGGGTTAGGTTAGCCACGTAATTATTATAACAATTTCCAGGGATTCAAAAATGACTGAATTTCATATCTAAAACTCATAAATCATGAATTCGAACTCTATTTGAAAAACACATCATTGAGAAAAATAAAAAAATAAACCCTTCAATGAGCGATTGAAAAAAAAATACAAAATGATTAAGTCGTGAATACAAAACCAAAAATTAAAAAAAGGGAATAACGTACGACTGACGAGATTTATGAGGCGAATGTACTCAGACATAGGAGCAGACGAAGACCGATAAAAAGTTATTAGAATCAAGTATTTCAAATACCTACTTGAAAGTGGTCAGGTCAGGAGTCGGAATAATCGTCGTGTATGTATGAGGAGATGTCTGAATGTGAAAGAGGAAATGATTGTAAGCAAAGACAGATTGGTGTGGCGTTCTATTTTTTCTGCCTACCCCTGCGTAAGCGGCGTGATGGTTAGTTAGTAGCCATAATTACTTAATAAATTGTTTATTTTATTGTGAAACATTCGCTAAAGACAACGTGTATCAGCAAATTAAGGCACGTTTCACACGGGGTACCTAATTTCACCGCACTACTTGTGATTCTAAGCCGACTCGTTTGTCGTGACCTTTCGAAATGGTAAGTTTTCACAAAATGACAGAAAAGTGGCGTGAAATTGATTCCGCGTGATTGGGCCCCATTGTGAATGTCACAACGCTGATTTCTATGACGTATTTAACTGCTGTTTCACCTGCTTTGTACTGCGCAGATTACACGGGTGTAATAATTGAAGAGAAATCGGGAAAAATGGTCGTGCATTGCGTTAGTCCGTTGGCCGTTTTTATGATTCTATTACGTTACTGCTCTCATTTTCCGAAAGAGTGAACCGAAGAAAAGTATATTTATACCGTTTTATGGCAATTTTATCAAACAGATTACCGATTTCCATTATTGGCAGACAATTTTACGCAATCAATTTATTTTTAGATAACGTACTCGACAGGTATCACAAACATCGGTATTATTTTTAAACTAACCACCGTACCACTTTCCCGCACGAGTAGGCAGAGGCGCAAGAACTCCACGCCACTCTGTAGCAGAAAGCTTACCAAGAATATCATAAATAATGAAAAAACATAATGAATATACTTATAGCAAATATTATTTTAGGATATTAGAAAAAAAAAACAAATACGACTTTAGCGAAAACTAACCAACTAAAATAACTAACTAACTACAACGCCACATCACGGCAGGGGTAGACAAATATAAGAGAATTAAAGTATTTTATCAACATGGCAGCGCCATCTGTTGAACGTAACAGTAACATAACTAAAATTGATCTTGGCGGGTAGGGTGCTTCTTAACAGCTGCTGTCACTTATATTTTCAATGCTGCACAAGCATTGTAAAATGAAACATACTTGAAATGTTTAATTACTATTTTCTTTTATTTTCCTTTATTCAGACTGAGCCACAGCAACGCGTAACTGGATAAAGATCGTTTAAAAATATTGCGAGTTATTCACCATCAGTTTGTATGCTTAACACATTGACTGTCAATGACAGACAATGAAGACGGATTGAAATCGGTCACCGGTGGGTGACACTTTGTACCTTATACTAACAATACAAGGTACAAAGTGGCAGCCTTCGGTGGCCGACAAGAGGCAATTGAAATGACTCGTGTCGGCCACCGGTGGCTGACACTCGCAGTTAATGTGTTAATGGTCGGAGTATGAAAAGCATTCGCCCCCTCCACTTGAAGAGTTAATTAATTAATAAATATCAAGGATAGTATATCCCTTTCTTCATTTACATAGCAACACGGAGCGATTCATTACGACGAGCTTCTACTAACCTGAGTTCTGACCAAACACGCATTCTGATATTTTCATATTCAACGCCTCACTTCCGCGGCTACTGGAGGAAAATAAATTATATTGCTACAAAAAACCACATTTGTCCCGTAATTTATGTCGGCTGTAAAAACGGCTTTCAAAATAAGGCGTAATAAGCCATCCCTTTGATTAAAATTCCAACAACGTAGTTCTAACAACGGTTATTTTCATAACGTGTCCGTTTATAAATATTACATCATTTTGTTAATTAAATTAAGTCAATATAATTATACTACAGTAGTGTAAATTATTATACAAGAATTTTCCAACTTTTCTAAATTAAACTGTCACTTAACATGTTATAATGTATAGTAGAACCTCTCACAACGAGCATAATTCGTTCCAGAATCTTACTCGTTAAGCGAATAAATGTGGAGATCCTCACCAAAAATTACATATCCGATATTACACAAAAAATCATTTCAAAGAAAATCTGTTCTGTTTACTGTATTTTATAGAAATCTTAATTAAAGTTGCGACAAAACGTTACCAATCCTGTGTTAAACCAATATAAAATCATTAAATCACACCAAAACGTAACAATTTTACAAACTAGAATTCCTGATTACTTAAAATCATTTATAATGGAAATGTAACGTTTTGGTGTGGACCTCCACAAATGGTAACTTTGAACAGAGTGATTGCAAATAAAGATATGTCCATGGAAGCCAAACCGTGGTTTATAATTGAACAACGTCGAAATGCGTTCCCTCAAACAAATGTGTGGAAAAATCATTATATGTCAGAATTAAAAACGTCGATATTAGAAAGGAATTTATGGATGAACTAGGGTTAATTAATAAGATTGAGAAGATTTCTTTAAAGTCGTATGAACATATGGAACTAATAGATAACGAGAGAATGACTAATAAATCATAACTGGCAAATGTAAATAGGACAACAGAACGAGGATGGCCGAAAAAGAGTTAGCACAACCAGATCAATCAGACCTACAATTTGGTGGTGCAAAAGCCGACGAATCTGAAAGCATGTATGACGAGATGTATGCATCTGAACAAAGCAAGGAGTGTATGTCATGACAGAAGATTATCTCTGCCTACACCTGCAGAGAAACGGTGGTTCGTTAGTAGTAGTAAATAAGATTCTCTAAACTTAAGTCGTATCATATAAGGAAAAATTATTAGGATTTATTTAGTTATTCCCCAAAATTTAACGGAAATACTAAGTTCATTAATTTAATGGTGGTTACATAATTAAGTGATGTTTCCTATTATTAATTGGTCCAATACGTCGGTGTTCCCTCAAACTACCATATAATTAACCGCAGCACGAAAAATGCTCTACCGAAATCGCGGTTTAAAACTTCCACTTCTATATTAATTATAAAGAACTTGTTTATTTGAACTTACAAACTTGTCTTTAAATGTATAGGAACAAGAATGTGATAAATTGTGTATTATTGTTTTAAATTTGAATAAGAAATAAAATATTTTGTAAATGAAAAGCATTGTTAACATTGTGGTATAAATTGTTTATTTGACCAGACAATTATAAGCTTGAGTAATAAAAATGAAAATGGTATTTTCTGGCGTTTCTCATGTGTGTGATTGAAATCCAGGATTCGGCCCTCACATACTAATATAAAGTTTCTGCTTAGTAAAAAGCTTCTTTACATCTCACCAATAGATGTCTCTAGTGAAGTTCTAGTGATTCAAGAACAAGGTTTCTAAATTGGTTCATATATATAGAACTTCCAAGAATTTGAGTAGCGTGGTTGTCAATAATGGGTAGAATTGGTGAATGTTACACGTGTGTAAAGTGATCACTTAAACCAGCCTATGACGGTCGTCAGCCCCGTAAATGCCCAGACTTCCATATTCTTCTTCATCTTTGATGAGATGTCAAAAAATAATATGTTTATTTGAATTTACAAAGTTGTCTTAAAATGTTTAAGAACAAGAATTTCTCACTTTTAATTTTACTAATTCAAAATTGAATAACAGAGGTTGACGAGCAGTGACATGGATTAGAAACTAGCGTCGCGTATTCAATTCTTGCAATTTTTTATTATTTATTTATTTATTTAAACTTCAAGTACCTACAGAAAATCAATGTACATTGGCGAGCTTATTGCTATAAAGTTATATCTTACAAACAACCAAAAACGGACTAGTGATATTGGTCAAAACGTTTGATACCTCATATAGCTGTTTTCAAACAGAGGGTAGATAGTGCTGGAACATAAAAAAAAACATAACTTGGAAATCACTGCTATATTAATTAGGCAACTACTTTATATATTTATATACTTTACCATACTTCCTTCCAAATAAATGTTTATAATCAGATTGTAGGAATCTATTAGTGCTCTTTGTAATTTGGTCGATATTTTAGGTTATTATTGATTTGGTAGATTTGGAAGAGAACACTGCTGCTATACGATGCAGTGCCCTATACACCATTGAGTGCGGACAAAGGTTAGAAGAATATTATAGGTTATGATTGATTTGGTCGTGCCAAATATTTTTCGGCCGTCCTCGTTCTTAATTAATTTTATATTTTGATTTTACATAACTAGTTTGATAGTGAAATGAATATAACGTATTGCAGAAAAAAAAACAGTTTTGTTTGTGATATATCTCGGGGCTCAGTGGCATAATGCTCTCGCATTATTCCGGCATTTTTGCTCCTAGCTGCGAGCAGTGAGTGTTTACTTTGATAATAATTGAGCGACTGGCGGCTAGCGACCCGCAAGAAGTAGCGGCCCTCCCACTCAACATTTGGAGAGATTTAATTACCAACAAGTGCCATGCGCATGCAAACGCATTATCAAAGTGCTGTGTTCTGCAGTCGTAGGGGGACAATATCATAACGTGTACAGGGAGCAAATTATAAACACCTGTATGGACTAAGTAGGTAAAGAAAGTTTTTTTTTAATGTATGGAAAACTCACAATTAAGTATATATATATAAATAAAAATATAAATGTTCACAGCATTTCGAGTATGTCCAAATAATTCTTCACAAATGTGGTTTTCCTCCATTGAGGAGTTTCTTTCATTTTTTAAACCTTAACATATCCAAATAAAAGGACATCACTTTCATATTTCGACGGATATTGATCTGTTCCATGTGTCTGAAGGATACTCCTAAGCGGGAATCTGCAATAACTTTAACAAGAATGGTTTTACTTAGTTTGTAATTTGTGTTTAATACGCCTTAAATGTAAGTGAATCATGTACATATTTACATGTTAAGTATTGAATTAATTTATTTGAATTTAATCACTTGTGACTTCCAGTGCCTGTGTAATATTTCTATCAAAATTTTCAGATTTACTGCATTTAAACAAAAATTCGCTTATCGATCGCTGACTATTTTTTGTGAGTTGCTTGTATTACTTTTATATGTAAATCGTGTAAAAAAGTATAAAAAGGGCGAATAAAACGAATACGTTTCGCGGCGAACTTTTGACGATCGGAGTCGCGTAGTGCGCTGAGACCCCCTGTAAATTAACCGCGTTTTAAAATGAATATATCATATTAGAGCCCACTAGCGTGTCAAGTGAATTAAGGGCGCGGGGTGGGGACGAGTGGGGGTGACGGACGGTAATCAGGCAGAAAGCAGAGCGGAGAATGTCACTCACATATCAGCTTATTAGCGCACACCCACACATCCACACAGCTACGCGTGCAGCTACATTCCTTCACCGACACAAGCAGACAATCGCACTCGAGCGGCGGGCGTCAACGATCGGCATTAGAGCCACTCACAACATAAAAAAATTATAAATACACGTAAACAATTACATGAAATTATGGTAACTATAAAATTAGGATTAAAGCTCTGTACTGACATTTCTTGGTGGAACTGCATTTTATAAAATAAAATTTAGTGTGATAAAAATCTATATAGTGTGAAAAAAATATATATAGTTTCTTCCTCATCAATTTGATCAATTTAACCGACATCATCAGTTTGATGATGTCGGTTACAACGAAACCCTGTCGCTGGTCAATTAAAATTTATATGGAAAAAAACTTTAAAGTTGTTATTTTATTATTTTGAATGAGGAAATTAAGAGGAGAACCAGAATAGCGGATATCATGGATCGCGTAGCAAGAGCGAAGTGATATAAGACAAGACCATATAAGATGACCCCTGAAATATTTGGATAAAGACCTTGGGAGAGTAAGAGAGGCACTGAAAGATCTTTAAAAAGGTGGTTGTTTATAGAAAGTTTATTTCCAGGTGTTTTTTTATGATAAATGATCATTTTTATTATATTAATTATATTCATTGATTATTATAAAAATGAAGCACTTATATTATAAGACTTATAGAGTTTTATAACGTTACACACTAGTTTCGAAAACTAACAGTTATGATCGATAGGTGTAATAAAATTTCAAAATAATCAACATGTCATTCCACAAAGTTAATTCTTCTTCTCCGTCTTAATCCTCATTGCTGAGGGTTGTGACCCTTGCAGGAGCAATGACTCTTCTCCAGTTATCCCTTGACTGCGCTGCACGTAGCGCTCCAACCACTGAGGTGCCTGCTGCTGCCTTAATTTGATCGGTCCATCGTGTGGGGGATCTTCCTCTCCCTCTCTTTCCCTCCAGGCTACCGATCACAACTAGTCGTTCCAGGCTATCCTCGTTGCCACGCGCAACGTGTCCAAAGAACTGGAGAATCCGTCGGGTACAGATATTGGCCAGAGACAAGCCATCCAAGCGTAGTTCCTGGCGAATGGACTCATTGGTGCGTCTAGCTGTCCATGGAATTCGGTTAACAAAGTTAATACCGAATCAAAAAAAATACATAAATTGAATTGTTGACGTTTTATCGCGATCACAATTTGTAAACTGTAGCATAAAAGGTTAACATATTCGTATAAAAGTATTTTTATTAACCTTACAACCTACATAAATATACTATATAAACTTATTGATGCTGACACCTTTATCAAATTTCAAACAAGAATTATTTGTATATAGTTTAATACACCAATTGTTTAGCACACCTTCTTAGCAAATAACATGTAAACAATAGATTGCGTATATAATTATTAATTAGGAGGCGTAATGAGAGATGTTTATAAATTAATTAGAAATAATGAGTAGAGTGATTATGTGAAGAAGATTGAAACAATAATAGCTGATAGGAAACTAATTAAGCTGAGACATAACAATAGTAATTGGAACTTGCAATAATAAAACGGTATAACTACATCATAATATGACTTATACGTAAGAAAGAGGAATGCATAGTTAATGAAGTATTACGGCCTTATTTGGACTAGTTTTTTTTTTCTTAATAGGCACCCAAAGGGAATCAATGATGAAACTGCATGAAACATTTCAAAAAATATTATTTTAAAATCTAAACGGTAAGCTTATATCAAGGGGTAAAATCTTAAAATGTATCTATGGAGTCAAGTGTAGGTAAATTAACGACTATGGCATGTTGAACTCATTAATCGATTCGTATATTCTGTCAGAAAGTTAATATTAACGATTTAAAATAACATATTTGACATATCAACATAGATGAAGAAGAATATAGAAGTCTGGGTATTTACAGGGCTTATGGCCTTGTGTAGTGGAAAATTGGAGTAGTGTGGTTGTCCATCATGGGTAGAATAGTGAATGTTGATCGTGTGTTCAGTGATTACTTAAGCAGCCTTTGACAGGTCATAGGCCCTGTAAATACTTAGATATCCATCAAAAAAATACCCTGGCTAAAATGGCTCTGTAAATACTTAGATTAGATCATCTGTGATAAGATATAAACAATGTAAAAATAACTCTTATGTAAATTAATACTTAGTCACAATTCACCATTGTACCCATGAATGACAACCACACTACTCAAATTTTTGGAACTATTAATATTTATTTAACTCGTGGCAGTACATGTAAGTTCACAACATCCATCTATGTTAGAATAGGGGAAGCTTTAATTGACCAAAGACTCTTTATATTTGTATATAAAGTCTGAATCCTGGATACTGACGTACATACTTGAGACCCGCCTGAAAACATGATTTCCATTATTTAATGTAGCTTAAAATATAAAATATATAAGTATGTATGTACTTCATGAGTATGTAAGTTATGAATCTGGGTATGAAAGCACTCCTGAAATAAAATATGTATGTTTGCACAGCGTAATTTAAAGTATTATGCTCCATAAAACACAATGTTACATGCACGTGGCCTGTCACAGGCAGAAAAATTAGAACGCACTCTATGAATGTGGGAGATGTATGAATACTTCCCTCTCTGCCCACTGGGAGACGTGAGTAGTATGTCATAGCAATATTATATCACTATCCATATTTCCCTGTATAAATGCCAAGATATAATGTAAGAAAGGTGTGTTGAGATGGTTTGGACATGTGGAGCGTATGAGTGAAGAAAGAACGGTTAAACAAATTTATGAGGCGAATGTAGTTGAAAAAAGAAGCAGAGGACGACCGAGGAAAACTTGGCACAATCAGGTATGTCAAATACTTGAAAGCGGCCGGGTCAGGAGTCGTAATAATCGTCGGGTATGTATGAGGAGATGCATGAATGTAGAAGAGGCAAAGAATGTTTGCAAGGACAGAGTGGTGTGGCGTTCGATTCTCTCTGCCTACCCCTGCGGGGAAGCGGCGTGATGGTTAGTTAGTTAGTTAGTTTTATAATGTAAATGAAAGACTGTTTGTATTATTTATTGATTTGGCATTAACTTTGTGGAATGACATATCAGACGTATCGTATCAGACCACTAATTGAGTTTAATTCCACACTTTCGAAAACTACAGATGTTTTCACCGAAATGTGATCACGAAAGTATCTCGAAGAAAACATCCGTAGTTTTCGAAACTTGTCGTGTGAAACAAAAGTCAATTAGTGGTCTAATACAAGTGTTTAATTTTATATAAAAATAGGTGTTCCCTAGCATTTTTTTCAAATGGATAAAATGTCAGTATCAAAAAAAGAAGATAAAAGTACCTCTCAAAGCACAAGAGCTTAGTCTCTTTTTTCGAGAGGCACAGTGCAACGAAAATTATAAGATTGTATTAAGTATAAATGCATAGATTTTGCATTAAAAATGTAACGATATTAAAAAAATAATAATAGTAAAACAAACGTAAACAAATAAATATTGCCGGACTGTCAATATTTTATTGTAAATTTTTTCATACTTCATGTAACAAAATACAAGTGTCTTTAATCACATAAGTTTTTTGTCGGATTTTCTTTTAAACCGACTTATAGTCAACTAGTCGTCGACTGCCGATAACTCGGTCACCAACTGCTAGGCGCTAGGGCCGACTACCTGGCAACACTTTACTGTGCTAAAACGACTGTTTGTTATATTGCAAGCTGTCCGAATATTTACAATTCTGACCCAGTCTCACTCTCTTAGATTTAGAACTTTTAGTATCCTTTGCACCATTATGTGTTTTTAACATCTCTACATAGGTGAAAAAATTTGGATATCTGTATTCTGTATTACAGGGCTTACAACATGTTATTGGCTGGTTAAGTGTGATCACTTTACACGCGTATAACATACACCATTCAACCCATGATTGACAACCACACTACTCAAATTTTGGTAGTCAACATACTTGTATAATCAATCTCATGACGTGCCATGAGTACACTACAGCCATCTATAATCTATGATCACTTAACCAGCCTACGACTGATCGTGAGCCCTGTAAATACCGAGATTTCAATCTTCTTCTTCATCTATATCGAGATGAAGAATAATGTGGTCGTGTCAGGAGTCGAAATTATCAGCTGGTGTGTATGAGGACGTGCATGAATGTGGAAGAGGTAAATAATGTTTGCAATGACAGAGTATGTTGGCATTATATTCTCTCTTCCTACCCCTGCGGGGAGGGGTGTTAGTAAGTTTATCTATGTCTAGATTTCTAAAATGTAAAATAATTTTTAAGGTGGAGAAAGCCAGATTTGTGAACAAGTATTTGGACACAATCAAATTGTGGATTGTGTATTTTTACTAAAAACATGGACAACATTTCACAGGGATGGTTATGTAAAAGTAAGTACTCTCAATTACTTAATTATATTCCATTGGCTACCACACAGATATTTCACAAGAAATTTAATTAACAAAATGTATTCGCTATCTAATGCGGGTTGTAATCTCCCCATGAAAAAGAAATGAATTTAATAATAAAATTTTGGTACATAGAAGGAACGGGGTGACATCGCTTGTCTCCCTCCCCCGCAGAATAAATTATTCGGTTGTCTTTTTCTAACCTTCACCGGCCCCCGGAGCTCGGTCTCATTTGGAAATTCAATTATTTCAATATGAAATTTTAATTTTGATGCTGAAATTAATTATCGGAATACCTTAGATGCTCAAGATTTCTCTCAGTATTATTAGTTTGGCAGCTACAACTCCAGTAATTGCTTGTTGACTGATATAATATTATTCAATTATTAATTAAAATAGTTTTTAATAATTTTAAGGGTAAGTTTTCAATACGTACATAACTTTATTTAATATCTTACGTTATTTAAATAAGGATGGTGATAAACATTTGTAAGGTTTTTATTTTATATATTTGTATAATTTTCTTTCTTTATAACCACTTTTTATTGGTACATTTTTTCTCCAACCGGTTTCGACAATAATTTCAACGTTAATTGTCGAAACCGGTTGGAGAAAAAATGAACCAATAAAAAAGTGTTTAAAAACAAAGTTGTTTTATTTTAAGATTTGTAAAATGTGCCACCAAGTAGCCGCGAAAAACATTCAAGAAAATGAACTTTATAATTTTAATTAATAAAAATAAATCCATTTTTAATTAATGTTTTACTTGGTAAATACCACTATTACTAAGTAAAACAGCGGTATTTACCACGTAAAGCATTAATTAAAAATGGATAGATTTTACCACAAAATGACTGCCGAATCAATGAATGAAATAAAAATAAACGCTGATGTTTTTCATATTTATTGATTTGGCATTAACTTTTTGTGGAAAATCATGAAGGGTTAAATATTAAAATGAAATACTTGTATATGTATAAGACCGCTTTTTTAGCGTATTGATGTAAGCACGATTAGTTTCGAGAACTACAGATGTTCTAATCAACTTATGAAAATACGAACTGATGCATTTTTACCTGTCTTAGCCAACATCTTTTGATCTCGAAACTAGTCATGTTTATATTAATTCGCTAAAAGAGCGATTTTTTACAAGTGGATTATTTTTATATAGTCATCTTTTTTGTTACGATAAATTAATATACCATCCACGTTGGCTGACATAATACAAATTTAGGTAAAAAAATAATCATATTACAATGGCATACTTACCACAAAAAAATTCATACTCAACAGCCATTTTATAAATTCTGTAGAGAAATGTTATAAAGATTGTCCTCGAAATATGACACCGCAGTATAATTTAAAGCATTTGGTAAAGCACATTACTTGATAAATTCATATGTATTAAAATGTAATCTTACTCTCACATTTTTGTAATACAATGTGACACTCGAGTTTTCCCAGTCTAAAGTCTATCATGACAACGAAAAACAAATTTGTAATAAAAAAGAACGTCTCGACTATTTTTCAGTCTTTTTCAATTCGAATCTTGAACCCTACAAGTACAAGTATGCTATCTACAATATATGTGCGAGTGAGGAATTCATCTCTTTTTTCGTTGGCTTACAGGGATCACAAAGCCCACACAATGATTTTTAGTATTAAAATATTTATCGTCACTCTAAACTGAGTGTATTACATTAGACCACCCAATGTAATGTTGTTATTGGTTTCAAGTAACTCACTAATTAGCTGTATATTTAGTGTATGGTTTAGTGTTATAGCATCGTATTTCTACGCCTTGGAATTATACCATAATAATCATACTGTATCCAATTCTCAGAATTTCAAACAGCTTGCAAGCATTTTTCACACTCCACCTCGTTAATATCAAATAACTAAAAATACTAATTCGAAAAGTGCATTATTTAATTTTTAAGTAGCTGTTGACCTATTTAAAAGCAAATTGTTTGATTTTAGCATTGCATAAATTTTGT
Source organism: Brachycentrus maculatus (assembly GCF_059751285.1). Lineage (NCBI taxonomy): Eukaryota > Metazoa > Arthropoda > Insecta > Trichoptera > Brachycentridae > Brachycentrus > Brachycentrus maculatus. The sequence goes on from NW_028281340.1 coordinate 222,388, forward strand.
TAACTTAAAATATAATAAGTGTTGACCTATTTGTGGGTATGTTGTTTGCTTTTCTATGACAAATAATTAACTGATACTATGCAACGTATGTTATTTAATGTGTCACACCTTTGTAAACATGTGCATATGTATTCAAACGAATTTGTGATAATTAAAATTTCATACACATGTTATATGAATCACCAACGGATTGAGTAAATAAAATACAATATTTTAATTATTCGTGAAATTATTTAATATATTAAACATATTTGAACACATTTTTGTTCGTGATATTAATTTTTTTCTACATAAACGTACGTGCATATATAGTTATACCGTTAAAAAATTGTTTTAAAATTACCTTGTAGCGAAATCAAAGATTGGTAATTTTTCTAGAATTAACTAACATGATCAAAACCGATATTAACGAAACCTGATACGTTCGGTTTAATAAAATTTGCAACAAAATTGAGTAGAAATTTAGAAAACACTCATTTTTATACTTTTTCTATGCTTTTGTGTAATAATTTAATTTTCTGTTTAAAAAATAAATATCATACCACACATTTATACAAAAAAAAACTAAAAATCGTCGAAACAGTGATAAAGACGAGTAATGTCCGGATATAATTATTTTACTATTTTCATTGTGAATATCAGTTAACATCAAATGCACGATTTCATCTACGTGGGCTACATTTTTTTTAAGAGAAATATTTGTGTTTTTATTACTCACACAAATATTTCAATTTTATACTATTTCTCTGAGTCTAAGCAGCTCATTATTAGAAATAGGTATCAAATTGTAGTGGTGTGGGTTTGAACCGAGAATCATGGCCAGTCTCCATATGTCTCTAACTGTTACGCCGTCATATAATAAAATCTTTAGAAAACAATTTACATCATTTTTTAATAACAACTGAATTGGCCTACATCCTTTCGATATAAGTTCACGGTACATAATGCACAGGAAGCCCTTAATCTGTATTGATAGTACATAGAGACAGAATGACAAACTATGCATGAAACATAACTGATAACTCCGCTGCACCGGGATAGTGCACTGACTTACTGCATCCTGAATAACTATTAGGTTAATTATTGTCCAGATAAAAAATTTCGTAAATATTAACTCCCGTTACTGATAAGTATTATACATTCGTTAGACTTGTTAATACAAAGTCTGCTTGGTGAATTCGAATCGATTTCAATTTGAAATTCAATAGCGATTACAACCCAGCAATATCGTATAAGAATACAAACAAATATGTATGTTGTAAAAATAACAACAAAAAAACGTTAGAAATCATTCACCTTAAAACCTGTATAATAGATATTTACGAAAAACTGATATTTTGAAAATAAATAAAGCATTTTTTATTATATTGTTAATAAGACGGATTTAAATATTTTTGAGTGTGCCCAAATCATTGTTCGCAATTTCGGAATTTGTCTCCGGTGAGGAGCAATTTAACTTCTGATTTTTATTAAAATCTCAATATGTATGTATATGAAGAAGAATATATGGAAGTCTGGGAATTTACGGGGTTTACTACCTGTCATTAGCTGGTTTAATTGATCTCTTTATACACGTAGATCATTCACCATTATATCCATGATTGGCAACCACAGTAGATAAATTTCAGAAATTACATTAATGCTTTGATTGAGCTTTATTGATGTCTTTACATAGATAAAGATGAATATATAGAGGTTTCAGTTCAATTGAAATATAAATATAGCTTCTGGCTTGTGTGGTTGTCAATCATGGGTAGAATGGTAAATATGATTGGAATTTAATCACTTGAACCAGCCTTTGAATGATCGTAAACTCCAAAAATGCCTGTACCTCCATATATTCTTCTTCATCCGTGTTGAGATATCAATTATTTTAATTTAAAATACTTTTTTTTGTCCAAATACCGAATCACCGAATTCTGATTTTTACGAGCTATTGTTTTATGAGCTATAACATTTTAAACAATGGGAATTTCCTGTTGATCGAAGATTGAAGGAGATACAGATTTAAAAGTAACGCCGATTATCAAAATTGACAAACAAATGTCTTATTTCTTCAACATTCGTCCCACCATTATTGTCGAGTTTTTTAACATCAAATAAAACTGGACAGTATTTAACCCTAGATTACGGGACATTCGTAAAATTTACGAGTGACATCCAATCTGTTGGGGGCACCGAGACAATACATGTAAAGTAAATGAAGTGACAACTAGTAACGTTTTTTACCAATATTTTATGTTCATTTTGTTTATAAATCTCTAAAAAACATTTTTTCGTATCGACGTACATTTTACGATTGTCCCGAAATAAAGTACATTAAAACAAGTCTCGTGGTTACGGGTTAATGTAGCTTGTTAAATGACACTTTACTGTATTGTTACAGTTCCCGAACCATATTATAGATTGAAATTACACTATAATAGTTATAAACATGGATTTCCCTAAATAATTCAATCTAAAACTCTTAAATTTAAGCAAGTAAACATATTGAAATTCTAAATTACATTGAATTACAATCTTCATAGCTTTTTTTCTTCATCTTTCAACATCCTAAAGGTAGGTACATCTCTCAAACTTATACTATGTTTCACATACAGATTTTACTAATAATGTTGAGTACGTCGAAACACGTACCTTTTTAAATACACTTGTTTCTTAATATGTGTTTGTTTTTTTAATAATCAGAGTTGTTTACCGAGTTCAAATTAAGTTTAAAAATATATAAATACTTTAACAAAGTGACTACCGATTCAAACAATACAAATATAAAAAAAAATCAAAATAAAACATATATAAGTATATAAAATTAGTGATTTTAGATTTTTTTTCAAATATTTTTTAAGGTCTCGAGGATCCAAAACAAAACAAATATAATTCACGATATTTTTAGAAAGTATATAAAAGGTTCTTTTTTAAATAAGTCACAGAAGGTGTTATAGAAATAATAAATATATTGGAAAGGCCCTTTCGATTTCAACTCTGTAAGGGTGGAATATAAATCACTCAATTCAAGGACTGCTTAAGCCTTGGCAGGAGCGGATCGAGGTAAAACTCTTCCCCGCTTACTCGAGATACAAATTCAAAAAAGAAATAAAATTATACACAAGGATTTTCTTTGCTAAAGTGAGGAAAAATAAACTGAAACTTTGTAAAAAAACATTAATGTTTCATAAGTAAATGATAACCCTTTGATTTAGTACCCTTTTTAAATAATGTATTTTCTGTTTTGTTTGTTAAACTATATCAATCAATTCAGAAAGTTTGTTTAATCATTTTTTTAAGTTTTTAAAAAATTAGAGATCTTTAAATTCTAAAAAAATCTAAGAAGCATTTTCTTACATATATTTTTTACCATTAACTGTTTATTTCTGAAATTATGTGTTTAAAACATAGGACAAAAAATAATGATATAAGTTTACAGTAAATACAAATTTCATAGACGCACTACTATTAAAAACATTTTATTTTAAAGTAATTGATATTTGCAGAAAGAAAATTTCATAATATAAAATTATGGATTTTATATGAATTCCTAATGAAATTTGATTCATAATGATAATTTTTCGTGCGTTTTTTCAAATTAAATTTAATAAATTATTGATTCGTAAGAAAAAAGTTCATGGTATAAAATAATACACGTTTGTTTGTAAAAAATACTATGTTCTTGAAAATACGATCGATCGGTTTCTATGTAAGAATGTACTTGATATAATGATCAAACGAGCCGATTTTTTGTGAATAATGCAACGCTTCCCATTATTTAAATATAAACCAAACAAACAGATTAATAAATACGTGTGTAGCCATAAAAATAAACATAAATTTTCTAATGAACATTTCAATAATTTATGATGCGTATGTTTGATTTCATCTCAATTTCATCAGATGATTGGAATTTCAGCATTGATTGAGTATTCGTGTCGCTTATAAATTAATTGCATAGCCATGTACATACGTGCCCACAATTACACGTCAATTTATTCAGTACGGGGATATGTTATGCATTTGTGATGCGTTATTAGATTTCGGTTATTAAGATCGATAATCATCAGGTATTGATAAACAATTTGGCACGATGCAAACGATTTTCATTAACTGACAAAGTTCATATATATATATATATAGAACTTCCAAGAATTTGAGTAGTGTGGTTGTCAATAATGGTTAGAAATGGTGAATGTTACACGTATGTAAAGTAATCACTTAAACCACCCTATGACGGTCGTCAGCCCCGTAAAGGCCCAGACTTCCATATTCATCTTCAACTTTGATGAGATGTCAAATATAAATGACAAAGTATTGATGATATTATTGTCATTCAAACACTTTTTAATAAAAAGTGTAGACGATGAAAATAGATGTAGGCATAATACAAAAGACATCACTCTTGTGGGAATGGATTTGTATTAGCTAACTTGTAATATCAATTAATTAATTTATGAAAATTGGGTATTTATTTATTATTTACTCAACCGGACATTAGATTATTCGCATCACAAATAATATATCAAAATACATTATGGATGTTTTAACTTGAGATGAGGCATCTATTGTTTTTATATGAAAGAAGATCTGACCATTCAAGGCATACGACTTGTCATTTGGCCGAATTAAATAATCAATTTATACCCATTATCAAACACTCACATAATAAATTAAAATGTAACTTTGTTTTAAAATCACTATAAATATTTTATTATAACTTATTATAATGTCTACCGGTTTCGAAGATAACTGCTTCATTATCAAGACTGATCAATACTAAAACACTATCTACTTAACAAAATTCAAAATATGTTGACGGTTAGGTAAAGGAGCTTAAGTAGATCTCAAGTGGATATTTTTTTGTGTTGATTAGCAGTCACAGTCAAAAGGGATAACAAAGTTACATTTTAATTATAAAATGGAAAATCACAAAGTTAGTGCTTCAAATATAAATTATGCTTATATGATTGTTCGTTATTCGATGGGATGTTTAATTTTTGAAATATGTTTATATGACTGTTGATGGATTTCTTTCGTATGTTACTTGTAATTTTGAAAGAAACGGAATTAGGCTGTCGATACTGCTCTCCATTGAGAATTTGTAAAGTTTATAGCTTTCTATAGAGTGAGAATGTTAGGTGAGACAGAATACTGAGACATCCATCTTCTTTCGTACAAAACGATAGATGCTTCATCTCAAATTGAGACACCTATAATATATTTAAAAAATAAGGCCTTTAATATTTCAGATTACAATGTAGTTATTAAAATAAATCATATATTATGTAAATGGACACATAAAATTGTTCAGTGAACATTGTGTCTCTTCGGTAAAATTAATTTGTTGATAAGGGTTTAATAAGTAGAATAACCTCCCCTATATATTAATTTTTAAACACCCCCTCCCCTCCCTTGTAGTCCACCCTAGATGAGAACTCATTAAAAAAGAAATGAATGAAAAGCAAACATTTGTTTTCCACACAAAGATTGTATTGTGTACGGACATTTTTTTGGTTTACAATGGTTTCCCGACATTGTTCGACCGCAGATATACCGAACCATCGATTTAAATATTTATTTAAAAATAAAACGATATTAGTATGTAGGTACCTTGTATAAATAGTAATATTGTAGAGCACTTGGTAGATATTTACCTATTTCACGATAGAGCATTTTTCATCAATGGCTGGTCTTAAGGCCGATATTTTTTAAAATATATACATAAATGTTTATAAAGTAGTACAAATTAATATCATTTTTATAGAATTCGGTGAAAAAAAATTTATAAAAATACATCTATTAAAAAAAGAGAACTTGTGTCATTTCATTTTATTTTTAATATATTACTTAATTTTGTAATTTACATTACACATATACAAAATAGTATTCAAACTGAAAAATATATATTTTTGCGCTTATTAAAAAGCAATATCATGTCAAAAATTCAAATTTATCACTGAATAACTTTGGGGAATTTAAGATTGAAAAAAAATGAGTAAGTACATATTTGAATTTTTATTTATTTTAATTTGAACTTTTAAAAAAACTTATTATTACGTAATTTTTAAGTAATCAGTAGTTTTTGATCGCCTATTCGGGCATAGAATTTGAATAATGGTTTCAAAGTAGATAATATTTAATTTGTTTTACGAACTGCATAGCCATCAGAAGCTACTATGGTTTTATTTTGTTTTATGATTAAATAACATATACAAAATCACTCACAAACGAGGTTAATAAAAAATAAAAATAAATACATTTTTATACCTTTTAAAAGAAGTTTGCCAACTGTTTAAGAAAATAGAAATCAGAGTGTGATTGAGTGAAAATTGAGCCTAGGACCTGAGGAACAGAAGTCTTCGATGCCACCACGTTGCCACAACCCGACTTGATTATTTCGGATGTAATAATTAAATAAATACTGTAACAGACCCCGATGGTTGCTCAACCCTGCTAAGGTTCTGTTTGTTGAACATGGAAATGGGATCGGTGTAGGTATTATGTAATATACGCTAATCACTTATTTGAAAACACGACAAATCAAATAAGCTCAAACTCCACGTAATGGGCAAACATGATTACGACCGCGATTTTAATATCATAGGACCTGGATAAACCATTCCATTGTTATTTTATATCCAACCTCTCCAATTTCTCAAAAATAATATATATATATATATATATATATATATATATATATATATATATATATATATATATATATATATATATATATATATATATATATATATATATATGTGTGTATACATATATATATATATATATATATATATATTTATATATATATATATATATATATATATATATATATATATATATATATATATATATATATATATATATATATATATATATATATAAATATATACACACACACACTGAAAAACGGTGTTAATTGATTATTCGAATATTTCATTTTTCGAAGGTGCTTTAAATTTTATCAATTTGATTTATTTTATATCAAGTTTAGCTATTTATTTAAAAATAAATTGACAAATACTGAAAAATAAACCATATACGTGTTGAGTTTGAAATATATTGTATTTATTATATTTTCTTGGCTAGATGTTTATAAAAATATCCATAGTTCTCGAAACTAGTCGTATTTACTTAAATATTTATTTTTATATTTGAATAATAATATTGAGGCTTAAATCCAGTAATAATATTACAGTAAAACATTTAAATTTAGTTATAATATTTCCGCTTAACATTTTCACTACATGAATATTTTTTTCAGAATCGAGGACATTTATTGGAATTCGTATTCTGCATTTCCAGAAATCGGATCCTCTATCGTCTGGACATTTCTTTCAACTTTCATATCGAATGAAATTTCAATCTCCCACTTCATTTATTTACCAACCGTTTCTCTGTAACCCTATATCATGCGATGTTCAATATAGAATATTTTATTTGATCTTATAATGTGTACCCTTACGGGATGCAAAGCGCGCTAACCCAATATGAATGGTTCCATATTGCAAAATATCTAGTCTTTACTTTGACATTTGGGTTTGCCTCGCTTAATCCGGGTAATTAGTTCTACCGGGCTGTCCGATACTGTAAAAAATATTCAATCAAGAATTATCAATTTTAACTTTTATAGTATCTCTCATATATAATGGATTCATTTCTATAATCACAATGATCCAAATTTATATTTTATTTATTGTTTCGGCATTAACTTTGTGGTAAGACGTGTTACAATGATTAAAGAAAGCACTTCGTTTTTTACCACTTGAGTTTTATTATAGACCACATGTTTCAGAAGTTAAACTTCCATCATTCAGGTCTGTATAATAATATATAATATATTAATATATAATATGTAATAATATATAATATGTTTTATAATATATTATTATGCAGACCTGAATGATGGAAGTTTAACTTCTGAAACATGTAGTCTATAATAAAACTCAAGTGGTAAATAACGAAGTGATTTCTTTAATCATTGATCCAAATTTATAGTATTTAAATTAATCAATTTTAATGTATTGGTTCAATAAATCAGCCCACTAATTGATATTTATCATGCTTAAGAAATTAAATAAACAGATAAGTTGTGTTTTATTATTTATTAATAAAATACAACTTAGTAGACACAAAAAATCAGTGTTTGATTTAAAATTAATATATACATACATTAAAATGGAGTTCTACACATTAAACGACAAATAAATAAATAAACTGTACCCGATTAACCCCGAGATTTTATAAAATCATCCACTTTTAGTTTAAATTTGAGAGTTGTTCCATTGGGACGTTGAAAGATAAAGAGGGGTAGAAGCTGTTTCTTTTTTTTATCAGTAAAAATATAGACAATATGGAGAAGGTTTTTGTCATTATCATAGATTTTTTTATTAATTTTTTTTTGTTTTAAAATGTTTATGATTCCAGTTATTTTTTACTTGTGCGCAACCCATCATGACGTATGGGATCGAAAGCAGAGCGGACAACTTAGTCACAAAAAAAACGCCAAGGGTGCAAGACATGAAGACTCTAAGAAACATACTCGTATCTGGCAGGAGTCTACGAGACAGAATAAGGAACAACAGGATAAGGGAAATATGCGAGATTGAAGATGTCGTTAGGTGGGGAAGGCAACGAAGAAGACAACGAAGAAGACAATGGTATGCGCATGTGAGAAGAATGGAACCATCTAGACTCCCCCACATTGCACTGTACGGCCAACCCCAAGATAGACTACTCCCGGGCAGACCACCAAAGAGAACGGTCGATGGCTGGGAATCGACATCACAGGAGGCTAATCCCTCTTAAAACAGGCCACAAGGCCTACATCAAGCAGAAACAGCAGAAGAAATATTTTTAAGGATTTTTACGTTCAAAATAAGTAACCACAACAAAAAATTACCAGTGACTGCGGAATCAAAAAATAAAATTAATTATCTACCTATATTAGTGCACTTTTTCACGCCGATTCAATCTGTTACTAAGCCAACCAGGGTACTAAAGTGAAACCGGACCCTTTGAAGCGCGACTAAGTGAGGTATGCCTATAACGTGATTCTCGGTAAGGAAGTGCGTTAGTGGTATTTATGAATTTTCTATCAGTGTACACACGCCGGTTTAATTGATTTTGTGATTTGAATATCGCGGCATTAATCTCTTTGGTGTCAACATCCTCTTTTATTAAGTCATCATCACGTTCGCACTTAACACGACGCCATTAATCATTTCTATAATCATTTCCTCTCCTTTTCAATATCCCAGGCTATATCGTAATCCCTCACAGTATAAAGCGGCACATAAATTGTTGTTCTACTCAAATCAATATCGCTAGAATTATTGACGGGATATTAAACACATATTGCTATACTTCTATGACTTTTTTATTATTGCTATGAAATTCTTATAAAGCTGATCGAACCCATTTTTAAATACAGTTCAATAAAAGGCTTCCAGCTTCGTAAAAATTTCAAATGAATTCAATTTTTTGAAAATTTTATAAATATATTTTTTTGTTAATTTCTTTCGGTCGTACATAACAGTTTACTTTTTTTTACATATTGTGGATAAGATAATTTTAAAATAATATGTGTTGTTAATACGTTTATCGGGAGCCTTTCCTAAATATGTAAATATTAAACAAATACATTGTATAGATTTATCAACAGAGATAAAGAATATTGTTAAAAGTGCTACGAGTCCTTCATATCTGTTCAGTTACCTTTAAAATGTTAATAAATCCATTATAAAATATTCATGTTCTAACTTTCACCCGCATCCAGTTGTGCATAGAGCAAGACATCCCATTGACACAAAAGTATACTGTCGTCAATTATGTATAAGGCTTAGGGTTGAATCCAATATTGGATCATAAAGATTTTAAAAAATACTTAAATTATTACAAAATTTGTATTACAAGAATGTCTAATAAAAAAATAGGTGCCAATCTCATTTAAACAAAGGATAAATTGATAAAAAATATTCATCCTACGAGTATATAAGTTGATTCGAATACAGGTCTAATTTTATTGCACGTTTAACCTCGGCTCGTAACGCATGTCTGTATTGAAAACTATAGTGCATGTTGGTCTTCGGGTCGACCAAAAATCGCATGTGTTAGACATTTTGTGTAGTTTTGAGTGTGTAATATTTTGGTGCTATGGTGGTGAAGGGTAGTATTGTTTGCATGCTGTGTGATTGTCCTGACGAAGAGACGGGTACGTCTCGAAAACGATAGACGTAAAAATCTCGGTGAGTGGTTTTATAATAATTTGATTAACATTTTTGTAAAAAAATAAATAAGTAAAAATTTCTAACCAAAAAGTGAATGCTTTAAATATTAATAATATTGAGAATATAATTTTTTTTATTTCAATTTGAAAATGTTTTGCGTAGTCCGCTATGTTTATTTAAAGATAAAATCCATTTAAAACTTCAAAAACGGCACGGGATAAAGAGTACCCAACGAAAAAAACTAAATTTTAATCAAACGATTGTTTGAGAGGACTTCAAACACTTATGGGAAGGGAAAGTTTTCCAAAATTCAATTACGCCATCCGGCAAGTATGTAATATATCAGAGAATTCTCTCATCTTATTGTACGCAGTAGCAATTTTTTCACATGAGATACAGAGAAATCCATCCAATGCGAATAAGGCAAGCAATCCAATAAACAAATCCATATCATCCAGCATCTAAGCCTAGACTGGACGACAATATATTACTTGACCGACCTTTGCAAGGGTTGATCTCAATATGTACACTGGGCGTTATATTATTGTATGATGTTTTTCTTATATTTTCCAGACAAACAAAATTATAAAATAAAAATCAAACTTTGTTTTTAACCACTTTAATTTATTTAAAAAAAATAGTTCAATACTTGTCTGCATATGATAGTGATTTTATTTTTATTTTTTGTGTTTTTTTTCAACCGGTTTCGACAAGCACCTTATCATCTTCAGGAATGGATATGTACTGAAGATGACATTCCTGTATGGATATTACTGATGATGACAATGAGCTTGTCGAAACCGGTTGAAAAAAATAGACCAAAAATAATAATAAAAATCCACTATTATATGCAGATAAGTATTGGAATATTTTTTTTAAAATTTAATAACTCAAGGCATAGTATTTGTTAAGTCGCAATTTTTTTCTTAATCTAGGCAACATTTAATTGATTGTTTTTTTAAACTTAAAACACCGTTTTCGCATTGAAAAAACGAGTTTTTCTTTGAAATAATTGTATTGTTTTGAAAATATAAGAGTCATTGAAATGCCTCTAAAGGAGATAAAATAAAATTTCAAAGATATTTTTCCATATTTTTTAAAAAGAACAAAAATCTCCAATATGTATTCCTTGAAAAATCGAGCGTGAACAGACATGTGACTTCTCCGGTAGTCTCCGGTGGAATAAATTCTGTGCTTAGGAATACCTCCGTAATATTACAGTTGATATTACTTAAATTATATTTTTCACTGTAACAAACCTGTGTATATATGTATATATTTTTTATAATATCATTTTTCCAATAAAAAAACATAAAAGTAATATAATTTATGACGTAATCTCCGCAAAAGTAAGAAATTACGCCTACACAATAACAGAAATCAATCAGGCATTAAATCGGGAGAGAAATTTATAATTATCAGAAGTAACATAAAATAAAACTTGACGTTGTTTCATTTGCGTAGTGAAATATACAATAAAAAATATTACTCAATGTTCTCTTTGGTAATAATTATCGGATTGACAGGAAATTGTAAGAAATATGTTTTTGTAAGCAATGAGAAACGATTCAGAGAGTAGAATATCTCGAATATCTTCCTTCACTAACTGCCATATCTAGGTATTATTTTGAAAATAATGTTGGTATGGATGCACGTAAATTTTACTTTAAAATTGTATTTAATATATTTTTTTACATGATTTTTGATTATCAACATTTTTGAGTGTGTCCAAATAATTGTTCACAAAATCGGATTATCTCCAATTGTAGGAGTTATTTTTCATTTTATTTTTTGACATCTCAACATAGGTGAAAAAGAATATGGATATATGTAAAGTGATCAGTTAAACCAGCCTATGGCGGTCGCAAGTCTCGTAAATGCCCAGACTTCCATACCTTCATCCACATGGAGATATCAATTACAATGATTTAATAATTAAATACCGAAACAATAAATGAGATATCAATTGATTGATTTATTTTTTTAAAAAATTAAGAAGTATTTTGATATTTTCGTTTGAAGCTGATAGTTATTATGGTCATCTCGTTGCGAGCTGGAAATCTGTGTGGACACTGGAAATCGAATTTCTTCGCATATTACACAAAAGGATGTGTACATTTATATCGTACCCCTTAGACAAAGCGGAAACGATGCGTTTTTAATAAAACGCGAAGATATGCCCCGGAGATGGAAGGAATATTACGTAGGGGCTGGCACGTACGTATATATAAAGGTAATAACTTCTTTACAAGTCCAAAGTCCGAGGGATTGAAAAGCAATTTCACTAGCGGACACCCATCCTCTTACCTACTGCGGGGGACGGATCGGACGCGGGCGGCGTTTCGTACACCCGCCTCTACTTCTCTTCTCCTGGTCATTGTTTGAAAGTAAAACAATCGAATTGAATTAATTGGCTTAAAAAATAGGCACCATTATTTTGGGGAATAATAGGTGTTTAATTGCAGAGACAGTGCCAATGATGCCAAAAAAAATACTAAAAAAATTGGACATAATCGAATGAATAAATTATGGTGGTGTTGGTAATACAACTAAGTTATTCAATAATAATTTTAAAAATGTATATATGGCAATTCAAAAGTTTTTTTTATATCTCAAAGAAGTTATCGAACAAACAGATTGAAAGATTCGAAACTGTATAAAATAATACTCAGACTGTGTTTTTAACCTCTTTTAATTTTTTTAACTTTTAACTTTTTCCAACCGGTTTCGACAAGCACCTTGTCATTTTCAGGGATGGATATGTATTTATATATCTGGTTATCGAAACCGGTTAAAAAATGGCACTAAAAATAAAAGTGGTTAAAAACAGTATTAAAGTTTTTTAAGACGCCTGAAGCATGACTTGCAAAAAAAAAAAATATTTCATTTCTTTAATGTCTTTTGCTGCAACTTTGTGGCACATTTTATAAACTCTATAAAATAAAACTACAACTTTTTCTAAACCACTATTATTTTTGGGTTTATTTTTCAACCGGTTTTGAAACGCACCTTGTAATCTTAATATTTTTTTTAAATTAAAGATAAATATTTTTGTTTTTATTATTTACACAAATATTTCAATTTCAAACTATTTCTTAGTATTATTAGAAGTAGGTATCAAATTGTGGTTGAGTGGATTCGAACTGAGAAACTCTGAGTTAAGAGTCCGCGACACTAACCATGGGACCACAACCCAACACTAGATACGACAAGGTGCTTGTCGAAACCGGTTGGAAAAAAAATACTAAAAGAAAAGTGATTAAAAACAATAACAAAACAACAACAAAAAAATATTGAATTATTTCATTTATTTTATCGAGTAATAAATTTTTCGTGTTTCTGCAAAAACATTATATATTTTTTTTGCTTAGTAACCGGTCCGGCCCTTGGCAAATACGTTCAGTTCCTATTACATTATACGGTCAGAGCGGACGCGCCATTGGGGCACATTATATATCCAATTCTGGGATGCATATGTTATGAGCTCCCTTTGCACGTGGGCGGCACGTCGGCTGGCGGCACGGCGGCACGTCAGCACGTCGCGGCGTGTGCGTCTCTGTGACTAGTTGCTAGACTCTTCGGCGCTTGTTCAAAAAATACTCACATGGATATAAACGCATGGCTGGTAAATGACCATGGAACAAGCTAAAACGCCTCACAGCTCATGTTCGTGAAATCATTGTAAACCATAAATGAAACCATAATGGTATAAAGAATAGAACACCCTGTGGAAATTTATTTTTATTCCAGTGCAGTGGCCCTATGCACCATTAGGTGTAAATGACGTTGAGTATAATTAGTAGAACAACATATGATAAAATTCTTCATTAAATTGCAAAACTTTCCATGAAAAATATTCATACTTTTAAAGTAATTTATTTATTTCATATATATCACACAACATTAAGGCGGAGGGCTAGTCACCTTTTATTCGTATATTTAACGATCAAAATAATAATAATGCAGTGCCTTATGCACCATTAGGTTCGGATGAAGGTTAGAACAAGAAGAATATATTACATAACTGCCTTTTCAGATCGCCTAAAAATAAACTTGAATTTAACCACACTCCTGACAAGCCATAATAATAATAATAATAATAATAATAATAATAATAATAATAAGACAAAATGGATCCAAATGAAATTATAATTTTTTTCAGTTTTTTTTTTTAGTTTTCAGTTTTTTTTAATATATTTTGGAAACATGTCATTACTATTGGAGCACCATGTATCACAATATGATTGATAACGAAATGTATCGAGGAAACATTGAAAAACAAAGAATAGGGGAAGTATCCAATATATCCAGTAGCACTATCCACTATCCATGTATTGTTCTGTATACCATATTCTGTTGGGGCCCGCATTCACAATCGCAACATAACTCCAATATCGCGGTGTTTGGACCAATCTAACACTTTGTACACCGACATTATTTAAAATTTCACATTTTCATTTTTTTTTTCTTTTCGAGAAATATTAAAAATTAAAAAAATATATTTCAAATACATTTCAACATAGATGAAAAAGAATTTAGAAATATGGGTTTTTATTTACAGGGTCTTATAACCTGTCAGAGGCTAGTTAACTGATCACATTACACACAAGCAACATTCACCATTCTATCCATTTTTAATTAATGTTTTATTTAGTAAATACAACTATTAGTAAATAGTGGTATTTACTAAATAAAACATTAATTATAAATAGATAGATTTTACCACAAAGTGACTGCCGAATCAATTAATGAAATTCGCCATTCTACCTATCATTGACAATCACACTACTAAAAAATTTGGAACTGCTACATATACCATTAATCTCATGACAGTGTACATGTGAGTTTACTTGAGTCATCTATGGTTCGATTGGGAAAGCTTTTATTTAGCAGAGGCGTTTTTTATTTGGGCGTATTCAATATCCTTACCGGATTCTTTTACATACTAGGAAACGCCTGAATTTTCAATTGTTTATGCAGCACAAGCTGCAAATTACAAAATTTGACCAGTATTTTTTTTCACAACATTTTAATATGTCCAATTATTTGTATAGAAATCTGGGTTTCTCCACTTATTTTTACATTTTGACATCTTTACGAGTATAAAGATAAAGAAGAAAATGGAGGAGAAAATTTATAATTTAAAAACGTAATAATGGAAAAAATTAAAATCATGGTTTCAGGCGTATCCAAGTATTCAATTTGCTATATCTTGTTACTATCTTGCATGCATCTGCATATATAAAATAGTCTCTACAAAACAAAAGTTAGTTTTTTATTATCTTTCTTCATATATGTAACTATAATATAAATTAAACAAGAGGGCATGCTACATTTCATTTATTATTTTATACCACTTTTTATCAATAATATTTAATATAATATATTATTAGATTAAAACCAATATTTTTAGCTTTTCCACTTTATTTTTATTTGACCAGCGACCGGATTTCGTCGTTACCGACATCATCAGACTGGTGGGAGGCTATACAAATTGTTATGTTATATATAAAACAAGGCAGGAGTTGATAACCATGATTTGATATAATTTTATGGAGAAATTAATTTAATTTGAGTGAATTTAAGTATTGCATGATATTAAAAATATTTTTACAAAGGTTTTTTTGTATTGAGAGCACGATTTTATATAAAGTTATAAT
Source organism: Brachycentrus maculatus (assembly GCF_059751285.1). Taxonomy (NCBI): domain Eukaryota; kingdom Metazoa; phylum Arthropoda; class Insecta; order Trichoptera; family Brachycentridae; genus Brachycentrus; species Brachycentrus maculatus. The sequence continues at coordinate 238,262 of NW_028281340.1, forward strand.
AGGTAAAGTTATAATAGGAAAAGCTAAAAATATTGGTTTCAATCTAATAATATATTAAAAATGCAATTCCATCACGAAGTGTCAGTGGATAATATAAATCTATTTAATATAATTATCAAAAAAAGTTATAACCATACGTATAATATTAAAATGAGGTTCATATTGATAAAATATATGTATTAAAAATATTTTAGTGGTCCGATCAAAGCTAGTAGGCAATATATACACAATACAAGTTCTTAGTGAAAAGTAATATATGTAGCGACGTCTGCTACTGGCCTGAAAGGAGATATGAAAGTCGTGGAGTGAAAGAAAGAATATTATTACCTTTTTTACTGAAATTTATTCTTGAAATAGTGGACCAAAGTGGTGAAAACTATTTTCATAAAAAATAAAACAAGAACAAAATCGTATTTACGATTTTCATCTAAAAAAATAACTATTCACTACGAGTACAGACGTCATTTTTTAGTTAATACGTTACTTTAACTTTTACTATAATCACACCGTTTTTCTGTAGGTGAAGGCAGAGAGGATAGATCGCCATACTCGTCGATCCTGATATACACTCCTAGCTTTCTTCACATCCATACATCAAGTCATACATGCCCTCCGATTACGTAGACTTTAGACACGACCAGATTTTAGGTATCAAGTCTTTTTTGGACGTCCTCGTTCTGTTCTCCTAATAATGTAATGTTCTCCTAATAAAATCTGCCAAATCCATTTTTTTAATTATTCACTTTATATATTTGCTCCATGTACCTAAAACATCTAAAAAATTTCAATCTTGTTTTATTTTTAAACATTTTTAGCTCAATGGCAGCGCCATCAGTTGAACGTAAAAGCATATATATCGAACAATAAACTTTGTTCATGGCGGAGAACATGTTTCTTGACACTGCTGTCACTTAGTTTATTCAATATTTTCGATTGCGTTGTTTTATGTTTTTTCATTTCATTTTCATAACTTCGTATGAAGTTGAACATATTAGAAATAAGTGTTTTCTTTTTTTATATTTTCCATTTGACTAGACTGATCTACAGCAACACGTGGTCGGATACAGCTAGTAAATAAAGTAAAAATATATATCCAAAATCTACGGTTAAAATATTGATTTTTTAAATATTTTTTCTCCCTTATTGGATTTCGGCTACCGTCTCTGACTCAATGTTTATAATATCAGATAGCTAAATTCTAAATTGGAAATTTCATTTCGCAGCGAATCCATTTTTATCGCAGATAAAATTAATTCGTATTTTTATTTCATTACTTTTGAATGACAAATGTGTAAGAATCGGCGGTGTGTTGAATGAAACGAAATGAATTGGATGATTTTCAATATTCCTTGTGAAAATTTTCATCTCTGACACAGTTCCCGCTTGTTTTCTTTCGATTCGTTTCGAATAATTGCAATTCTTTCATTCCGAATACAAAAATCAATTCCAGAACACCCCTCGACTTATTTTCGGTACATCGGGCGACCCATCCGTGCTCTAGCAACACCAAACGCTTACGGAATAAGGATATCGTAGTCGTACAGGAGAAAGTGACCAACTAACAAAACGTAAAATGTTCAGGAGGGCCATTTAAGTCACTTTTGATTGCCAAGAAAATAAACATCAATGCAGTTAGTCATTTTTAACAAGTCAATATATTATACTTCCAAGTTTAAAATCTTTCGGGACTTTTTTCAGGGCAACATTAAGCTAGTAAGATATTAAATAGTCAATGATCACGTTTTTGTAAAAAATGCACTTGGTCACTTTCTCCTGTATGACTACGATATTTAAGTTCCTCTTCTTTCCCGTACACATTCTCAGTGGTGCATAAGACAATGTATAGTAGCGGTGTGGCTTGTATAGTGTTGTCGTGACATTTATATTTCTTTTAGTGTGTATAAGTACTTGTTCACAAATCTGGGTTTTCACTACATAGGAATTATTTTTACATTTTTGTTGACATCTCAATGCAGATGAAGAATAATTTGGAAATCTGGGATTATGATCTATCATAGGCAGGTTAAGTGATCACTTTACACACGTGCAACATTCACCATTCGAATGCATATAAAGACATGGTCAGGAATCCAAAATGAATGAACTGAAAAAATATTTTATGGTAAAAGGTATTTGATTTAATGATTAGTTACATTTTCTCATTTGTTTCTTTTAAACATGCTTCTTACCTTGTGTTTTTTTATATGCCTATTTACTGTACGTTTTATTGTTTTATATTTTACATTTTGCCCTGATTTTTTTTATTTGTTTTGTCTAGCATTTCTTGTGTATGTGATTATAATCCAGGATTCGGACCTCACATACACATGAAAGAGTTTCTGTTGTACAAAAACCTTATTTCATTTCACCATAGATGTATAAGTATAATCAAATTCTAGTGAATTTAAGCACTTTATTTCGAATTCGAACAATATATAGAAGTTCCAAGAAGTTGAGTAGTGTGATTGTCAATCATGATTAGAATTGGGTTAATTACCCATGGGTAGAATTGGTGAATATTGCACGTGTGTAAAGTGATCACTTAAATCACCCTACGACGGTCATAAGCCCCGTAAATGCCCTGACTTTCATATTCTTCTTCATCTATATTGAGATATCAAAAAAATAATATACTTGCAAACGTGTCGAAATTTCGGCACTATCGAATCTATGTATTTATTTGAGGGGTGTAATTTACCCTCGTTATATCTACTCTATGTAAGTGTATTGAACTTCTAGTAGCTTCCGTCCCCTCTGGTCGCTGTTGCTATCCGAACCTCACACCAAATATTTTTTCACTTTGATTATGTTTATTTTTAATCAAATTTAAGGATCGAGCGCTTGTAAAGTCGATTTACTGTAGTTGTTTTAAAATAACGTATCCATACTCTTTGCAAAATGTTGAAAAATACTCTCTGGTATAATTTTAACTAACTAAAAAAAAACTAACTAACCATCACGCCGCTTCCCCGCAGGGGTAGGCAGAGAGAATAGAGCGCCACACCACTCTGTCCTTGCAAACATTCTTCGCCTCTTCCACGTTCATGCATCTCCTCATACATACCCGCCGATTGTTACGACTCCTAACCTGACCACTTTCAAGTATTTGGCATACCTGATCGTGCCATGTTTTTCTCGGTCTTCCTCTGCTTCTTTTCCCGCTAACATTCGCCTCATAAATTTGTTTTACCGTTCTTTCCTCACTCATTCGTTCTACATGTCCAAACCATCTCAACACACCTTTCTTAATTTTATCGATAATGCTTATCTCAGCTTTGCATTCTTTCCTTATTTCACTATTCGCACATCTATCATACATCGTTTTGTTACACATTCTTCTGAGAGATCGCATTTCGACTGCATTCAGTCTACTTTCATCCTTCTTTTGCCAACTCCATGTTTCACTTCCATACATTAGAGTTGGAACCAGGACTCCGTTGTGCACTGCCAGTTTAGCTTCTGCTGATAGGTTTTTATTTGCTATAACTGATTTCAGTGCACCGTTCACTTTGTTCCCAGCATTCACTCTCCTTTCTATATCTTTATCAATCTTTCCATCCCTAGAAAACATACTACCCAAATACACGAAATCATCTACCTGTTCCATTTTTATAATTTTAAATAAAATAAATTTTCCTGTTATAATTTTAAATAAAATAAATTTATTTAAAATTATACCATATGAGAAAATTTACATACAGGTTAGGAATCTAAAAAATAGGCGGGTATGTATGAGAAGATGCATGAAAGTAGAAGAGGCGAAGATTTTTGCAAAGACAGAGTGGTGTGGCGCTCTATTCTCTCTGCCTGCCCCTACCATATTATTAAGTATCCCGTGTTATCATTATCAAATTTCAATAAAAAACCAATTGATGTTATGATTGTATATTTTTTTAAATAATTGAGAGATGTACGAGTATGAGTCAGATAAAAGATGTGCCAACATACATACATATCGCTCACTCCTTTCAAGAACGTCATAAATCAAAAATCGTCAATTTTCAGTCAAGCATGTTTTCGGAATGCCCAGAAAATGAACTATATCCCAGCAAAAGAGGCATATTTTTAACTTAATATTCACCCGCTACAGGGCAGAAGGTGTTTTTTTTTCGCATTTTGAAGAAAAGGTCTTGTTTAATTATTTTTTTAAGTATACTAAATATTTTTCAAATGGAGAAAAAACCTTCAGGTTTTACCTAAAACGATCTGTTGTACAGTAAAAAGTTCAATAAGTGGCTTGATATTGTTTTTTAACACATTGCAATATTTTTTTAAACTTAAAAAACTCCTGAAAAATCAACTTTTTTGATTTATGACGTTCTTGAAAGGAGTGATCGATATGTCATCAATATAAACAAAATCCCAATCTTCACATTGAATTTAGTAAACACTGCTATGGGAATTAAAACGTGAGTCTATGTAATAATAATATTATGAAGCCTAAAATGCGAATGTCTTGATGTCATTACATTTACAACATGCAAAATATTTAGACTACGTGCATCATATGAAATAAAGACAGGCCTAAAATTCCATTGAAAAATTTATAAACTTAATAAAATATTTATTGATTTGGTATTAAATTTGTAGAATAATACGATGATTCAAATATGAAAAATGAAGAAAAAATAAGTTATAAACACTTATATAATATGCTTTTTGAGTTTATCAATGTAAAAATGACTAGCTTCGAGAACTACTGATGTCCTCATTAACAGAAAAATATAAATTGATGTATTTTTACGTGTCGATGAGATATATTGTTCTTGAAACTAGTGTGTTTATATTTATAAACTCAAACGTAGTATTGAACTTGTGTTTTATTTTTATATTCAAATATTATTGTAATAGAAAATTAAAACAAGAAATATACAAAGAGTTGAACCTGCTATCTTTGTGTATGTATGTGCTAGGAAAATTACAGATAATGTGTGATAAAATACGTGCATATGTATAATATGTTTTAAAGGCCAATCGATATTCAGAACTATAAAAATAAAATACCATCCAACCGTACAACAAACAACGGACGGGAACAATATATTAAAGTACCATATCCAATTTCAAGGCATATTGCATTTGATTAATGGTCTGTTTACCGCTCAAATTACCGTGGCAGCTTTTAATGACCAGCAAACAAATCACGTGACAAAAAGGGTTCCGTACGCCACTGACTAGAGAGGTATGCCGAAAGGAATTACACAAAATGGGGTAAGTCACAACATACTGCGCAACAGCATTACGACATCTCTCGGGAATTTAAGAGATTATTCACCTTCAAGACAAAATAATGACAGTCTGGAATGACCAACTTTGCAAGAGTACAATTTTGTATTCTTTTTTAATTACATTGAAACCCCATACAACCACACCATGTATTTATTGTATGAAATATTTTTTACCATACTAAATGTAAAAAGTAATATTATTTATTGATTTGGTATTAACTTGGCGAAATTACATGTTAATTATTTAAAATTAAACACTTCTACATATTAGACCACTAATAGTGTTTTATTTCACACGATAAGTTTCGAAAACTACAGTTGTTTTCGTCGACAGATGATCGCAAACACGTTTTTGTGATCACAAGTCGATGAAAAAAATCTGTAGTTGTCGAAACTAGTCGTGTCAATTAAAACTCAATTAGTAATCTAATACAAATATTTAATTTTAAATAATAAAAAGAAGTTTTTTTTTACATTTTTTTTAGAAAGTCATTTTATTTATTTACTTTTTGCAATAAAAAAAAGGAAAAAAAAAATTATTATTTATTTGTACAGAAATATATCGTTACTTTGAAACAGTTACAGTACGCCGAGATTCACGAACAGATGTATTTATTATTAAAATAATTAATTTTAATGATAAAGTATCTAATAAAGCTTTTAATTTATAATTTATTAATATCACATTGTAAAATCACTCCTTTTTTTTCACCCCCCCCCCCTGGGAATCAAACCCGGGACCTTCAGCACGGTGGCTAAACTCGCTAACTATGAAACCACGGAGGTGGACAACTACAAACAATTACTTTTGGTGTAATTTACACATCTGTAAATTGGCCTGCAATTTGCAGGAAATATTTTTTGATGAAAATATTCACCAGTAAAATATCCGATAATTATTGCGTTATAATTCAGAATAAAAATATTGTCACTATAAATTGCAAATATTTCTTATGAAACGAAATTTTACAAACATAATAAAAACAGCTGTAATGAAATATTGCAAACACAATTACACGATTCATTGAAGACTGTGGTCAAATTCTGTATACCTAATAAATCACTCTTCTAACACTAACCAATTTTATTTTACATTTAAAAATAATTTAACAAATAAACACAGCGCAAAGAATTTTCGTTATACGGCTTGGTAATGTGCGACACTGCTATTTTCTTATTTCTTAGATGGAGAAAAATGTGTAACTCTTGACATTTACAGGGCTTTCGATCTGTCATTGGTTGTTGTAAGTGATTATATTATACACAGTTTAACATTGACCATTCTACACATGATTGACAAACACACCACTTAAATACCGGATGTAGTATATGGTATATCCTTCAATGGCAAATATCTGCTGTATGTTACTACATCGGCGACATCTGTGGTTGAAATTCGTTAGTATTTTTTACTAGCAGAAACCTTCATTAAGTATGTAAGATTCGTGTATATGAGATATCGATATGAAAAAAATCAACATAAATAATTTGATCGAATCGAGAATTCGTTAACAATATTTTTGACACTTTAAAAATATTGTGACCTTAAAATGAACATTATAACATATAACTAACTAACTAACCATCACGCCACTTCCCCGCATTGGTAGACAGAGAGAATAGAACGCCACACCACTCTGTCTTTGCAAACATTCTTCACCTCTTCCACGCTCATGCATCTCCTTATACATACCCGCCGATTGTTTTGACTGCTAAGCTTACCGCTTTCAAGTATTTGGCATACCTGATCGTGCCAAGTTTTTCTCGGTCTTCGTCGATATATATATATATATATATATATATATATATATATATATATATATATATATATATATATATATATATATATATATATATACATATATATTTATTTATACATATATTTATAAATAATAATAATCCATCCACGGATCGGTTCAACACTAATTACTTAAGTAAAATAAATTAATAATCTATTTTAATATTATTGGTGGTTCATACGTCAGATTTACAACAGACAGTAACCGAGCCACTAATTGAATCCAGCCTCTTGAATGGATTATTTTCCAAATAATTGATTGGATATTATATCGGCTATATTCCTCGACTAATTACGCTGCGTTGAAGAGGTTAGGTGCGCGAGGGCCTCCGGTCGAGAGGGGTTGTTTTATGTGCGGGAGGGATATCGAGAGCCAATCAGAAAAAGGATTCAGTCAACAATAGCTGGAAATAGTAATAGTGGAGCTTTGTGAAATATGCAACAGAATTCATGGAATCGAAAAACGAGTATCTCTCGAATTAATCCTATCGAGGGCAATGGCTATTAACATTTTAAAAGCGACAAGTGGGTTTGAGTAGATATTATCATTTTTCAAAATACATTTTTTTTTATTGCTATAGTCGGTAACATATGTTGGTACTTATTAAATCATATTCCATAATATTATAGTGTGAAAGGAATGTAAGGCTGAACGAGGAATAATTGAAAAGATTAGGAAGAGTTCTTTGCGGTGGTATGGACATGTGGAGCGAATGGATAGCGAGAGAATGACTAAGAAAATATATGAGAGGGAAAACAGAATGTGGACGACCAAAAAAGACTTGGCACGATCAGATCAATCAGAACCTAAAATCAGGCGATGTCAAAAGTCTGCGTAATCGGAGGGCATGTATGACTAGATGTATGGATGTGAAGGAGGCGAGGAGTGTATGTCAGGACAGAAGAGTGTGGCGTTCCATCCTCTCTGCCTACCCCTGCGGGGAAACGGCGTGATGGTAGTAGTAGTAGTAGTAGTTATAGTGTTAATAGTAAAATAAGGGTTTTCAAACATTTTTCCTACAGCAGTATTGGCTTTGATTTTTCTTCAATACAGTGTTTTTCACTTAATTTCAATATCTAAGTGGAACCAATGCGTATATCGCAGTTACTCCTACACTTGAACTGGTGTCTCATAACGTACTTACTATTAAATGTAGAATCAGTGAACAAAATCTTAATAGTAAAACATTACTTTGGGTTTTTTTAAAGCTTTTAATCTTCAGTAGTGACGTAATAAACGAAATAATGATAGAAAAGAAGTCATCAAAGAAATTTAAATATTTGAATTTGAAAAACTGATTTCCTGAAAAGGGTGGTTTTTGTTCCAAATGATTTATAACTCATCAGCAGTGATTAAGACAAAAAAACGTTAAACATCCAAGACATTTTTTTACGAGAAAAAAAGTTTTGCCATCTTATGATTTATTGTTTAGTTTTGTTATTTAAATTTACATTACATTCATTCAAAAGGGTGGTTTTTGTTCTAAATGATTTATAACTTATCAGCAGTGATTAAGACAAAAAAAACGTTAAACATCCAAGACATTTTTTTACGAGAGAAAAAGTTTTGCCATCTTATGATTTATTGTTTAGTTTTGTTATTTAAATTTACATTACATTATTAAAATTAATTTACATTATTGAAAAATGTAATATTATAGAAAATCAAACCCCAAAACTCGAAACTGAAATCCTCAATCCTACAACTGGACTGCTTTCATATTTAAATATGTACATATTATTGAAATTTTACAAAGAAATTACATTTTATTTATTTATTAATAAGTACTTCTTTAATATTGATGATTTAACATATTTTCATTAATTGATTCGGCAGTCACTTTGTGGTAAAATCTATCCATTTTTAATTAATGTTTACTTAGTAAATACCACTGTTTCTTAAAATCTACTGTGACAGTACGGTGTTTGAAAATGATGCGGAATGCATCGAAACACGTGTCACAGTAGATTTTAAGAAATAGTGGTATTTACTAAGTAAACATTAATTAAAAATGGATTTAACATATAATGTAATTATTGAAATAGTATTGTTTTTATATCCTTTTTAAACGGCACTTTCGAATCATACATCCGCGCAAAGATCAATAAAAAAGTTATTAATAAAATATTAACAAAATTTCATCCCTTAGAGGCTACACCCCTGATCCATTATCCCGCGTTCCGCCCGCGTCTGGGAAATCTATGATCAGGTCGCTAAGAGAAGATCATCGCGGGATCGCTCGTAAAAAAGCAATATTCATTTTGGATGTATCGACTTTGGGCAATTTAAAAGTTTGTAAAACTGTTATTACTCTCCTCTGAGACCTTACGGAATACCGCTTTGTGCGCTACTCATCAAATTGATTGGAGACAAGGTAAGTAGAGTAGTGGTTAAATTGTACGAGTATTAATGGATAATTGCATAAGATCGTAACCGATTTTCATAAATGATTTATTTATTTATTTAAACATATGACATACATGAGTCACATAAATAATATTCCCGGTGAGTAATTTCCATTACTCATTGGAGACATAAGGTTAACAAGACTGAAAAATAGGTAAGAAAAACGGACAAGAAAACACAGGTCAAAATGTAAAATATTAAGCAATAAAACGTACAGTAAATAGGCATTAAAAAAAACACAAGGTAAGAAGCAACAACGGCGGTTTTGTAGCGTTGTATTTTCTGAATTTGTAACAATATTATATAAAATTAATTATTATTTGAACCTCTCGACAATCCGAAGCACAAAAAAACACAAATGATTTTTTTTAAATCGAACCATTTTTCTATATAATTATAATAAAACCCTTATCCGCACCCCAATGGTGCATAGGGCACTGTGTCTTATAAACGCAGTGTTATCATGATCGTTTTACACATGAAGGAAAGGTGATCAGCCCTCCGCTTCAGGTACCAGTCCATGGTAATATTGAATAAATATTACAGTGAAAAAATCACTTATATTTATTTTTACCCCCCTTGGGAATCGAACCCGGGACCTCCAGAACGGTAGCCGAGAGTGCTGACCATTACACTATGGAGGCGGACTTTTTCTATATAGCCTCAGTTTAAGTAGAGAAAATCGTTTTTTTTTTTTTCAAATAAACATTTTAACTTTTTTCGTTGCCATATTTTTTAAACGTTTTAAGAGTGCATTCGATACCTATGCAACGAAAACGGACATGAACTTTATGAGAAAAAATAGTCTAGGCTATTTAACGCTATAACCAAGAGATATTGAATATCGGACTTCATTATTGTTTTGTTCAAGAATAAACAATTCATCATATAATACCTCAACGAAGTTCCCCTAGTGTTAGTATTTTACAAAAATAGCGCTACATAAATCATCAGAAATTATTATATTAATGAACACGCTTTTACACAAAAAAAAACAAAAAGCTTTTTAAATTTTGAAATAAATTTAGGTAAAGAAATATGTCCCTTGCACTATTGGATGCAGATAAGGGTTGAAAAAACAATTGTTTAAAGATATCACAATGGTACCTATGGCGTAATCATTTCTATATATGAATCATGTTGATATATGTAATCAGTAGGTATGTATGAGGAGATGTATGAACGTGGAAGAAGGTTAGATTGTTTGCATATACAGATTGGTGTGGCGTTCTATTCTCTCTGCCTACCCCCTCGGAGAAGCAGGGTGATGTTTATTAGTTTTTTTTATGTAACATAATTTATTAATAATAAAACGTTTAATAAAATAACATATTATTCATTTAATTTATTACTGGTTCAATTTGTAGTATAATTATTTTCCAATTAAAATAAAAAAACATTCTCGAAAAAATAGAGTGAACGTACACGAGAAAAAGTTCTTAATATCCAGAATTCATTTTTCATGTACCAACAGCATGTGACACCGAGTATTTTTTGCCAAGATCAAAGCATTATTGGTTATTATAAACTTTCCCAGTTATTTTCGACAACTTTTACTTAATATATTTCATGGCAATTTGATGTGATTCAATGAAAAGTTTTAAACTACAAGAAGGTTTGTACATATAGGTACCTACACGTACCAGTATGTGTATGAATATAGTTTTTTTAATATTTTTTTTTAAATCATGTCCTTTCTATTCAAACTTTATAGTTTTAATCAACACCACGATAAACAAAAACGGAAAAAATGAAACATATTTTTTCGTTGACAACTCATTAAAGATGAAGAAGAATATAGAAGTCTAGGTATTTACAGGTCTTGCGACCTTTTATAGGCTGGTTTAAATGATCATTTTATACATCTGCATGATTCACCTGCATGATCTACCTATGATTCACAAACACACAACTAAAAAAATTGAGACTTGTATATATAATCCTATAATTGACACATTCTTTCATATGTGAGTTATTGGCAGCATCAATGATTGACTTGAGTAAGCTTTTTATTTAGCACCATTATGACCATTATGAAAAATGTTTGTCAGATTCTTCACGAATTCTTTTACATACTAGGACACGCCTGAAAACATGATTTTACATTTTTATTAAATTTAAAATTTGAACATTTTGATTGTGTCCAAATCCGTGTTCACAAATCTGGGTTTCTCCACTTAGGGTTTTTTCTATGAGCCATCACAAATTTCATACTTTTTTTTGATATTCTTAAAAAAAAACAAATTTAACAGCAACTATCTGACCTCTGATTTCGAACGGCTGTTTTCAAATTTTAACCAGTATCACGAGTGTGTTTTTGGTTGGAAGGTATTGCTTCTTAGCAACAAGCCCGCCAATAAACATTAATTCTGTAAGAGAAGTTAAATTAAGAAAGGTGTGTTGAGATGGTTTGGACATGTAGAACGAATGAGTGAGACTTTCCTGACTTTAACGGTAAAACAAATTTATGAAGCAAATTTAATTGGAAAAAGGAGCAGAGGAAGACCGAGAAAAACTTGGTACGATCTGGTATGCCAAATACTTGATATTGGTCAGGTTAGGGGTCGAAATAATCGTCGGGTATGTATGAGGAAATGCATGAAAGTGGAAGAGGCTAAGAATGTTTGCAAGGACAGAGTGGTGTGGCGTTCTATTCTCTCTGCCTAAAGGTTAGTTTTTTTTTAAGTTAAATAAATAAATAAGTTATCCACATAGTAACGAATGTGTAGTATTAAATCATTGTATGACGAATCATTGTATTAAAAACGAAGATATAAGAAAGGAGTGTAAGGCTGAACGACGAATAATTGAAAAGATTAGGAAGAGCTCTTTACGGTGGTATGGACATGTGGAGCGAATGGATAACGAGAGAATGACCAAGATAATATATGTGGCGAATGTGAGAGGGAAAACAGAACGAGGACGACCGAAAAAGACTTGGCACGATCAGATCAATCAGAACCTAAAATCTGGCGGTGTCAAAATTCTGCGCAATCGGAGGGCATCTATGACTACATGTATGGATGTGAAGGACGCGAGGAGTGTATGTCAGGACAAAAGGGTGTGGCGTTCCATGCGGGGAAACAGCGTGATGGTAGTAGTAGTAGTAGTAGTAGTAGTAGTAGTAGTAGTAGTAGTAGTAGTAGTATTAATGATGTTTTCATTCCGAAATCAGGGCAATTCGTTTGTATGGTAATGTATTTATATTCCCTTGGTCCATCAGTATTGGTTAACTTTAGGACATAATGAAGATAAACAGTAATTAACCAGTAACCTTTGGTTATCTTTAACTAGATTTATATTTTAATGATCTCGTTAAATATTTTGTAATCATTATTGACACATAAACAGTGTAAAGATGTTAATAAGTAAACAACGACTGAAATAATAACCCTGCTTATTTTATTGTATATATTCTAAGTAGTTTTGATAACCTAACCAAATCACTAACTAACCATCACGCCACTTACTCGCAGGGATAGGCAGAGAGAATCGAACGCCACACCACTCTGTCTTTGCAAACATTCTTCGCCTCTTCCACATTTATGCATCTCCTCATACATACCCGACGATTATCACGACTCCTGACCCGTCCGCTTTCAAGTATTTGACACACTTGATTGTGCCAAGTTTTCCTCGGTCTTCCTCTGCTTCTTTTCATAAATTTGTTTAACCGTTCTTTACTCACTCATACGTTCCACATGTCCAAACCATCTCAACACATCTTTCTTAATTTTATCGAGAATGCTTATCTCAGTCTTCCATTCCTTCCTTATTTCATCATTCGAACATCTATCAAACATCGTTTTGCCACTCATTCGTCTGAGGGATGGCATTCAGTCTGCTTTCATCCTTCTTTTGCCAACTCAATGCTTCGCTTCCATACATAAGGGTTTGAACCAGGACTTCGTTGTGTACTCCCACTTAAACTTTCGCTGATAGATTTTTATTTGCTAAAACTGATTTTAGTGCACCATTCACTCTGTTCCCAGCATTCACTTTCCTTTCCATGTCTTCATCAATGTTTTCATCCCTAGAAAACATACTACCCAAATATACGAAATCATCTACCTGTTCCAAAATCTCCCCATTTACCAATATTTCACACTCAGATCTACATTCATCTCTTTCAAAAACTATAATCTTGGATTTGCTAACATTTATCAATTAATCACTTTCTTTGCACACATTATACACTTTTGTCACCAGCGTTTGATAACCTATGGGTACGTAAAATGTATGCATACATATATTATTTATTGACATTTACGTACTTACATCAAATGTAATCATACCACAATTTATGATTGGTGTGACGCAAGTTATAAAGTTTAAACAATTCATCGTCCACTTATGTAGATAGGCAAAAAGCATTCTATTAGTTAAGGCAATATACTCTACTGTTCAATCAATTTATTCTTAAATGGCTGGTACAAATAATCAAACGTATTATTTTGTTCACAACGATTTGGTTGTATCCAAATCCTTGTTTGCGAATCAAGAGAAATTTCAAAAAATAATATTCGGAAGAAAAAATTTAAATTATGTTTTCAGGCGTCTCCCAATGCATAATATGTTAAAGAAACAAGTTAAATCTTGCATGTATGTAAATAAATGGGTCTGCTAAATAAAAGCTTTCTCAAATCAGACATAGATGCTACTGCGAACTCAAAAAAGAGATTTACGTTATACGTATTACAAAAATTTGAGTAGTGTGGTTGCCAATCATGGATAGAATGGTGAATGTTACGCGTGTATAAAGTGAAAGCCTAACCAGCCCATATTACTGGGCATAAGTCCTATAAATACCCATACTTCCGTATGTTTTGATGTCAAAACGTATTATTTTACTTTAAAGTCAAATAAATTTACACCAATTAAAATCTTTATAAATATTTTCATCCAATCAGCCAATTTAATATAGAAAATGATTGCAAAAACACAAGATATTTGATTATTTCTAAAAAAAGAAGCCGGCTACTCGAGATTCCAATGCTTATTTATAGAGTACGCAAAGTTATAACATCGATAGGATATGATTGATTTCTCGATCGGGTCAACAGATTCATTGGTTCAATCGGTAGAACAGCGGGCGCGCCAACCGAGGATCCCGGGTTCAAATCCCGAAGTAGGCAGTATTTTTCTGACATACTTGTAATAATTTCATATTTTTACAAAAAAAATCTCTATTGAAACATTATACGTAAAATGTTTAGCATTTTCAACTATTGCTTAGTTCCTAGATGAATATGTATAAAATATGGTGTAATAAAAATATTGAAAAAATAACATACACAAATAATTTATATAAAAAAATAAGAAATGATTCACTTCTTCTTCTTCTTCTTTTTAATGGCTTTTCACCCATCTTGGCTATTATAGCCAGTGTCGAGTTATTTTTTATTTACACTTTTTACATTTGACTTTCAAGTGTTAGTATTCCTGTTAGTGGGGTTAGTTTTCAGTTAAATGATTCACTAATTTAACTTACATACAATCGTAGTAGATTCTGTAAAAAAATACGAGATAGCACAAAATATTTTTTCAGAAGTTACACAATAACTGGCAGTTTTAATAACTATGTATTGTAACAATAGTTTCCTACCCTATTTTTAATTATTTAATTATTTTATTTCTAAGTAAAATACAACAACAAAAATAAATATGTTTTTCGTGTTATATTTACGTACATACTATTAAAAGAAAGACATTAAATAAATAAAATAATTTGATCCTTATTCTTTTCTTTGTTAAAAACCTTTTTTATTTAACAGTTGTAAAAAAACTTCAATGTGGGTTTTAGATACATTTGTCTTATAATGTATATATTTTTTTATGTTTTAAGAATTACATAACTGCTTTCTATACATTTTCATATTATGGTTATATACATTCATGTCACTTATAAAAATGAGTACCTTTATTTGATTATTTAATACGTATGCGTTTTTATCACATATTTTTTTCATAAACATCATAAAATAAGCAAAATACCAACATTGTTTTTAACCATTATTTTAGTACTATTATTTCAACGGTTTTCGAAAAGCACCTTGTCTTCTTCAGAGATGGATACCTACGTATCTACCATAAGTACGTATCCATCCCCGAAGAAGACAAGGTGCTTGTCGAAACCGGTCGGAATAATAGTACCAAAAATAAATGTGGTCGAAACGTTTAATTTAATTTATATTTAAATAAAATATGCCACAACTATTAGTAAAAAATCTTATTTTTAAGTATTTTTTTCTGTTCTTCGTAATTTTTTATGCAAAATGAAGTAAAAAAAATCAAACTTGATTTGGACTTAGATTTTTAGTTGAATAATTTTATGTTATTAAAAATATATGTATATACAACATAATAAAAATAGAATAAAACCCCTATCCGCACCCCAATGATGCATAGGGCACTGCGTCATATAAACTCAGTGTTATCTTGATCGTTTACACATGCAAGGAAGGTGATCAGCCCTCCGCTTCAGGTACCAGTCCAGGGTAATATTAAATAAATATGACAGTGAAAAAATCAATAACATTTTTTATTTTACCCCCCTTGGGAATCGAACCCGGGTCCTCCAGAACGGTAGCCGAGCGTGCTGACCATTACACTACGGAGGCGGACATATACAACATAGTAGACCCTAAAATCATTGTTTGATTTGAATATTGAAATTATATATTCACATATATTTTTATTAATAAAGAGTAATATTTGTGTTTTTATTATTTATACAAATTTTTCAATTTCATACTAATTCTGTGAGCCTGAGCGGCTCATTATTAGAAATAGATATCCAATTGTGGTAGAGTGGGTTCGAACCTAGAAACTCTGACTTAAGACTCCGCGACACCAACCACGGGACCACAACCCGACACATGGAGTTTTACAATTGAACACCAAATAAATAAATATAATAAATACATATATATTTTTATTCGACCATAATTAAAAATACAATGTCGAAATCGATATAATTGGACTCGGTACATTAAATGTATGAATGAGTAATTATGATGATAATATATATTAAAATAATTTAATAAACAAAACTGTATTTCGAAAATGCGACGTCGGTGATTATTAATGCAATCGCTCAATCTTATCGAGCTAATTAAGCATGTAATTAATTTTGTTGTGGAGTGAATATGTATTTGTATAGTTCTACAGACAGTTGGGTCGACAGTTCAAAGCTCACTGGAGATATAGTTTCATTAATTAAATGAAGTGATAATTAGTCGGGGTGCGTCACTGATGCTGATGAGTAGCTCGCGTATTCACGTACCCCTTGGCGCTAGGCGCTTGAATTACCTAACGTCTAAGTGACTCTAAAATCTAGCTATGGCTTATGCAACACCGCTTATCATGACCCTACTCAGGCTTCAACTTTTTATGTTTCATAGCCTATGCCTACTCGTGAGTGGATTTACTCTTTATGTTTAAAGTTTCTATAATTTCATGTAATTCATGAGTGAAAATTAGGCTCGTCTTAACGTACTAACCAACCATCACAACGCTTCTCCGCAGGGGTAGGCAGAGAGAATAGAACGCCACACCACTCTGTCTTTGCAAACATTCTTACCATATTCCACGTTCATCTTCCTCATACATAGCTGCCGATTATTTCGACTCTTAACCTGACCGCTTAAAAGCACTATAGTAAAAGTGCAAGAATCCCTTACCCGTAGCATTTATAATATATAAGCAGGGTGCAAAAAAATAAAAGAGGAAAAAAAAAACGCTTTCAAGTATTTGGCAAACCTGATCTTCCTGTGCTCCTTTTTTCAATTACATTCGCGTTATAAATTTGTTTTACAGTTCTTACCTCACACATTCGTTCCACATGTCCAAACCATCTCAACACACCTTTCTTAATTTTATCGATAATGCTTTCTCTTTTGGCATTCCTTCCTTAACTTCTCAGCTTTGCATTCCTTCCTTATTTTACTATTCGAACATCTATCATACATCTAGGCGCGTCTTTCAGTCGAATAACGTGAAGAATTGGATTATCTATTCACTTTTGTACTGTTTTTATTTTCTGAATCTCTGGATGGGTTTCCATAGCAATTATTTATTTATAAAATAGCACATATAATTAAATGTTATAATACTATCTTCACTAATAAATTAGCTTTATAACTTCTTTTACGGGTCATTAGCAACCGAATTACATAAAAACTTTTTATAATTTATTAATTTTTTACAGTTTTTTTTTCGCAATTTCTTGATAGATTTTTATAGTAATTATACATTTGTAATTGTATTATCTTTATTAATAAATTTAGCTTCTATTATGTGTCACCAGCAACCAAATAACATAAGAACTAGCATTATTTATTAAGTTTTTTACTTTTAGTATTTTTACAATTTATTGCTAGATTTCCATAGTAATAATATACTTCTCTATGTTTTATTTCACAAATATATTATTTTTTATCAATAAATCAAATTTCTTATGCATAATCAGCAACTTAAAAAAATGTATTATCCGAACTTATTGACTCATTTTAAAAACTTTGCTAAATAGTATTTTGAACAACTTTGTTTTAATTAGGCGGATAGGGATTTTTTGATGTGATGCGCTTCAATATCACAGTATGCCGTTATTCATAAAGAGCAGCAGAGAGTAGGATTATCAATTATCACATTCCCTGCACTATCAGAGCGGCAATTATTTTTATCAACAATTATCCTCCCATATATGCATATCCTTTATTGCTCTCGTTATCCTTGTAACTTGAATTATTTCTAGGAATTCTCTGGTGTCATTATAACCGATTATTTGTTTAATTAAAAAGCAAATAAACAAAATCAATTAAAGCATTTCATAGTCATTATTTAAATGATCGAAATAGACGAGTACGAAAATATTAAAAATACGATTTCAGTGTGATTTCAGATATCGCTCACTCCTTTCAAGAACGTCATAAATCAAAATTTGACAGTTTTCAGTTGTGCATGTTTTCGAAATGCCCAGAAAATGTACTATGTCCTAGCAAAAGAGGCATATTTTAACTTAATATTTACCTGCTACAGGGCAGAAAGTGTTGTTTTTGCATTTTGAAGAAAAGGTATTCTTTAATTCTTTTTTTAAATATACTAAATATTTTTCAAATGGAGAAAAAACCTTCAGGTTTTACCTAAAAAGATCTGTTGCACAGTAAAAAGTTCAGTAAGTGGTTTGATATTTATTTTTAATACATTGTGTTTTATTTTTAAACTTTAAAAACGGTCTCCTGAAAAATCAAGTTTTTGGATTTATGACGTTCTTGAAAGGAGTGGGCGATATGACAAAATGAATCAAATAGAAGAAGCAGAGAAAGATCGCGTAAAACTTGGCATGTCAAGTACTTGATCATGATCGAATATTTCAAATACCGTGGAACCTCTTATAACGAGCACCTCTCATAAGGAGTAATTTGCATAACAAAAAAAATATGTCATAAAGTTGCTCCCTTAACGAGCGAGATTTCGCATAACGAGTTACAGAGAAAGTGCGAGACCTCTTTTCACGACATTCTCTTGTGAGCCGATACTTTCGCGCTAGTCAAAAGAAAAAAATGTTTCGCTCTACGAGTGTTTCGTAAAATGAGTAAGATTCTGAAACGAATTATGCTCGTTATGAGAGGTTTCACTGTACTTGAAAGTGATCAAATCGGGAGTCATCGACAGGTATATACGAGGAGATGCATAAATGTGGAAGAGGCGAAAAATGTGTACAAAGACAGAGTTGTAAAGCATTTTAATTTCTGCCTTCTACTGCGGTGAATAGGCGTGATGTTTAAATGGTTTGTTAAAAAATAAATTTGTAACCAAATATTATTAAAATATATCACATATTTTTCAAATGATTCATATTATTTTGCAAAATTAAAATACCTAAACTAATTTTATGCCTAAATGCAGATTTAATTAACGAATAAATTACAATTTTCTATGGTTATCTTAATTGATTGCAAAAATAATTGTAAGTTTTAATTTAAAGTAGAAGAAAACCATTAATTTGAAGACGTGTTTCCTCATTTAAGAAATTATAGGTAATTATTACGAATTTATACGTGATTATTTATTTTTTGGACAAGTAAAACCTATCATTTTCTCTTATTTTACATAACGCTATACAAATACTCGTATGTACCTAATTACTAAGTTAAATAGTAATATATAGGTACGTAGTATGTGGCGGAGCATTAAAAAATTAATTATTGCAATTTGGGCAGTTTATTTACACAGAAACACGCCAATTAAAGATACACAGATACAAGAACATAAATTTAAAAAAAAATGTAATTAGCTAGTTTATGCTGGTAATTAAAATCATCGATGGCTAGTACAGAGCTCACGCGGGAAGTATGCTTGCGTACAACAGCAATTAGCGAACGCAAACAAGTGAGATATACACTTATAATGTAAGATGTTTTCCAAATAATCATTATAATGAGGCTTCAAGTGAGTAGATGTGCATAGTCGAGTAATTGGCCATTATATTAGAGATCACAACAGACTACGATAATGGTTCTAAGAACATTGATGATACGACGGGGTTTATTATTCAATCCTAACTCTTAAAATATTGATATACTATAACTAAAATGCAGTATAATATTTTGAGTGTGTCCAAATACGTTTTCACAAATCTGATGGACTGCTATAAATGGATTATCTCCAATTATAGCAGTATTTTTCATATTATTTTTTTTATGCCTCAACATAGAAAGAAGAATATGGAAATCTGGGCATTTACGATGGTTACGACCGTCATATGCTCGTTTAAGTGATCACTTTACGCACGTGTTACATTCACCAATTCTGCCTATGATTGACAACCATACTACTCAAATTATTGGAACTTCTATATATATAATGGTTCAATTTCAAAATGTAGTGCTTACTTAAATCACTAGAATTTTACTAGAGACATCTATTGGTCGTAAGCCCCGTAAATGCCCAGACTTCCATATTCTTCTTCATCTATGTTGAGATGTCAAAAAATCATATGAAAAATGCAGTATCATTTTTATTTAACATTTTGATTCACTTTTATAAGATAGAAAAAACCGTTAAAACATTTATTTTTATTTTAGTTATTCAACTAACTGACCATCACGCCGCTTCTCCGTAGGGGTAGACAGAGAGAATAGAACGCCATACCAATCTGTCTTTGCAAACAATCTTCGCATCTTCCACATTCATGCATCTCCTCATACATACCCGCCGATTATTCCGACTCTTGATCCGACCACTTTCAAGTATTCAAATTTCTTGATCACGCCATGTTTTCCTCGGTCTTTCTGTGTTTCTTTTTCCAACTTTATTCGCCTCATTTATTTTTTTTACAGTTTGTTTTATCCTTAAGAATAATATCATATATCCATATATTCAAAACGACCTCATTTATACGTTGAAACGATATTTAAAAAATCTTTATTTGCAATTAATATATATTGATGTATAAGGAATAATTCAATTTATAACATTTTTTAATTTTATTCAATGGGTTGATAATCTAAACATGAACTTAGTATACGGCAAACAATGATATATAAATACTTTGTTCCTATGTTTTCATCCCGTATATACATACACCTATACTGTTATCCTTAAAATAAATTATTTAATTCATTTTCTTTCACATTAAATATGAGTGTGACTATTTTTTTTGTTATGAATATGAATTTTTATAACCAAAAAATAAATTAAACTTTAAATATGAATTATTTTTATGGTTGCTTTATGGTTTTAGTGAATTGTTATAGTATAAAAAAATATAATTGGAACATATTGTGATTGTGACAAATAACAATAAATTCTAGAATTATTATGTTATATTAAAATTGTAATTAGTTTTATGATAAATAGTACAGTATTTATTAAAGGGTGGATATTTAATAAGCTAATGTAAAATTTTAATATAAAGTAAAAAATAAAAGAACACTACTTTTTATTTATATGTAGGTATATTTATACACATAAAAAACGCATTTTAATATCCACATTTTTTTACTCTATCCCTTTTATATTATTTCATAATACACACGTATTTTAATTTTTTTTTAAAAAACATACATATTTTGTCTAATTTTTGCCTGTTTTTTTATGAATTATTACCACTACCATCACGCCGTTATCTGCAGGGGTAGGCAGAGAGGATGGAATGCCATACTCGTCTGTCCTGACATACACTCCTAGCTTATTTTACATCCGCACATCTAGTCATACTTGCCATCCGGTTACGCAGATGTTTTACACGACTTTTTTCACAAATGAAGTACAATAAAACAAATTTTTTTAATCTTAAAATACTGATGTTAGAATTATTTAAATCAATATAAGTTTTAAATAAATTCAAATCAAATGTTAGTAAACACGTAAAATTTTGTAGAGCCATGCGCGCAATGCAATATCCACGTGGCTTCAGCGTAAAGAGAAACGTCAAAATATGCCGGTAGCTTTATTTACGTTCCAAACGTTCTTTTATCACCTTTTTACTTTTTCTGTCATATTTTCTTAGGTGTATATGATCTGTTTTTATAAAAAAATGCTTATAAAAACATGTATTTTTCTTTTATTTTATTATTTACGAAGTTTTATTAATATTAATAATTTGTAAGGTGTACCTTCATGTAATAATTGGGAAACCGGCGATCCTTGAGGGTGTTCCTGCTCCTGAATCCTCCCAGTTCGCTGGACTGCCAAATGATGAAGCTGAGAGTCTCTTGTAGGCGATCAAAACTTCCTTCCAACAGGCGAAATAAGACTTATCGTGCAGTCTTATCAAATAATTGAGTGATCAATCGAAAACGCAATGAGTCTAACTGTTAATTTTTCTCATCAAAACATGTTTATATTTATCGCGTCCAATTTAACTCAGCAATTAGAATTTAACTATTTCGATATCGTCATAATTGAAGCGCACTTATTATAGTTCCACAGTCCTGTATCAAACTTTCAAAAAAGTTTAGTTATTTTAACAATATCCACAAAATTATCGTAATTTCAGGTGAAAATTCTGGGAAAACCGGCGGCTAGCCTGCAGCGACCTTTCAGCGCGACCGCTGAAAGTTGAATGGGTCTACGGTCGTATTTCGCGGGACGCCGGTCGGGAAAGTTCGCCGGAGGTCGGACACACGCACCGCGCACAGGTCTCGTCGGGCCGACTGACGCGCGACGAATGGGGCAGCGCTGGCGAGGAGGCCCGCCGCGGCGGCCGCTGCAACCGCGCAGGCGCACACGCGGACTTTTTAACATTTCGAATAAACAATTTGAATTGGGCGGGTAGGTAGATACCCAGGATATTGTATGGTCAGTACTCTAGGTAGGTACCTAGGGTGTTGTATGATTAGTACCCTAGGTACCTAGGATATTGTACAATCAGTACTCTAGGTAGGTACCTTGGATATTGACCAAGTCAACTTATTCTTGGCTCCATCTTAACTTATCGTTTTTGAAAGAAAGAAAGAGAGAGAAGGGAACGCTCCACTACGAGCGCCAATAAGAATATTTATGCCTACGAGAATTTTTATCTACCAACGCACAGTGGGGTATATTAGCGATCTGGGCGGCCAAAAGTCACTTTTAAAAACATTGTCGCAGGTGTATGAAAAATATATCAACATGAAATAGAGTATTTTGTTGATGACATGCAATAATTGTATCCCCCCCACGCACATCTCACGTGTCTAATGGTCAGTCGCAAAGTTGTTGTTATTGTGAGTGCACTTGTTTCTCTTTCGCTGTTCGTTTAGTACGCAAACATTTCAGTGATTATTATTATTTTTTTGTATTACACGTATACAATTTAATAATGGATTGTGATCAAGCAGGTAAGATAGTGTATTGTACATAGATTTAAGTTGCAATAGCTAACATATTTACTAAAAAAAACTAATTTAAATAAGTGCCTTTAAATGGATTTTTCCTTCATTTTTTTTTAAATAAAGGATATTTAGTTGTGCTTCCGAGTGTTATCCGGCTATAATTTTGATTGTATCAAATAGCTTAGCCCTCTTTCTTTATATAAATTGAAAATTTTTTTGCAGAATTTTGCTCTTTTGCAAGAAATTGCTCTTTTAAGATGAGTCAGCACAATAATGAAAACTGAACTACGTACAGTTTTTTATCTTTAAATTGTTACATTTTTATTTTAGGACCAGTAGATGTTAGAATAATGACTAGAAAACAGTTATTTATTATCATGCAGCAACAAAATGCTAATAAAATTAATGAAAAATTAGAATGCTTGCAAAAGTACCTTTTACAATTAGATAATTTTTCTGACGAGTGTGCAATGAAAATTAAAAACGATTTTTCGCATTTCAAGTCTAAAATGAAACGAAGATAGACTAATGCACTCAGAAAGGAGGAAACTTTCTTGATAAAAAATGAAAATTGGCTTGACGGAACTTTTACAATTCCTTGGGTAATGAATCGATCAGGACGACCATCAAAGTCGTTTGGTGAATCAAGTCAGAGAAGCAAAAGAAGGAAAACTGAAGATTTGCGCAAACATATTGAATTAGATGTGCTCACCCATGCTACTCGGTCAAAGTTAGGAGAAAGCGGGATGAGAGATGCTTCTTTGGTGTTGAAAGAAATTATCTGTACACTTAAGCGTGCTACCAAATATAAGAAAGCGTATTCTCGTTGCCAGCAAAAAAATACCCGGATAACGCAATTGACTCCATCACAGGCTTTATCTATTTTTGTTGAAGCCGATCTTTCGAGAAGGCAATATGAAATAGTAAGGAGTTCTCATAAAAAACTATACCCGTGTTACAGTATCTTACAAAAAGCAAAACTCGAGTGTTACCCTGCTAAGAAAGCTTACAGAGTAACTGAAACTTGTGCCGAAGTAAACCTACAGAGTTTAATGGATCACACTACCACGCGACTATTGACACATTTAGAAGAATGTTTACAAAATTTAAATAAAAAAGAAAGAGAAACATTAGTTTAAATGTGCAAGTGGGGTTGTGATGGAGCACAACAAGCTCAATATAAACAAACGTTTTTAAATGATGCAGACTCCGATGCAAACATATTTCAGAGTTCGTTTGTGCCCCTACAACTTATTTGTTCCTTGAATAATAAGGTTATTTGGCAAAACCCAATTCCTTCTTCACCACGTTATTGTCGTCCAATAAGAATACGATTTATAAAGGAAACAAAAAAAAATAACAAATGAAGAAATCGCTTATATTAAAAGGGGAAGAAGAACTGTGTCCGGACGAGGAACCATGGCCATCTTTCTCGGACTAATATTTTTTAAATTATTAACTACGATTTGCATTTATTAAAAAAAAAAAAAAATTTTTTTTTTTACTGATAAGTAAAAAATATCTCCATATAATACAATGAATTAGTCAAAAGGCATATTTGGAATCGATTTAGAACGAAAAATAATATTGGCCGCCCAGATCGCCAATATACCCCACTGTGCAACGGTAAGTACCTACTTTCTTCTTCTTCTTCCTGGCTCCATCCAAACTTATCATCTTTGTAGACTGTTGGGGTCAGCTTCACATAGGCCATGCCTTCGAATCATTTTACCGTTCTGCAACATCTATGAATTTTTTGATCTTCCTCTAGATGGCATTCGAGGAAGATCCATGGCAATAGCCTGGTTTACAACATGTTCAGGTTCTCTACGTCCTATGTGCCTAAGCATCTCAATTGCCTTTCTTGTTCCTCTTCTTACTATTGCATGCTGACTGTTATGTAATGATTGCATGCTTTGTAGTGATTGTCCTGACGAAGAGACGGGTACATCTTAAAATCGGTAGACAAAAAATATGGTTAGTCGCTATACTCGTATGCTATAACATTACCTTAAATCAAAGGTTCCCAACCCCGTGCCCGCGGTCACTATGGCGCCCGCGCGCCCGCGGAACGATTCGTATGTGCCCGCCACTATTCGACAAACAGAATTTTTTCAAAAACATTAATTTAAAATGATATTATTATTTGTTAGTTTAAATTTTTTGAGTGCCTAGATTTATTAAATACGTTCGTATGTTTACGATATTGTATGTATGAGTGGATCCTTTTCTGACAATACTTAAAAATTAGTCGATTAAAAATAAGTGGTGCCCGCCACCCCACCGACATTTTAGAATGTGCTCTAGAGTACAAAAAGGTTGGGAACCCCTGCCTTAAATGATAACGTTACAACACATTATCTTTTTAAAAAAAAGTCTTCAAAATTCTTACATAATATTGGTAAATCGGTAGGCTAGTAACTTTCAGCAGGCCAATAACTTTCAGTAGGCCAATAGCTGTCACCGGGCCGGTATCTTTCACCAAGCTAGTAACTGTCACCAGGCCAGTTACTTTGAGCATGCAAGTAACTGTCACCAGACCAGTAACGGAACATTTACCCTCCTCTTAATAATATGAGCGCTTGTGTTCGAGAGTGTGAGAATAATTACATATATTAAACATGTCTTCTTCAAAGCTTGGACGGATAATTTACTGTCTAAACAGTTTGTGACTTACTTACATATCTGTTATTGTAATAACAATAAAAAGTTCTCAAATGATTAAAATTATCAATGTAATATGATGACTTAGTTGAGCGGCGTGATTATGTTAACCCGATGGTTGCCAGAGACGAGATATCTCGGCAAATGGCGGAGTGCCCGTATGGCCAGAGACGAGATAACTCGTCAGTACTTTTGATGACGTATTACTCCGCAGTTTTAACTCATATTGACAATCTGTCAAAAACGGAACATACATTGCCATCAGTTGAAGTTGTCACAAAATATTTTATAAAGTTTTTAAATACTTTTAAGTGATTTATCGGTATCACTTTCAGCTGACAGTTGTCAGATGTCATTATTACCACTCAAACCACTTGAAATATTGATTATTTTAATCGATTGTTTTGAACGCCAGGGGTTTTTATTTTGCTCAATTTTTTTGTGTTTTTCTTATTATTTTAAAATATTCCATTGATAAATAATAGTTGTGTGTTAATATTAAATTTAATAAAAACTTGCGTGTGCGACTTAGTGCGACAACCCTGAAAATTTGAAACTGGTTTAACTTCAAGAATAAAACTCTAACAATCGATGCGGGATATAATATTTGGTAAGTAAATTATAATTCAATAAAAACAACAACAAAAAATATCTTTAGACAACTTTTTTTTTTCAAAAAAATACTTGGCCTGTTGAGCACTGCGGCGTAATTTATTTGCGGCCATGAAAAGGTTAATCACAACTGAGTTGGAACGCAGTGATAATGTTTAAGTTGTAAAAAATATGATATAAAATAGCGGACAAAGTCCCAAAAATGTAGATTTAGATTAGCAATGACCCCTCTCATAATTACAAAAGAAAAATAGCTATATTTCAATGCACATAAATTATATTATTTTTTGACATCCTATCAAAGATGAAGAAGAATATGGAATAGTCTGGGCATTTACGGGGCTGACGACCGTCATAGGCTTTTTTAAGTGCCAAACCAGCACTGAAACCAGCCTATGACGGTCATCAGCCCCGTAAATGCCCAGACTTCCATATTCTTCTTCATCTTTGATGATATGCCAAAAAATAATATAAAAATAACTCCCGTAATTGGAAATAATCCAGATTTTTTGATCAAGTATTTGGACACACTCAAAATGCTATAAAAAAAGCATATAAATTAAATTAAGTTTTTTTTTTCATTTGAAATCCCTAACGCCCATGTGACTGAAATCTAGCTACTTCGGCTTATGTAACAGCACTTATCGTGGCTTTACTTTGGCTTCATATTTATGTATTTTATATCCTATTCCAAATTGTGAGTGGATTTTCTCTTTACGATTAAAGTACCTACAATTTCACGTAATTGTTGAGTGAAAAATTCTATCTACATAAATATCTTGTTTATGGCATGAGTTCATACAATTTTATGATTCTTGGATGTATGAAATTACTTGTGATTAAACAACAAAGTTACTTGGATGTATGAAATTACTTGTGATTAAACAACAAAGTTACTTGGATGTATGAAATTACTTGTGATTAAACAACAAAGTTACTTGGATGTATGAAATTACTTGTGATTAAACAACAAAGTTACTTGGATGTATGAAATTACTTGTGATTAATAATATTTTTATGATATACTTGTAAACGTGATTCTATTTTTTATAACACTGAAAATGAAAAGAGATTTAATCGCGATTTTTATTAATTTTGCCTGCCCAAATTGGATTGAATACACCCCCCCATTTTATTTTATATACAGGTACATGTAATGAACGAAAACCTGTTAAGAATGCAATATAAATTAATTTATTTTCTGACAAATAATAAAGTTACGCAACAGTATTTTTACTTTTAATGGTGTGGGCTTGATTTTAATTTTATTTGGGCATGTGTGGATGTCAAATACTCGTGTATCAAGGCTTGAACAATTTATTTTTGTCATTTTAAAATAAATTCTGCGAATTACGATATTTTCGGATAAAATTTAATTAACGGTACGAATATTGACATTTTGGAATTGTAAAGAGAAAAATGAAAATGTTACATCACACAAGTGTCGTAGTATATTTACTTTTTTTTCAACATACGTATTTTGTTTTTTTTTTTTAGATTTTTTAAGAAAAAACACATTATACGCTCTATTTTTGGAGAACCGACCTTCCAGGAAAATCATTACTACATAAAAATTATATTCATATTTAATTTCCTTTGATTTTTCAAGAGCTTTTTCATTTATTGTTGAATTTTAGGACAATATACAATGAATTTCAAGAAACGCCTGAAATTACTATCGATCCTTAAAACCCTATTTTTTCATCATATAATTCTTCCATGGTTTCCTCCACCTTTTCCACTCATCTCCTTACCTGATCCAATTTCTAATACTTTCCTTGTTTACATCAATTTACAGTTTCATTAATATATAATGTGATAATTATTTGTTCATTTATACTGTGATCAATTGTAATTTACTGACTAACTAACTAACTAACTAACCATCACGCCGCTTCCCCGCAGGGGTATGCAGAGAGAACAGAACGCCACACCACTCTGTCTTTGCAAACATTCTTCGCCTCTTCCACGTTCATGCATTTCCTCATACATTCCCGACGATTATTACGACTCCTAACCTGACCACTTTCAAGTATTTGGCACACCTGATCGTGCCAAGTTTTTCTCGGTCTTACTCTGCTCATTTTTCCAATTACATTCGTCTCATAAATTTGTTTTTCCGTTCTTTCCTCACTCATTCGTGTTTTTAGTTTACACTTATGTAAAAATAATATCTTTCCACAGATTTCTAAATGCTGAATTAAAATTTTGACCAGTTGCACAAGTTTGTATTTGGACGGGTGTAAATATATTTCATTCCTAGCCATAACACATCGTTCTTCAGTAATTCCCGCACTGACAAACGGCCAGACTATGGAATGCATTATCTCTTCTTCATCCGTTTTTGATAACTTTCAAGAAATGCCTGAAACACAACTAACTATCCTTACTAGGAACCCTAACTGTCCATCATATCATTCTTCGTTGATTTCCTCTACTTGTCTCCCTCAACTCCTTACCTGCTACTTCTTCCTTTGCCTTTCATGTTTTCACCAAATTATTTATTCGTTTATATTGCATTAAATACTGCGGACGCTAGGTGGCAGACGTGTTTATTTTTATTTTTTTAAATCAGGGCATATAATGATTATTTCTTTTTGTAGAATATATATTCAAAAAATTTTTTTTTTTATGATTTTTAAAATCCTTTCCTTTCAATTACACTTTTTCTTTTCAAAACTATATTGATTTCAAAGAAATATTTATTTTTTAATTTTAAAACGGTGTTTTAAGCAAAAATTCAATTGATTACGTCAAGTGTTACCTGGGTTTAAAGAAAATTCAATTGGGATTTATCGTACATAGTACCACAATTATGTGAACATTAAAATATTTGGGGTAGTTTCATCAGTTCTAAATCCTATAAGTCGGTTTCAAGAAATAATTTTATATCAACCCTTATTTAGGGGTGGCGATACTCCATTCGAATCACATTTCATCGCGCCACTGATTCACTGCAGAATTATTATTTTTTTTTACGGGGGGAGTATTGTATTCATAAAACCGGAAAGTGTTTTCAAATTCAGGTAACCGGTTCAATAAACACAAAGAAACATTTAATTTTTATGATTTACAGATTATTGTACCTGCTTTACAAAAAGAACTTAATCATTTCATTCATTTTAGAATACACCTCATTTCAATTAAATCATATTTGCATCGCCGAGGTAAATATATCATTACTTTTAATCATTCCATTCATTTTAGAATACATCTCATGACAATATAAAATTATTTTTATATCGCTTAAATAAAGTCGGTAAATAAATGATTACTTTTAATCATTCCATTCATTTTAGAATACATCTTAATAAAATATAAAATTATATTTACATCGCCGAAATAAAGTCGGTAAATAAATCATTAGGTACTTATTTTACTATAAAAAAATTATATTTTTCCCCCATCCCCAGAATTTTAAAATCCAGATTATTAATCATTTAATTGTATCGAATTCGGATCATAGTAAGTTCATTGGTAGAATCGTAATTCTCATTTCTAAGTTACTGGGTTCTTCTTATACATTTAATATATAAAAGTATAATACCAATTTTTCTTGTTGTATTTGTAAGTGTTCAATGGAAATTTAATTTCTGCCTCTTATTTAGTATTTCTAAAAAAAAAATTGTGCAAAAAACACGTTTTAGGTATTTATGTTGCTAAAAATTTACGTCTTATGAAAACCTTTTTGAAAGTGGTGTTTTATCAGGGACGTATGAAATTATGTTTTTTCAACATTTTTTAACGACAATAGCAGCCCCATCTAATGAACTATCTATTTAATCCCATCAATCCATCTATTGAAGCAGCACGCAATACTTACTTAATATTATTCATGGCAACAGCATGTTTCTTGACAGCTACTGTCACTTTTATTACATTGTTGTTGTTTTTTAAACATTTTGAAAGATTCATAAGCACTGTGAAATTAAACAAATTAGAAATTTGTGTTTTCTATTATCATTATTTTCCATGTCTCTATTATGAATACTCGACCGAGTATAGATAGTATTGTTATTCTTTAACATTTATTTTATTGTGCCCCGATATTTTGGTGTTGTATGCATTAGGTAAGCAATACTAAGAACGAGGCAAGTAGCATTATCAACAATACATTTCGATTAAATAATAAGTCCGCAATCAAGTTCAATCCTTTCTCAATATCTAATCTGGGTTATTATGCCTCGCGACATAACTCACCAGTCATGAATTAAATATTAAACGTTGCAATCGGATTTGATTCAATTAATGTGTCCATTGTGTCGATACAAAGAAGCCATCAGAAGTGTATCAGGGCTGGGCAAGCGGGCCCGGCAACCGATGCTTGTCGGCAAGACTAATCGGCTGTTTTTGCGCCCCTGACACGGCAACCATTGCTTATCCGCACAATGGGCCATTGTGGCCCGCTGAATGGCTCTGATTGTCGAGGGATTGGGGTTCGAACCACGTAACAGGACCATTTCACAAGTTACACAATTCTGATACGATAGGCGAGACGCATCAGGACTGTAATAATCTACCTACATTGTATTTTTTTAATGCAGAAATTAATAAAACATTTTTATGGCCTTTCTCTTAAAAAAATTCATGGTCATATAAGTTTTGTATTGATATTTCTCGGTGAAACTGCATTTTATATGATAAAACACACGACTGGCAGTAGGAGGCTAGATAAAATTCTAATATGCTTAATATAATATTATATACACGACAAGGCAGTGGTTGTTAGCTTATATTACAACTAATATAAACTATTATTTACACTTAATTTACATCATCTATATATATATATATATATATATATATATATATATATATATATATATATATATTACATTTCCATACAGTTGACAAAATATTTTAAAAATTCTTTTGGACTCTTTTAATTTTTCATACATTTAGGCATATCATCATACAATGATCAAATAATGTTTCTGACATTATTTGTAAGTTTTCTCGGTGAATAGCACTGGATCTATAAATCTATTGTAACACTGATTTCAATGGATATCGCATAATTTTTAAACACACGCGATGTTTTAAATTAATGCGGAATGCATCGAAATACTTGTCACAATATGTTTTAAGAATTAGTCGTAGTAGTATTTACCGAGTAAAACTTAAATAAAAAGTGGACAGATTTTACCACAAAGTGACTGCCGAATCAATTAATGAAAAAATGTTTTTAAGTTGAACGATTTTAACTATAATCACTTCATAATCTGGGAGGTTGAACAAAATTTCATATTATATACACATTTTTTAAGTATTTATTAAGTAAAAAAATATATAAAAACAAAATCCATCTATATTTACGGCTGAACAAAAAAAATAACAACCTATATTATTTGTGAAAATATTTCGCGAAAAGTGGACTTTGAGCAATATGAATGTGAATAAAATCCAACCAAGATGTAGATTTAAGGATCTATTAATCAAAGTCGCGTTACTTTTGTGCACTATTCAACACATTTACACCTTTTTTACTACATTGTCCATTATTCAGACGGATCAAAAATTGGAATTTGGTCCAAATTATTTGAAATTTAAAAAAAAACTAACTAGTCATCACACCGCTTCCCGGCAGAGGTAGGCTGTCTTTGCAAACAATATCATCCACATTTATGCAACTCCTCATACATACACGCCGATTATTCCGACTCCTAACCTGACCACTTTCAAGTATTTGAAATACTTGATCGTGAAAAGTTTTCCTCTGTCTTCCTCTGCTTCTATTTCCAACTAGATTCTTAAATTTTTTCACCGTTCTTCCTTCACTCATTCGTTCCACATAACCATCCAAACCATCTCTACCCACCTTTCTTAATTTTATCAATAATGCATACTTATCTCAACCTTGCATTCTTTTCTTATTTCACCATTCGATCATATATCATAGGTTCACCGTTTTTCCGCACATTCGTTTGAGAGATCGCTTACAAGTCGACTATTATTCCCCGTATTATTTTGATTCCTGACCTCACCACTATCAAGTATTTGAAATGCTTGAATATGTGAAAATAACATGGTAGCAAATCTTCAATTATGTTACAAAAGTAAAAATAAATTGCACGTTAGCATATTAATCCACGATTTAAAAAAAAATCAAGTCTTCTTTTGGTTCATAAAAATATTCAACATTCTCGCACCTAGCCTGTTTTTTCAAATCATTTTGGATATTCCCTACGTAACAATATTTTTTTCAAGCAAACTTATAATCGTCTTATAGAAATATAACTGAATAGCAATCGTATCGTAATAAATACACTTTTCAATTCTAATAACTTATCTCATTTTTATCATAAATTCGGTTTATCGGCGGCCATTTCCATCTTGTTTACGGCATCCCGGATAGGAGAAAAACTCCAAGTTTATTTGAGTTGAAAATCTAAACGAGCGATCGGCCAATAATAATACAAACAAGAAAACACTCCGCGGGAAATCTTTCGCAAACCCGAAATGGTTTCGATTTCGCGTATTTTATATCGGCGATAGAAAAGAAGTCGTTGCATTTAGTGGACCTATGTATGTAGATACGTATATCTACCTACCAGATAAAGGGGTGGTCTTAAATTGGAAACCGATAAACGAAACCGGATAGATGTATATAACATTTTCTAACCGATGAAAATTAAATCATTCATTGAAATCTCAACGCAGAAGATTTTTTTAAATATTATCTGACTTGACTTTTTAATTATTAGGCTGACGACCGTCATAGGCTGGTTTAAGTGATCACTTTACACACGTATTTGGACACACTCAAATTGTTGTAAATTTTTTAAATTTTTATTTAATTCATTTACTTTATTATTCTGTTCTCTCCAATGAAGAGTTTGGGAGAAAAACTTATTTTTGTTTCAATACAAAAACGATGTTTTATTTTTATTTTAAATATTTTAAAGAAAATTAAGTTGCGATTTATCGAATACTGACCCTTAATCAATATTAAAATTCTCAGTATTATAGTGTTAGAATATAATTTTAAAGGGAACATTAAAACGAAAGAAAAAATGTAAATTACGGAATAAGAACAAATGTATCAATATTTTTTCAAAAAATAAGCGGTTCCCAAGAGGTTAAATGCTTTACGATGGAACTACTACATATTTACGCGTAAATCAATTTTTGCGCAATTGGCATAAATTTATTTGGACACAAAAAAACATGATAACTAATTTAGGTTAGGAACGATGGGTACATGTAACTTACACTATCTTATTGTAATAAAAAAGTTTTTACTATTTTACATAAAGTGATTTAGGGGTGTATCGGATTAAAGGTAAGAGATGAGAGTCCCCACTAGCGCCATCTGCTGAGACAAGGCGAACTTAACTTGTTTTTACTAACTAGAGCTTTTCCCTAATGTACTAGTGTGCATTTTATTAAGCTCAGTGGACTTCTGAATCTCAACATATTTTTTTAGTCTTTAAAAAAAATTGTTTTGGTTTGTACCACACATCTCAACACACAACGCACAGATACTTTCACAAAATATTTATAACCATACCGTAGATTACATACCTAATATTCAAGTTGTAATGAATGAATAATGTTACTACGTTTATTACAAAAATGTATTACGCCTCAATACTAATTATTAAAAAAAAAAAATTACAATCACTTGAATAATATTACTGTACCCCAAACGTCATATGGTGTAACAGAAATGTACCCAGAATGTAAGCGTTTAAGGGTTTTACTGCTCTCTGTGCAGCTTGCTATTGATCACGCTACCTTATTACTATTTTAAAATTTCAAATTCATAATATTCAAATGCGGTGCGAGTAAAAAATGATTTATATTCTACTCATTAAATTAAGGTTAAAAATTATGTAAACTTTTTTACTTATTTTAAAAAACATTTAATCATACATATAATATTTAATATTATAAATTACTTCAGTGGTCGAAAGTTATAACGATCAATTTTTTGTAATGACGTGTAACTGTCAGAGATAGGTGGTTTTTATATGAGAGTAAAAACTGTAACTTAAATTCAGTGTGATAGTAAATTTTTTTTTTATGATTCATAATGTTTACATTTTTTGTTTTCGTCGAAAAACATATATAGTTAGGTGTGTGTATGAATTTTTCAAATACCAGTTTTTCAATTAACGGCTCAGCTAACTAAAATCAATTTATAAAGCTTTTGTTGGTTATTCCATTCACTTCGATATAATTAAATTTTGGGTTTCATCGCATAAAAAAAGTTCACTGGGTTTAAAAAACAACAGAGTGAAGGGGATGGAACGTGCAGTTTTTACGTATTAATTTACATAATGAGAAAGAGCCCTAAGTTTCGAACGAATACACCCCTTGTTAACGGATTTCACAAATCACCAAATAATATTTTGTATTTAAATTTCTTCACATACATTAATTTATTATTTTGTGACGTTTTTGAATGAATCAATGAAATATTCTTCTCTAGATCTAAACGACTAAAAAATAAAAACCACTTAAAATAACTACCTCTAAATGTAACATATTATGTACCTTATATTCATTTTTCCAACATATTTTTTTTTAAACAAACAAAACAGTCAAAAAATTTTTATGAAATTATAAAATCAAAAATAACCTGCTGAACTTTTTAAAATAAATTTTTGTTTACATAAATTATGGCTTTTGGCGCACTTTAAGTGTTAATAATAATAATAAAATTGGATAACTTATATAGCCCCATTTTCGTAAAAAAATACCTCAAGGGCGCTTCACGGTGAATGAATTGGGGAAAATATTATGGTCGAAATGATTTAGCAAACAAACAAATGTTGGTACATTTTACTGACGAATTCGTTGATCGCCTGAATTCAAACATGTTAGCTGGATTAAATTATAATTTAGTCGCGGTCTATTGCTTATTATTGGACTCGGTGGTGTAATGGTTAGAGTGTTATGATACCGTACTAGAAGTCCCGGGTTCAATTTCCAGGGGAAGGGGTGAAAATAAATATTGGTGACTTTACTCTCTAATATTTATTTAAAATTACCCTGGACAGGTCTCTGAAGCGCAGGACTGATCACTTTGCCTTCATGTCATTAATAATCAAGATAAAACTGCGTCAATACAATTCTGTGCCCTATGCACTTTTAGAAGAAGAATTGAGCAGAATTGATTGTTGAGCCTTAACACATTTTCATACAGCAAGAACAGCTTTGTCGGCGATTATCTCAGCATCAACAAAACAGTCATTTTTTAAATGACAGATATCATATAAAACATCCGATCATTGAAGGGCTTTCAGACCAATTCCCAGCAGAAACGGAACATGATTCTGCATACAAATTTCAGCATATTGTAATCGTCAAAAAAGGACAAGTCATACACCACACAACCCAGGATAATAATAATTTAACAAAGAAGGGATAAGCAAATAGTTCTCTGGTCGTGTTTATTCTTCCCACGAAATATCGGGGTTGAGGTTTGTTTATAAAGCAGATCAGAATATTCAAAATTGGGGGCTGAATTTATTCATGTAATCAAATATTTATTTTATATTTTATTGATTTCTAAATCAATATTATTTAGGACAGCATTTAAAATTAAACTAAAAATACGTAAATTAATTTTATATCTAACTCGATTTATACAATAATTTACGATAAATGAATATTTATCCAGATATCGTAGATTATTGTATAAATCTAATTCTATTGTATAAATCTATTGTTTAAATCATTTTTTACTATAAATGTTGATTATAGTATAAATGTTTGTGATGGTAAAAATACTTATACGGATACATTATATATACACACACACACACACACACACACATATGCGTTATGCGTTTCATACCATTCATTTATGATAACAGTTTTTTCCTACAACTATCAGTGTCCAACTTACCATACGTAAGATAGTACGAGTACAGATGTGTACATATACGCAACCCTAGTGCTTAATTTTTAAAAAAAATATTATATTTCCTTCATTTCCTTTCTCTTATATAAGAGCTACGAACCCTGGACTATATTCTTTATAATTTCACTTACGTCATTTTATCATAATTTTATATTCCCCTCCTAGAACCTTAAATCTGGAACGCATGATCATCCGGGTTTTATTAAGTTGATGTCGGAACTATTCATTTTGTGGTATTTTTGATCTTTTGAACAAATAAATAAAACCACAAATCAATTTAAGATTAATCCAATGGATATTAATAACATTAATACTAACCCAACATTATTATCGGTTATCTACAAAAAAGTATGTGAAATTTTGAGTCAATTACTACATTCAAAATAATTAATTTAACCATCATTACTTTCAAATAAAATACAATATTCCAACCCGTAGTCTTAAAAATAATGGCGTCTTGTTTCTCGATCATCATCAAACTAATTACGGTTTTAATGGTCCTATGTCTCGTTTGTGTCATATTGTAATCTCGAGATCTGGATTTCTTTAGTGTCAATCTGGCAAGATTTGAACAATCACTGAATGAGCAAGCTAAACCCTATCTCATTATTTTTTGACATCTCAACATACATTATTAACATATTAACATAAATTGTATACATTCATTTAAATCACAATTTTAAACATATTTAGAAAAAAAAATATTTTGCAGAGACTCACCAAGCCGCCACCTTGTGTGTCTTGTCAGTGGAGTTCTTTTTTAATATATTTTTTATTGTTTTTAACCTAATATACACACAAAAAAATAAAGAAAAATTAATAATAAAAACATTTTACAATTATCATAAAATTAACTCTTGATCATTTACCAATTCCTTTATTTTGCCTTTTGATGAAGAAGAATATGGAATATGGAAGTTTGGGCATTTACGGGGCTTACGACCGTCATAGGCTTCTATTCACCAATTCTACCCATGATTGACAACCACTCTACTGACCCTGTTTCCAAATCTTAGTCATAGTTTTTTGTTTGTTATTATTTTCTATGAACCTTGTTCTATAAAATTTAATTCCTATGAAAGCACTATTTTTTATTGAACCTAATCCATAATAAAATATATTCATACAAAGAAAAAACGTTTTAAAGGCATCTTAGTTTTTTTGTCAGCTTGTAAACGACAAAAAATCTAAATTTATAGCTTAAAGACGACCCTTCCAAATATTATAGGTTTTCGCGTGCACAATATGCTCTGAGTGAGAAAATGTCAGATCGGTGCACAAATTTAATTATGTTTACGAATTGTTTGCGTCCCCATTACAGTATAACCATTTGTAAGGGATGATCTGACGGGCTATTATTAGGTAGACAGGGTGTGCCAACACGTTCGCACATAATATATTACAATGAAAGTATTATATCTACTTATTCAAAATAGGGTAGGAAAAAATCTTTTGAAATATCTAAGCTACTTTTTTTATAATTGTTGAATCAAAAAATGTGACAAAAGTTAAGAAAATTAAAATCAGTTTTAAATTTTCAGGATATCAACCGCCTCGTTTTATTTTACAAGATTTTCCACCTTTCGAATTGCATGATGATATTCAAATCCTTAATAAGTTTTTATTTAATGTTATAACGCCATAATCATTCTAATATACAATCTTTTCAATGATTCAATTTTCTTTTTATTTTTTTTTTAACTCTC
This sequence comes from Brachycentrus maculatus, assembly GCF_059751285.1. Classification (NCBI taxonomy): domain Eukaryota; kingdom Metazoa; phylum Arthropoda; class Insecta; order Trichoptera; family Brachycentridae; genus Brachycentrus; species Brachycentrus maculatus. Next base: position 276,368 of record NW_028281340.1, read on the forward strand.
ATGGATAATCTCGTAACTTCAAATGTACCAAGTATTTTCTTACGTATGAACATCGTTAGGTTATAAATGCAGTATTGGGTGACCGAATTGAAAAATAAACAAATGAAATGTTGCTACTTATACGTATAATTTGGTTTTTGAATTTCATCACTTAGAGCCAATTAAGCCAGTCAGTACCCAAATTTGGTTGCGTATTGCGTAATTTTAATTTTTCATTCATTTAACAATTTGACACAAAAAAACTTACGCATGACGTAGGCAGGTAAATACCCAGATTATCCATATATTCCATTACACTATCTAAATAATTTTCTTGTTCTATATTATACGAGTATATGTAAAAATCTTTAATATATAATATCATTAAAAAATCAAGTACGAAATTATATTACATTTAAATACTATAATAATGATACTAGTATCTATCAATCTTTGAAGAAGTAGGTACGGTATTTGTCAAAACTGATTAAAAAATTTCCAAATAAAAGTGGTTAAAAACAAAGTTTTTAAATTAGTCTAGGCCTTGTGGCCTGTTTTTTTAAGGATTAGCTTCCTGCGATATCTCTTTCATCTATATCTTATATTTATTTAATATAAATGAAAATAGTTCTCCTATTTACAGTAAAAATTTTCAATATACGAAATATAGAGAGCAGATTATACGTGTGTAATCACAGCAGTTTCTTAGCTGCTTTCAAAAACATATTTCTCCTAACATTTATCATATTTAAAATGTCTCTGTCAACTCAACCTTCTGACGAGTGGGAAGTTTTGAAGTTTGATTGGAAATCGACAGAACAAACAGTAAAAAGTGACGCAACAGAGAGAGCGCCCCAGTTTTAATCTAACTCGGTAACGCGGTGTTTCAACATTGCATTCGGAAGCCTGAAAATTGGGGTGGGAACAAATTTGATTCGCAGCATCCCTTTGACTATCAATCATGCTTAGAACAGGTCACCCGAGTTCCCACGATACAAGGGAACAGGACAAATGCAATTCAATGTAGGAGGATTTTTTGACAAGATATTTCCATTCAAATTAAAAACCGGACATCCCTAAAACCCATCCTTTTTAAATAATATTTATTAGCTGCCTTAGAAAATGGTCCACGCCTTTTACGTACGAGAATTTGTAGTGTATTTAGTTTATACGAGTATATCGTAGTCGTACAGGAGAAAGTGACCAACTACCAAAACGTAAATGTCCAGGAGGGCCATTTAAGTCCCTTTTGCTTGGCAAGAAAATAAACATCAATGCAGTTAGTCATATTTAACAAGTCAATATGTTATGCTTCCAAGTTTAAAATCCTTTCGGATTTTTTCAGGGCAATATTAAGCTAGTAAGATATCAAATAGTCAATGATCACGTTTTTGTAAAAAAATACACTTGGTCACTTTCTCCTGTATGACTACGATATCTTTAAAATTGTTTAGTATATGTATAATAAATGATAAATGAATAAACTTGATACACTAAAAACAATACAACAGATACAAAAATACAATAGATTGAATGCATTCAATCATGATTTGTCACAAAGCTCATTTTTTTTGTTTTATTAGTCACATTTTCTAAATAAGAGACCATTAAATCTGATAGATCTTTATGCCTTGTCGATTAATGTCAACCGCATACCTTCTTTTGCACATTATGTTACCAATTTAAATTTTCCTGTTTCAGAAATTGGACATTCCCGCACTGACGAGGGACATCTTGTGATGACGTCTCATCATATTCACAAGTAGAGGTTTGTCTAATTTTAAAACGGAAGAGGTATTCTCGAAATGCTCCATGACCCATTCTATAAAAGTACCACATTTTTTCCATATTCATTTTTTTAGCTTCAATAAATTATCTACTATCTGTACCCAAGTGCTCCATCGTGTACCATGACGAACCTATTAATATAAAATAAGTATTAGAGTGAAGAATTCGCCTTACCTTCAAAAAGACCTTCCCGCTAAAAATTGAATCTGGGACACCTTAGCGGAACGCACTAACCATAGTTTTTTTTACAATAAAGGCTTTAAGATAATTTTTTTATAATTTACATTATAAGTTACTTATCTTTGATTATACACATCTGTAAAAAGGACATTTGTTTAAATAGTATACCCTCAAATCAGGTAGGAAAAATATATATAATATTTTAATATAAGGAATGTGGGTATGTTGGTGACATATTGGTGACAACAACACAGCCGCAATCATGTCCATACCCGCATGGTCTAGTAAGCAGATTCTAGAATAAGTCTCTCCTAGAAACCAGTCACTCACTTAGAACTACCTATTAATACTTATTTAAAATTAACTAAAGTTAAAGTACTAGTGAGTTATTACAGACCATCTTCCAACACGCGTAGTACATAACAGTTAACAAGATATGTGGTTTGTCTCCTACTATTATTTTTTTTTTAATTAAAATAAAAAAAAAACAGGTTATGTGACTTCAAAAATAAAATTCTCGTTACACGATATATATCTTTCTATAAATGCAACGCTTATTAGCTGTTAAAAAAGTTTTACTTAAATTATGGTATTTTAATCTGCCGATATAATCGCGTGATCACATTACGAAACTTAATTGCCCGGTGGCGTAGTGTCGGTCATAAATACGAGGGTTTCAGCTTCACAATCGGGTTTGGCATTTGCCTTTGTGAAAGGGCGTCCGTCGGACATCGAACCGCGGTCCTCAACCCTTGTGATTGGAGGGAGGGTGAGCGGCTCATCGCAAGGGATCAAATGCAATAATAAAAATGACTATTATCGTGATTGTAGTGGATTAAGTCGGTATCATACCAAACTCTGTGATCTGTCTGCTGCATCCCTCCATAGTGAAATGTTGTATTGTGTATGGAATATACTAACTAGTATGTATAAACAAGAGAAACTTATGTTAGGGATGAAAGGAAAACAAGTATGTGAATTTTATTTTATTTAAATTAATTTTTAAATAACCCGTATAATGAATTTTTGTTTTTTAGTTACATGTAAAAAAAATGCATTTACCTGGATTATCAATGAAATGTTGGTGAAATGTTTAATAAATTAACCATTTTAATATGATATTTTTTGATTATATAGTCGTTAAAATGAATATAACTCAAGTGGTAAAAAAATAGTTTTCATTTACAATAAAATTATGTTTTATTTTTTAACATCTCATCAAAGATGAAGAAGAATATGGAAGTCTGGCCATTTACGGGGCTAACGACCGTCATAGGTTGGTTTAAGTGATCACTTATGATTATGTTAAAAAATAATATGAAAATAACTCCTGTAATTGGAGATAATCCAGATTTTGTGAACAAGTATTTGGACACACTCAAAATGTTGTAAATAAAATTATGTAATAAACTTCTTTTGACTTATACTATATTTTGAATATAATTAAATAATGGGCAGAATGGTAAGCTATACAGATCACTTAAGTATAGTATGTTTACAGATAATTGAGTTCAAACATTATTGTAATTTTTAATATCATATCCTAATAATGAATACAACTCTACACCCTATTTAAGTTCCTTATTTTTCATGTGATTAGTTCAATAAGTGTGTTTTTATGGTATTTATCAAGGCAGTGATGTCCTAATACCCGTAAATCCTAGAATACACTATCATCACCTTACATTTATTAAATTAACGATCAAGTTAACACGTTGTCGATCAGATCCGTCGTTGAATGCGGAAGAAGTACAGCTATAGTGGTTAAAATTCGATGAATTGTTTTGTCCGCTAAATTTGTTTCCGATTGAATTCAAATGTGGCCAAAGTTAATTTAAATAATTTCCACTCCTCGGCTGCAAATTCATGGCTCGGAAAACGGAAAAGTCCGCTTAAAAATTAAACGCCATTGCCATTTAAATATCTCGCAACACCGAGCAACAATTGGGACGTGGGAGCGTTGCCGCCATTTTGCCTGTTTTAAATTCCCTTCCCGCGCTTTCCCGCAGCCAACTGTCATGTCCGTCGGCTGGCCCTACAGGGCTCGAATGCACAGGGACGTATTCATCATTTAGGCTCATTAGGGCTTGCGAGCGCTCCCACCTTCGGGGAATATCAATGTATTGAATTATCGTACCAGAATACCACCCGAAGAGTAAATTCCATCGACCCAAAATATACGCAGAGAATGTTGTATTTAAAAAAATCACATTTTTATAATTTTACGAATTTATTTAGAATTTCATATCCATGATTATCTTATTTATCAGCTTTCAATATGTTTTGAAAGAAACAATAAAAACAAAAACTTTACTCAATTATCTAGGTATATTACAGTTACTTATTATTTATTATCTATTATTTAATAAAAACCTTCACCTTATTAGTTAAGCACTCGAAAATTGTATATTTATTTTTTCAAATGGTAATTTATATTATTCATTATTCTTTTTCATCTCTTATCAGCACCATATGTGCATAGAGCACTATATTACAACGACACGAATTGTCTTGTTCAATTACTTAATATTTGAGGTAAAGTGCAAAAAATACACCATACTGTGAAAATGGTTTCTTATTTCAGTTTCAATATATATTTTTTTTAATCGATGGAAAAAAAGAGATTACGGAGATTCTTGTCTCACTTCCCCCTGAATCCGATCCTACTACTGTACTACCATCACGCCATGGATGGAACACCACACTCTTCTGTCCTGACATACATTCCGAGGTTCCTTCACATCCATACATGTCATACACGCCCGCCGAGTAAGGAAAGATGCTTAAAAACCTTCTAAAATTAAAACTGCAAATTTTACATGTATGTGTATTCAGTGCGCATCCGTAGTGTAATAATCAGCACGGCTCGAGCTGGTGGTCCCGGGTTCAATTTTCAGGGGGGTCAAAAAATATGGATGATTTTTTCACTCTAATATTTATTCAATATTACCCTGAACTGGTACCTGAAGCGGAGGGCTGATCATCTTTCCTTCATATATTAACGATCAAAATAATACTGCATTTTTATGATGCAGTGCCCTATAAGGGTTTAATCTTGAACTGAGACTGGAGAGCGCGTTAACGCGCTCTCCAGTCTCCGTGCTTGCCAGGCCGGCCATACAAAATAAGCGCGTAAACGCGCTCTCCTTTGAGCTTGTCGTAAGCCAATATCAAATTCAATTCTAATATTTTTAATTAGAATAATATTTAGAGACATCCATAAGAAAGATCAAGAAATATTAAAATAATAAAATTTACCGATATTATCAAAGTCATCTTTTTAAAAGCTTTCATATTTTTGCCTGCTGGGTACAGCCATATTAATACTTTCCGGCATTGAAAGGATAAAGAATCATCCTAAGTAAGTATATTTTTAAAAAAAACACGATTTAAATTAGTGTCGGGTTGTAGTCCCGTCGTTAGTGTCGCGGACTCTTGAGTCAGAGTTTCTTGGTTCGAACCCACTCTGCCACAATTTGATACCTATTTCTAATAACGAAGCGCTTGGGCTCACAGAAATGGTATGAAATTGGAATATTTGTGTAAATAATAAAAACACAAATATTCCTCTTTTTAAAAAAAAATTATTACTTTTATACAACTATTTCTAGATTGTCGATGCTCCTCTGTGTTACCAGTTGGGGTCCGGGCTCGGTGGGGTAGGTACTCGGGCAAATGAAATTAAAACACAGAGAGAATCGTCAGGTCGGCCATGCGTGCGGATAGTGTCGCGGGCGGCCGCCGCGCGCGCGCCTGTCACCGCCACTGCTCAGCTTCCCGCTATCATTTTCATATCATCCCGATGGGTAATGTGTATATTGTAAATTAAATTTATTTTTAAAGCACGGCTAATTTCAGGGTTGGCTCCAGTGATATTCCTACCCCCGTACGCATATGTACATGGTTTATGATTTTGTTCTGACATTACATAAATTAACAATTTATTTATTCCATCAGATAATGGATTATTCACCCTACGGATGATATACATATATTAAAAGTATAGGTGTCTCAGCTTGAGATAATAAAAAATACAGAGAAAGAGATAAGAGTAGTATCTGTCTTTTTTTTAAAGATGATGGGAATCTTGTGTTGCATTCACCATTCTGCCCATTAATTATTTAACACCTATATTGCATTAATTTTTGGAACATGTGTATATGGAACGTTCTTGGATCACTTTTCTTGGCAATTCAATAAATTTGAAGTATGGCTGATGTTGAGAAATTTTTGAAGAGACAGACCCTGATAATAATAAAATAACCTGATTTTATCAGTTTCTCTCTCCTAACTTTAAAAATTTAAGGAATTAATGATTTTTAGATACTTTTACTTGACCAGAGAACTATTAATAATTTATTATTATTTAACACATACATCAGATACTATATTAATTTTTATATTTAAGTACTTAAGATACATTATATTTAAGTATAAGTTACATAGAGTACAGTATTTTGTTAAATGAAACTTTGACAAAGTGTCACAGTGTCGTAGGTACGACTTCGAAAAGGAGGGGAACTGAAGCTAATACTGTGTTCCCAATTTGAGCCGAAAATAAATAAATCATGGTTTAATCCTTAAATCGAGTGTTATCACAAAACAGGATCACACGCGGCGCTCACTTTCCATGTCAGCCGCATGCAGGGGGTTAACTTTTCCTTGATTTACCGGCTAGGAATATTTGGAAAAGATAAATCCTATAAAATAATGATTACAATAAATTGCGGTTCAATGACTAGGAACTCTCTTTTGTCAAAAACAAATCAGAGGGTCTTAACACCATGTTTCTAAGTCTCAATTCTTCTTAAACCAAATCTTTGTAAAATAAAAAAATCCTAATAGTTTCTTTCCGATTTTTTTTTGTCGGACTTAGAACTGGTACTTATCCTAGTCAGTTGGACAATAGTCAGTATACCATCTCAAAGTTATTTTAAAAAAAAATTAAAAATTGGTTTAATTTGTATCGTTTACTATCGGGTTTAATAAATAGTTATTTCGCAAAAAGTAATTAATTAGTAGTAAACTTGCATTTTTTATGTACATTATAATGAGTCACATATCGCTCACTCCTTTCAACAACGTCATTTATCAAAAATCGTCAATTTTCAGTTGTGCATGTTTTCGGAATGCCCAGAAAATGTACTATATCCCAGCAAAAGCGGCATAGTTTAACCTTAATATTTACCCGCTACAGGGCAGAAAGTGTTGTTTTTGCATTTTGAAGAAAAGGTATTGTTTCATTATTTTTTTAAATATACTAAATATTTTTCAAATGGAGAAAAAACATTCAGGTTTTACTTAAAAAGATCTGTTGCACAGTAAAAAATTTAATAAATGGCTTGATATGTATTTTTAATATGTTTTTTTTTATATTTTTAAACTTTAAAAACGATCTCCTAAAAAATCAAGTTTTTTGATATATGACGTGGTTGAAAGGAGTGAGCGATATGTTTTTCAACTCTCCTTTTTGATCAATTTCATGAAACTATGTATGGATTTTTTAGGATATTTTACAAAAATGGCGTTAGATTATGAGATCCAATAAAAACCTCTTTTATCCAGTTTTCTTTCAATTCAAAGGATCTTCTTTAAAAATCTTAACAGCCCCAAACACAACTATTAATAGATTCTCTTGTAATGCATTTTCTATACTATTACTAATCAATATATAAAAAAAAAAGTTATCTTTATTTACGTCTTCAAAAATTCATCTAAGTGTACTAAAAAAGTTTAGCTTAACATATCTCATATAAATATGCATAAATTATTTCAAATTATTAAATTTAATCGCGCCAAATTTCCCCGTCAATCTATCATTGAATAATGTCACTACCCATACTGAATGAGTACCTACCCGGGTAGGTACTTGTTTATCGCATTTTTCTCTCGGCACAGCCCTGAACGCACTTACCCTTCATCTATGGTTATTGCGATAGTGGCGGCACGCGCCGCTAATGCGCAGAGCGCGGCCGGCAACACTGCGCAGAGCATCGATAGCGGCCGACCGAACCTTAATAATGTGTTTATTTAAAGGATTAATGGACGAAGATCGACCGCCATTTGTGGAAATGGCCACCGCTCGTGGCGCTCCCTGATTCCTGATTCGATTGTGAATCTGAAATGTAATCGATTATCATAAATTACTGGTTTTCAATACAAATTCCCTTGAATGTTATAATATCTTGAGAAAATGACGGTATTTAACGGAAACAATATAAGAAATTCTAAAGAGTGGATAATTTTTCGAAAAAAAAAAGTTTCTTTTTTTAAACTCAATTCTTTTTCTTGGTGTATGGCCTATTTTTAAGAGGGATTAGCCTCCTGCGAGATCGATTCCCAGCTATCGATCCATCTCTTTGGTGGTCTGCCCGGAGTCGTCTACCATGGGGTTGGCCATACAGTGCGATGTGAGGGAGTCTAGATGGTTCCATTCTCCTCACATGCGCATACCATTGTCTCCTTCGTTGCCTTCCGCACCTAACGACATCTTCTATCTCGCATATTTCCCTGATCCTGGTGTTTCTTATTCTATCTCGAAGACTCTTGCCTGATATGCTTCTCAGAGTCTTCATTTCTGACACTTTAAGATGAAAATAATTTATTAATAATAATAAATTAAAATGAAAATAATTCCAATTCCCAAAGATAAATATTTATGCACATATATTGACGTAGGAATATTTAAGTTTGCCGATTTACAGGACTTATTTTATCATTGGCTGGTTTGAGTAACTAATTGATACATTTTGTTTTTAAAAGCATTGTTAACTTTGTGTTAGGTAATATTATAGTATCCTTAACATTCATCGTTCACTTTTAAAGTGGTATTACACAAAGTGAACGTTGAATGATAAGGAGAGTGTTAACCAACTTATTCACTATATAATACTCACTATTATAATCATAAAAAAAAAACAAACACATACTTAGGAATGCACAATTGTCCATCCAAGCCAGACATGTTATCTGCGCACATTAAAAAATATATATATTTATGGTAAAAAATATAAATATATGCATCATTTTTTTTTATAATTTTTGTATCTCCTCACCTCTTTTCTTTTCTAGTAACCCTTTTTTCTAATAACGCTTTTTTTTAATTCCCATATTTATTTCGAAGAAAAACGCATTTAATACAAACGGTGGTCCAAGAAAAAACTTGCGTTAAATTTTACCTGGATTTAAAAGAAAATTAAGTTGCGGGCTATCGAATATCCCGCCATAAACACTCATCTCGAATCTTCTCCTTCGCCTCCCTTTTATAGGAATTTCATTAAAATTTTATTTAATTAATTAAACATTGTAATTATTTCGACATCTGCAGCTAAGATGATAAATCAGCAGATTCCTGAGACACCCCTTCCACACCACCTTCCCCCGACGAAATAACAACAATTGCCGGCAAATATTAAATTCTTACAACTCCAACGCCTTATTAAAAATATCTCTGCAAATATTTTTCACCTTCGCCACGGCATAAAAAGCCGTTGACATTGTCTCGGGAAAAGAATTTTGAATAAATTTTTACGGTATTATGATGAGTCGACTGAAAAAAAATCATAATTATGGTACGCTGATAATCACAGCTTTTTTACTTCGAATTGGACGTTTTACAAACCAAATTGAACGCTTTAAAAATCAAATTGGACTTATTTATTGTAACTGCAGACAGTTGGTAGAATTATATATTGAATTTTTGGGTAATATATCCAAAATTAAACACGGAGAATATATTGAATTCTACTTTTATTTAAATATTTTTATTCAGTGTTTGATAATGTCTTAATAAGACGAAACGCGTCAAATATAATCATATATGTTTATCGTAGTCATACAGGAGAAAGTGACCCACTGCATTTTTTACAAAAACGTGATCATTGACTATTTGATATCTTACTAGCTTAATATTGCCCTGAAAAAATCCCAAAGGATTTTAAACTTGGAAGTATAATATGTTGACTTGGTAAAAATGACGAACTGCATTAATGTTTATTTCCTTGGCAAGCAAAAGTGACTTAAATAGCCCTCCTGAACATTTTACGTTTTGTTAGTTGGTCACTTTCTCCTGTACGACTACGATATGTAAATAATAGTAGAATTCAATCCAATAACCGTGTTTAATTTTGGATATATTACCCAACAAATCAAATTGGACGTTTTAATGTGAATAGATATTTTCAAACCACTCGATTCTTCTACATTATGCGTTACATCGTTGGCAAACGTAAAGTTTTTCTTCATCCATCCGCTATGATTTAAAAAAATTAACAGGTTTTTCATTTCAAATTAGACGTTTGTTATCCATGTGTCTGAGGGAGTATTCTGAAGCGAGATTCTTTAAAATTTTTAAGAAGAGTATTCATACTTACTTTATAATTTTTGTGTTAATATATACGCTTTAAATTTTAGTTTGTAATGTATGTATATGTTAATTTTCACTGAATAAATTTAAAATGTTGAAATTGAATTGAATAGTCCCTTGAATGTGTCTTGAATTAAATATGTCCAATTTTTAAAAATTAATAAATTAACAGAATGTGCGAAAGAAGGTATGCAGTTGACAAAAAATTATGAGGCAAGAAGACATAAAGATCTATTAGGCTTAGTGGTGTCTTATTCAGAAAATATGAAAAGAATAATAAGACAAATAAATGAACTATGTGAAAAATCTTCATTGATATAAAATATTGAATCCATATCAAATCTTTTGTATTTTATTGTATAAGTATATTGTATTGTTTATTCAAGATCAAGTTCTTTCATTAATTATTTACTACACACATTCACTGTCATTTTTAAGATATATAAACTAAATGTGTCGCCTACTTTCAAAATCCGCCAGATCCATATGAGTCGATTCTACAAAAAATGCAAAATTCTCCGGGCAATATTTATATTTAAAAGATATGTCTGTCTTTAGATAAAATATTATGAAATAGAGAATTTTCCCATTTTTTTAGAAAATTTTTCAGCATTTAAAAAAAAAACGCGAGATGCTAACCGATAATGACGTCATCTTAATTTTTGACCTATCCCCGCTTTCTGATTGGCTGATATGGGTCAAAAGGCAAGTTTCATGTTTATAGCGGAATTTGAAATATAACGCTGTTTTTAAGTATTGGTTAGCAGGGTTTTTAAGTTTATAAATATTTTAAACCATAAAACCCTCGAATTGGCAATCCGATAGAGTATTTATTTTTAAATCTTATAAAATTGGATCTGACGGATTTTGAAAGTAGGCGACACATATATGTATCACAATTAGTAAATATTATGCGATACATGTCACCAGATAAAATGAAGCATGTTCCTGACAAGGAATAAAAATCTTGCGTTTAATGGTATGACCAGTTTTAGCCTAATTATGAATTGACAATAATTTATCTCTTGTAAACAGCTTGGTGAGTTTGTGACGTGTAGGTATTTTTAATTTTGAATGTATCAGAGGTTGGTTCTTTCAACGCCATCAATTTTCTCCCCCACCCCGATCTGCCGAGAAAAGTGTTGCGAAGGGGGGGTTTCCACAAGAGTTATAAGCGGAAAAAGTACTATCTGTTCGCGGAGAGAGAACTAAACTTGCAGATTCGAAAATTACTAAAGACCTCAGCGTCGGCTGTAATAGCACTTTTCCCGAGTTCAACTCCCAGCGGTGTGATCTGTCGGGCTAGGCCGATAACTGGGACCCGCCCTCGACCGAAGTTTAACCATTTCCTAGATCGATACCTTCGAATAAATCTCCCGCCCAAAACTAACCGAATAAATCGATGTGTTTTATTTACAATTAAGTACCTCGCCAAAATATTATATGTAATTGATAAATCCCAAACTATCACGCCGCAATGAGCAAATGCTGAGAAGTCCACACTAGATTATCCCTCATGTTCCCAACATGGATTCAAATAAAAACATATTTATTTAGTTAGAAGAAACAAAAATCCACTTAGTGATCTATAAACCTTGTACATAATAAACAAGGTAAAAACAAACAACAACAAAAATCAGATTTAAAAAAAGCTATCACGCCTCTTCATCATTCAAATCATCTCAACACACCTTTCTTCTTTTTATCGATGATGCTTATTATCTCAGCCTTTAATTCTTTCAGATGTATGAAGATTGAAGAATGAAGATTGTTTCCTAATAAATATTAGTGTGGCGTTCTAATCTCCCTGCCTACCCCTGCAGAGAAGCGGCGTGAATGTTAGATATGTTTTTAGAAATGCGTTTGAAAATTCAATTCACCGTACATAGACTAAATATCCACCACCAAATTTTAAATTAACCAAAAACATATTTTAAATGATACTACAGGGGAAACTATATATTTTATTGTTAATTTAATTGTATTTTTAGATATTTTTTAAATGAATGAGACAACCGAGTGTTTTCCACCCCTACTGAAAGGAAATCTGAAAATGTACGCCATTAGTTCTTTACTTTGACTTTTGCTCACATCAATGACTGTTTGATTATCCCCAAAGGCTTTGGAAAACAGACTCATTGTGTAGAAACGGATTACAAAGTTTCGACTATAATGTAACTACTTTGACTCATTATATATTTTTATAATTCAACTTTCACTTAAACTTGAAAATTATAATTTATACTTTAATTCTAATACAATCAATGGGCAAGTTTTCGAGAAATATCAAAGTTTATTAATCTTAAATTAAAAATATTTTTTTTAAAGTGGCAAAAATAATACTCGCTCGCGGTTATAGTAATATGAGTGAAATATTTAAACATATCGCGTACTCCTTTCAACAACGTCATATATCAAAAATCGTAAATTCTCAGTCGTGCAAGTTTTCGGAATGCCCAGAAAATGTACTATATCCCAGCAAAAACGGCATATTTTTAACTTAATATTTACCCACTACAAGGCAGATACTAAGAATCTATAAAGTAGAAAACTTAATAGTAACATTTTCAATCAATCACGTAATATATAGTAACATTTTCAAAGTTCACGATTAGATAAATCCACTTATCAAATAATATTTATATAATTTTTTTTTGACATCTCATAAAAGATGAAGAAGAATATGGAAGTCTGGGCGTTTACGGGGCTGACGACCGTCATAGGCTGGTTTAAGTGATCACTTTTTACACACGTGTAACATTCACCAATTCTACCCATTATTGACAACCACACTACTTAAATTCTTGGAAGTTCTATATATATGAACCAATTTAGAAACCTTGTTCTTGAATCACTAGAACTTCACTAGAGACATCTATTAATGAGATGTAAAGAAGCTTTTTACTAAGCAGAAACTCTTATATTAGTATGTGAAGTCCAAATCCTGGATATCAATCACACACGTGAGAAACGCCAGAAAATACCACTTTCATTTTTATTATTTAAGCTTATAATTTGACCAGATAATTTATTTACAACATTTTGAGTGTGTCCAAATACTTGTTCACAAAATCTGGATTATCTCCAATTGCAGGAGTTATTTAATAATATGAAAATAACTCCTGCAATTGGAGATAATCCAGATTTTGTGAACAAGTATTTGGACACACTCAAAATGTTGTAAATAATATAATGAATGCATATGTCGACGACATGGCAAAAAAATCACGCCTTAATTCCATTTACAGCTTCCATCCCTTGCTCTCAGCCTATCAATAATACGTTTGTCTAAATTCTTAGGTTAGACGGCTACATAACGGTAAGGACTATTATGTGACTTGTAGGCGATTTGAATACAAGTCGATACATTTGTGGCAGATTAAGGACTCGCAAACTGGCGAACCCCATTACCCGGATCCTAATTCGCCATTTGGGCGACTCCAACACGCCACTTGCCTGCCGGAATGGACCGGGAGGGATGCAGGGCTGAGCCAGGGACCGCTAATGGGTGATACAGATTTAACGACCCTTAAAGTTAAGCATCGAATGAGGAGAGAGCCTTTTCCTATAGAGGAATACCATATGTAACATATTCGTTATTTGTGTATGACGAAAACATTCGTGTGAATGTTTTCGTCATACACAAAAAAAAACGAAAACATTTTTTTTAGATGAGAGTTGCGTTTATTATTTCTTCTTCTAACCCTTATCCGTACCTAATGGTGCATAGGGTACTGCATCGTATTGACACATCTTTATCGTTACTTACACGAAGGCAAGGTGATCACTCCTGCGCTTTAGGGACAAGTACAGGGTAATATTATATTAAATTAAATAAAAAAAAGTGTGTAAAATACACACATTTCATATGGTATATGATAAGTAAAATCTCACTCGACTCAACCATCGATGCTGCCGCGAACTCGCATGTGAAGCGTCAATTGAAGGATATATAAACAATTTCCGAAATTTGAGTAGGTAGTCAATATTGTTAATCATGGGTGGAACGGTTATGTTACACTTTGGAATACACCGGTTCTGTTCCAGCCAATGACATTTCATATGATATGAATTTTGATTTCCGCTTTATCGTCCTGTGAGTTTGAAAATGTTACTCTTTCATCTTTTTTATTTTTTAAGTTTTTAATATTTTTTTTTGTTTGTTTTTTTTTTGTTTTCTGTTAGTCAAGTATTTTGTATTTTTTTGTATTTTATATTAACACTTTTATTCTAGTTCTACTTCTTATAATATGTATTGTATTCTTGCCAGTGCCTTTTACTATGACCTAAATTATATTGTTTACACACAGGCCATGCCTTTGTGGGATCTTTATTTGTATTTATATTTTATAAATATATATTTTGTATTTGTATGTTTATTATGTTGTATAATGCCAAAGAAAATAAAATAAAGAAAAAAAAAGAAAAAGAAAAATAAGCTTAATGAATCGATAGAAATCTTTTAAATACTGAAAACGATATGTATTATCTATTAACTATTTATTTCTCACCATTTCAAAAAGGGATATCTTTTTTATACACACATTAGACATCTATCGGTGAAAAGCAGTAGTACTTTTAAAATAAAGCATCAATTGTTTTATATAAATTTTCAAAGATGGCAGTACACCAACAGATTAGTTCGAAAAATAAACGTATTTCGGTATATTTATACTCAACTATAGATGTCTCTGTACGTCATAAACGATATATCAATAAAAATAATTGGAAGGATCCACTTTTAGAAGTCCATACTTTTTTTGTTTTTGTTTTACCGAGGGTGGCATAGTTAGGAGTCTCCTCATGAAGACACGCAAATAAATTACTTGACTAATAGAGTGATGTCGCAAGCAAGGGATATGTTTTTAAAAAAATTAAATGTTTGCAACTTAATTTCCCAAAGCATATTTTTGTTTTTGTTTTTTCTATTATTTTTAGCATCCCAAGTAAAAAATACATTAGCATTTCTTTTTTTAAGAGGGCATAATAGAGGATGAAATAGCCAACCAATACTCTTGTGCGTGTATTCATATATACGTAAAGTTATAACAATACATATAAAACCAATACATTTGAGCGAGTTCTGTGTTCACCTCAAATCGAAGTGTGCTTGCTCTGTGTTATAACTGCATAGATCCCAGATAAGCTTTAAGCAAAATAATTATCCCTCCTCTTCTTCTTCTGCTTGGTGTAGGGCCTTGTAGCCTGTTTTTAAGAGGGATTAGCATTCTGCGATGTCGATTCTCAGCTGTCAATCCATCTCTTTGGTGGTCTGCCTAAGAGTCGTCTACCTTGGGATTAGCCGTACAGTGCAATGTGGGGGAGTCTAGATGACTCCAAACTCCTCACATTGTCTCCTTCGTTGCCTTCCCCGCCTAATGGCATCTTCGACATCTCATATTTCCCTTATCCTGGTTGTTATGAAAGGTTGTCCGAAAGAATTATGCTTTAAATAAAAACATTATAATTTTTTCACAATCCGTTATGGATTGCGTTTATTTTGTCCTATCCAAGGTTTCAAACAGAATTACATACAGCCCTCAACAACACAGATGATAGGTACTATAACATCTATTGGCTTTTTCAATCAACTTACCAATCTTGGATATTGTTTCAAAAGATATAATTAATACCAAATAATAATAATAATAATAAATACTTTTTCCAATCAAAACACATAAAGGGGTAAAATAAGGTAACAAGTCATTATTGCGTAAACTTTTAATAACCAAGTTTTTTTTACAAATTATCCTATAAGTCAATTACACAAAAAAAATCTACCTAAAATATGTTACAAACATTAACTACGAAGGCCACTTTTGGTATTAACTCAAAATCAAACAAGAATACCGAGATTCTTAAAAGAAAAATAAATGAAAAAAAAAACTATGGCACAAAACAAATATCTTAAATAAATCAAATAAATAACAGCGTATATCTAGAAATAACATTATAGGAAACATTATCATGATTGTTAGTGTCCAATTCTTTAGGCAAGTTACACTATTTATAATTTTATATATCATCGGTGCAAATTCATAACCGCCTGAGCTAGGAGAGGCAAAAAATGCAGACAAATAAACCAGGAGAGAGAAGATATCTATTACTGCTGTAAAAGTGATCAAATACTTTAGAAACATGTAATAAGGACATGTAGAATAATTTTCTCCGTCAACTGACATTTCCGAGTGAGTAACACTCTGACATAAAAGTCATTGTTACTACTAACGGTACTGGATCACTTTTATTAGGAAGACGAAAACGCACAAATGAAGACAATCTTTTATTTATTAAAATCACAAAGTTATAAATGTGAAAATAACTAAATTTCACCAATACATCGAAAAATCATAAAACACAAGGGGCGAGAAGAACAAAGAGACACCAATATGAAAACAGAGCGACGAGCGCGGCGTATACACGTTTCGAATCTTATTTAATCTGAGCACACAAATATTTGTCCGCCACCCCTTAAATACTATTTTAAAGGCGTTGCATGGGGTGTGGACAGTATTTGTAACATTTAAAACTTACTGAACTGCGTCTCTTTGTTCTTCTCGCGTACATTTATTAATACTATTTTAATACATCAATTATTCTAAAAAATACAAAAATTTTGGCCGAAACAGTCATATAGTGCAAGACATGCAGTAGTGAATTCACATTGATGATATGTAAGTACACACAAATGCTAGAAAGACAAAATGCTGTTTAAAAATGAGTATATTTTCTGGTTTATGATATTTAACACATCGTTTGCAGGAAATACTTAAAAGCGTCTTTAACATATCGCTCACTCCTTTCAAGAACGTCATAAATAAAAATACTTGATTTTTCAGCAGAATGTTTTTAAAGTTTAAAAATATAATACAATGTATTAAAAATAAATATCAAGCCACTTATTGAACTTTTTACTGTGTAACAGATCTTTTTGGGTAAAACCTGAAGGTTTTTTCTCCATTTGAAAAATATTTTGTGTATTTAAAAAAATAATTAAACAATACCTTTTCCTCAAAATGCAAAAACACTTTCTGCCCTGTAGCGGATAAATATTACGTTAAAAATATGCCTCTTTTGCTGGGATATAGTACATTTTCTAGGCATTCCGAAAACATGCACAACTGAAAATTGACGATTTTTGATTTATGACTTTCTTGAAAGGAGTGAGCGATATGTTGGTAGAGAGCGGAAGACGCTTTTAAGACAATTGTGTTTGCTAACTTTTGGTTTGGCGGTTACTTGTGCTTACATAGTATGCTAATTAGGGTCGGGTTGATGAAAAAACTGCCCTGGCAACGATGTGTTAAAATATTCATTATTGATCTACTTTCGGGTATGGAAACTACTTCAACAATAACAATCTTTCAGCAATAAATAAGCTTTTTAGTAATACCTTTTTTTTTTAATCCAAAAAAAAAAGTGGAAGACTTTGATTTTTTTGTGCACTCTCAATGACAAATATGCCTTTTTTTCTTTCCATCATCAATATGTTTAACTATTTCTACGCGGTTAGTATGTATAGGTTATTTGCTAAACAAGGCTGTCATGTATGCATGCTGCCAGTTTTTGACTTTATATCTTTACTGTTATGTATGATTTTTGATTGACAATTGTTTGAACAGATGCTTTAAACAAATTTCTAGTTACATTTCACAAACATTGATAAAACAGGCTTTTATTAAATTAGATCCTTGAGGGTTTATGATATTGATGAAAATTTCATACTTTGCCACTACATATATGGGACAAACACTATGAGCAGCTAATGCATCAACTTGATATGAATATGAACCGTCTCTTTATAATATAATGGGATTTTATACTGATGAAGAAAAAAAAATGACAATAATTTATAATTGGTTATGATCCAGTTTCCTGGAGTTGAGTTTTAAGTTTCAAAACAGATAGTGTCAAATAAATTGATAAGGGTTTGAAAAATACTCAAAATGAAGTATGCATGTAACATACATATTTAGACGTAGGAGACATTGTACAAATTTTTTTTTAAATTTGATTTCTTGAAAATAGCCCTGCATACAGATGCTACATGTTTAAATCAAAGATAGGGAGAAAATGTTATTACGTATTTAAAAAATTACAACATTATGATTTTAGATATTTATATTCAGTTTTATTATTAGTGCCTACATACTGATCACTTTGTTTTACTTTTTTATAACTGTAACGGTAGGGACTGACCGGAACATTTCGTCATAACGTAACGTCGTAACTCCGACTATGGATGGAGCGCTTGACTCGCTGTACTGACTATATGAATGCTCGCATCGTAACATGGTTACGTTACGAAGAAATAGCTCTGGTCAGTCCCCACCATAAGGGTAAGAAATTATTCATTTCTGTAGTTTATTTAAATTTATATTCAATATTTTAAAATATACATTTTACTGAACAAACAACACAAATATTTCTGCATTCATTGAGTACATTATAAGAATGCAAACACATATTTTTTTCATAAAATCGTTGATCACTTATTCAGAATTCTATTCAGAGTCTGTTTTTTTTCCAAATTTCTAATAAAAAGCTCACATCCAAATGAGTAATTATTATTACAAATTTTCAATTGATAAATTTGTGCAAAAATTTTGTATTCATACAGCATCCCCGTCATCTGTGAGGTAGGTTCTGCCAGTATGCCATCAACAACAACACTGTCATCTAATTGACTAGAAGCTAATATAAAGGGCCCTTCACACAAACGATGGATCACAGCAATCTCTAACCAAATCTCTATTTACTGCTAAATATCGCACATCTATCTAACAAAAATTGTACAACATTTAGGTTAGGTTAATATAATGAAAGAAAAATATTATAATGGTTCAATCAGAATAAATTATCCATATTCCTGCAACCATTGATTGTTTAATATTTGAATGATAATGATAAATATAAGCATGCAATATGTATATGTGCCTTACCCCACCTGATTCTACAATAAATTACTGAACCTTTTTTTTTAAATTTACTGATGAATTATAAAACTCTATACATTCTCATTCTTACTTTCATACTTATTTAATTGGAACTCTAATATTTTATAAACCTCTATTTTTCAGTTCATCCTTAGAGAAACGAGTGTCGTACGCATATGGGGAATATTATTTAGATATTATAGATATGACTGCGGATAAATGAAACAGCGGAAAATTAAATTACAGACAACAAAGGATGTTGGTTACTTTTCAGTGTGTAGATACAAAGTTACTTCATATTATGAATGTGTAAATAGGTACAAAGTTTATGATAAATAAATTTTATGAAAAATTTCAATGAGAAACACAACCCAATGACTTATTTTAGGTACACGATTTGTATTATTTTATTTTACAATTTTATAACTAAAAAAAATTGTAGTAAAATAAAAAAAAAAATAGTTTTAGACCATTGAAATCCACAGCGTATGTATAATTCAAATGGTTTAAAACTATGTTTTTTTTATTTTTATAATAACGGATTTAAACAGTTGACCTGCAGAAATTCTCAGTAATTATTGTCGTGAAATAAATAAGTATATTTTTTATAGTTGAAATTATCTGGAGCTTTCTTCATAACAAATTCAAAGGAACAAAAAATCATTCTACTGACTTATGTCAAAATTGACAAAAAATAATATACGGTAAAGACTCATTAATTCGAAAATAATGGGACCAAAACATGGAGAGAAAAAATTGAATTAGCAAAATTGGAAAAAAACTCACTTTTCAAATATAAACTGAAGTGACACTGGCCGATAACTATCGTTGATTTTTGTGAAACGAACAAACTTTTTGCTTGAAACTATCGGACATAGGGGAATTTCAAAATAGTATTTTAAATTAAAGTTATTTAAACTAATAGTTTTTACTGTACATTCTTCATTTCATTGGGCAGGCAAAAAATAAAAGAATGTCCCCATAAATCAAACATTGTTAATTAATTACTTTTACAAAAATTAATAACTTTTACAAATTATTTTAAAAGAATGATACTTGAATTCGATAAAAGAAAAACCAAAGTTGTTAGACTTGCGACTTGGATGATTTAAAGTATGTGTTATGTTCTTATAATTCAAGCACAAAAAAGGTTTACGTAATAACTAATTTACATAAAAATCAACAAGTAATAACATCCACATATTACCAGAATATTATTTATTTAAATGCATGCGTAGTTGAAAAATTACACACAATGATAAGCAAAATATAAAACAATAATTTAAAGGACTCTCAATTGACCGATACAGTGCGAAGTCAAATTTTCAACCTTGTAATCCGCTATAAAATATTGGAAGGACATATTTTTTACTCTGGCATCAGTGTGTTTTTAACAGTTGACCTTGGAGGTTGTGACGCAGTGCACATGATTATTTCATTAATTGTATTGACAAATTAACAAATAAAAACATTTTTAACAACAAATAATAATAAAATTAAAAAACACTTTTTTTATAATTAGGTAAAATCGTTCAGTATGTACTCAAACTGATAATCATGGCATATCAGACCCTGACTAGTAAAAAAAATTGCAAAAAAAATATTTCAAAGTATGTATATGAATATATTTTTTTTGTAAGTTGGTAACACTATAATAATAGTCAATAAATCCATTCAAGCTAGTAAAACTACATAATCAGATTTTTAGATGGTTTTTTATCAGAATGTGCTTTAATAGACTTTGTATATTATATGACATAATATATGTGTATACAAATTTTGAATTGTTTCTTGAAAAAAAAAACATGCATATTGAAAAATAATTTTATAAAATTGCTGAATAAATACTTTCTCAAACTAACCACAGATCTTGCCGTTAAATCAAATATGAAGCAACATGAAATTTATGATATATGTATTAGTTACAAAAATTTGAGTAATGTGGTTGTCAATCTTGGGTAGAATGGTGAATATTACATGTGTATGAAGTGATCACTTAACCAGCCTATGATAGGTCATACATAACCCCTGTAAATACCCAGACATTCATATTTTTCTTCATCTATGTTGAGATGTCAAAATGTAAAAATAGGAAACTGTTTTATCCTTCAGGCATTCAATATCCTAAATACCGAGAATGCATTATTTTAATGTGCATTAACAATGTGTGACACAAATATACACAAAATTAACCCTTTTATTTTATAGATAAAGACATTATGACAATGAAGAAATTAACAGCGATGTCGTATGAACAACTGGAGAAACATTACTGTATTTTTTTTATTTGATATTCTAAGAGATTAAATAACCATGATTAATTTAGTGGTCCGATCACCATGCGTATCACCCAGGATTAGATTCTCAGATGATAAAGTAGATTTAATGTAATGTTTTCATATAATTCACGATTAAGATAACTACATCAGCCAAATCCGATGGCATATGTACAACTTGGTAAAAGGAAGACATACAAAGAGCGTGGAAAAAAAGTATCATTTGTGGTATTGGAATCTAAACAATATTGTCACACAAAAAGCGAAAGATAAATTCATGTTTTGCTAAAATATCTATTGAGCCCAATAATTAAACTATAATTTTGTAATATCCAAGAGCAATATAAAATATCAGTTTTAAATAACAATTATGTAAAACTTTCTTAAAATAATTTTAATAATTTCTATACCTAAGATTTATTCTAGTCCCTAATGTTTTCAATTTGTCAAAAATATCAGTTCTCTGTTAAAGATTTGTCGTATGAAATTCATCAATATTTTTGAAAAGAACACATATGTACACTCCATTATTCTATCACAACGTATAACTTTATACAAATTACTAACTAGACACCGATAGTATAAACAACAATCAATTTTCTTCTTAAAGCCGCCAAAATGGCAGATTTACATAAAATCTAGGAATATAAATAAAAACATCGCCATCATGCACTTTAGAAATAAATAATACATTTATTTACATTATTTTAAAAGTATCAATTCTTATTTGTGATGAGTTGACTGCAATTTCGCTAGGAAAAATTAAATTCATTAAAAGAAGCGTATAAAATCAAGTAAATAGGAAAACTTGAAAATGGAAATCGTTCCAAATTAAATTCCAAAATTCATATAACATGATTTATAAAATTTAGCAAATAAATAATGAGTGATTAAAGGCGTCAACCAAACAAATCGCACTTCCAACAAAAGAATTTCATCTAACAACGCACAAGTCTTAAAGTAAATGAAAACATTGTATGGTGATATGCGTAAATATTAAAGCTATATCTAAATTTTAGAACATCACTTTTTGGCAGGAAGGTTATTAATTTCATTCGCATTCTTATTGTGCAGCATAATTTAACTTCAACCGTGAGTTACAAAATTCTTTTAAAAAATTACATGATTTGGGTATAAATTCTACGGAGGTATAAATTGATGAAAACGAAGAGTCCACAAATAGATCGATGTTGTATTCTACATAAATTAGAGCAATTATGGAAACATCACCAAAATTAAATCATGCATAAATGCTTCTAACGCAAAACCACACAGTAATTTTTTTGTTTATTATACATTATTTTTTTTTACTTTTTACCTTCAAAATATAATCAATAAAACAAAAATTAACTAATATAGGGCATATATTGTAACCTTAATCGAATTGATTGTTTGTTTGAGTGATTTACACAAACAAACATGATAAAACTAACAGCAAATTTTTGTAATCTTAAACTGTCGTTTTCGGGCAAACAATTTTGAGTAAAGGTATTTAATTAAAATTTAAATTGGCAATCAATAATTGCACTGAAGTTTCAAGAAACTACATATGTGTTTAAGACCACAGATGACAATTCCAGTACTATTTTTTAAATAAATTTGGGAGGATTTTGAAGTTCATATAAAGTATATTATCTTTGTATTTATATAAATCCGAAAGACCAGTATTTTTTTTTAAACTTTTATTTGCGCAATTTACAAATCTACTGTAAGTTGGCAATATGTTGCATCATTACACATATGGCTGGTTTAGGAAAATCAGTAGCAATGCCGTTAAAACCAGTTCATACAGGAGTCAGTTCCCTGCTTGCAGTACAATATTCATAAACAGGGTACATAAACTTCCAAGTTTTGCAATTTTAATCCTTGCGGTCGAAACAACTAACGATGTCATAAATTGTTTGATTTTCTTATAAAAATATGTAAAATCATAATTTTTGTCTCCCTTATTGACAGATTTTAACGAGAATAGTACCAATCGTCATTACATATATGAATTTAATTGCCAACGATAATATGAAAAATTGACAATTTTTGCCAATTTTTCTATTTCCTTCGGGGCTATTTTTTCTTTGTCAGTCAAATTTGCCTATACTCTCTGAGGTTAAGAAAATCAGCATTAATTAATTGGTAGAATACAACATCGTTTCCGAAAAGGACTCTACGAAAGATCATAATACTGATTAATTAAGAATCACAGTCTGGATCTTCCTTGATCATGTGCCGTACGCTGTAAGGAGGTGTATCCTTAAATTTCCCAATGAACTCTAACAGTTTCTGGAGGTTCTTTTGTGTTTCAATCTGTTCGGAGAGGAGTTTGTTTTTGACACAGTTTTTTGCCTCGATATTCTCCTTGAGTGTTTCAGCTCTCATTTCTAGTTTCTTGAGGTCAGACCGGAGCTGGAGGTTACGCTCTTGCAGTAGTTTCTTTTCCGAAAGTTTTTCTGCAATTCGAGTAAAGTTCATATTAGATAGAGTAAAGAAAAGTAGCCCGGAAAACAGGATCTAAGTATTTTTGTCTATTAACCCTTTCGGGAGTAATGCTGTACATTTACGGCTAGCGCATTGTCCTGACAGCGGACAAAATACCTACAACGGCAATGTACTTTCGGGGTATATACATTTACATTTAACACATCCAATATTAAAAACTTTTACATTGGAAATAGAAAAGATATTTTATTGCATTTTTTTGTGAAAGTTTAGGTTTATTTTTACGAGCTTTGCATATTTTTATGTAACATTTTTTTGTGTTCCAAATTTGAAAAATTGTACAAGATACTATCATATGACACTTGGAGAAGATAATGGCTGTGTGTATATATATGATGTTTAACTTTATACTGACAAAAAATATTTCATCAGCTGGCGCATATTTTTCACATCACCCAAAGATCATGATGTATACCTAACTATTACTTAATTCTATTACCTAACTAACCTTTATCATCAAAACACAATTTTCTTTACTTTTCTCGTTTAGGTTAACTTTCGAGTTGAGTTTTAATTTTATATATTGTTGTCTATCTTATTCCATGAAATACTATATCATAAAATTTTACATATTATTTACTTGAAAAAAAAATGAAAAAGCTCTCCCAGAGTAGATTTAGTACAAAAAGCTTCGTCTTTAAGGAGTTAGTAAAAATAATCATTGATTGTTTAATGGAACATTATATGTATTGAATCATTTCGAAAAGCTACATATATATAGATAAAAAAAATTTAAAAATGTAAAAAAATAGTGATAAAATGCATTTTTTACTTTGTAGTCTAAAAGTACTAATCTATTGTACATGTAGTTTTTATATTCGACATTTAGATAAATAATTAATAAATCATCACTTATAAGATAGATTGCAAAAATAAAACCCCCCATGGTACATGGACCACTGCATTGGATCAATGCAGTGTTAACTTGATAGTAAATTACATGAAGGCAAGGTGATCGGTTGTGCATTCTGAATTTTCAAATCGAGGAGTGAAATATATTTTATAGAATACAGATGATGTAAGTCGAGGAAATATGGGAACAGAAATGGAGGAGGAATAGTAGGTAAGAAGGAGAAGAAAATGATAATAGTTAGACAAGCTACTGCTAATGTGCACGAGTTCTTTGAGGGCATTAAAAGCTCCCTTCCATACCCAGATCGAGTTTGAAGACCTTTAATCTTTGAACTCTGAGCATTGGTCTCAGGTCCACTCTTGTAAATAGCAAAAAATAAGCTTCATTAATTTTCAACATTTTGAGTGTGTCCAGATACTTCACTTCACAAATTTGGATTATCTCAGATTATAGGAGTTATTTTTCACATTATTTTTTTTAACATCTCAACATAGATGAAGAATGTGGAAGTCTGGGCATTTACGGGGCTTACAACCATCATAGGCTGGTTTAAGGGAACACTGAAACCAGCTGATTATTTTAAAAACTAAGCACTTGTACAATACCACTAATAGAATTTTACTTCATTACACACAACTAGATTCGAAAACTACAGTTGTTTTCATCGACGGGTGATTAATATGATTTAATAATCACCTGTCGATGAAAGCAACTATATTTTTAAAAATTAGTCATGTGTAATGAAATCAAACTTAATAAGTGGTATTATACAGATGTTTAACATTTAAAATAACCAACATGTCATTCCACAAAGTTAATGCCGAATCAATAAATAATATGTTTATATACTAGTTTATTGGTCTAGACTTTATTTTACAAATTCGATTTTGATGTTTTTAATGTCCTCATCATTGGCAGATGAGATTCCCCGAGGATACTATGCATCAAATATTAAAGTGAATACAGTGAAACCTATATCTATCGTTCTTTGAATAATCGTTTTCCCGGATGTGTCGTTTATTTCTCCTACCCCAAATTCATTTCATACAAAAATAAAATGCATCAATCGTTTCTCTATCACTATTTTACCGGATTCATCGTTTGAATTACACGGTATATTTGATATATTTCGACTGATTTTTTTTACATTTTTTTCAATTTTCTCTATTTTGTTATATTTAACAATATTCTAACGTGTGGCATAGATAACTAAAATAAAATCACTCATAAACAAGTGGAGGCATAGTAAAATTTAAAAAATAATAACGAAAATATACTGTTGACTTATGTTATTAATATGTCGATCACAGATTATTTATAATGCAATAAACTGAAATATTTTTTTGGTTCTTTTTAGTATTGTACTTTTTTTTTAATAAATACATATGTTTGCTTCTTAAACTTATATTCTTCTTAGAATTTTAACCTAACAATGGTTATGCAAATTGGGAAGGCGATATCTTTACTAGATTGTATCTCCTTGTGTATGACTTCTAAATCCCGCATTCATAGTTTATTTCAATAGGTCCCTTTAAAACGATAGATAGAGGTTTCACTGTACATCACTTGTACTAATTTCGACTCCTGTGGGAATTAAATGCAAAAGCTCTTACACAGTCGCCAAATGTACTAACCGCTGAACTGTGGAAGCGGGCTCAATATCGTTTACCTTTAATCAGAAGTTCCGAGGATTTGACTTCAGACTTGTTAGCAAACCCGATGACGGTCATGCTCGTGGCCCGGGGCTCCCGAACCGTCTCCCCGCATAGGGGGCAGGGGAGGCACGAGGGGGGCTCCTTCCGGGGGGTGGGGGAGGTCCTGCCGGAACTGGCGCAGCTCCAGTGGAAGTAACTACCGCACGGGCGACAGTGCCGCAACAGTGAGGGGACATCTGGGAGACAATAAATTGGATTTTAAAAAAAAAGAATAGTAATTATAATAATATTAACACACTATGGAAGAGAAAGGTATTTATTATTTTGTTTGTAAATAAAAATACTACTTGACACTGGCAGAAACATCCTTTCACTGGGTGACTGCCATAATAATTAATTTTTTTTTAATATTTTTAGATTGATGCTTAAGGATGGAAAGGGTATTTTTACCTTCTGCGCCGCCCTCATTTCAAAGTCAGAAAAGAGGGAATTACATATTTAATGTTTTTATATGAATATAATGTACCACTCTCTTTATTAAGGTCTTAACTATTTGTACATAATTATGAAATCCCATCACCAGCGGTCCGCAGGCATAAAAAACATCCGTCCAAAGTGTGTTAACCTAGATGGTTCGAACAAGGGGATCGAAATCCCTCAAATATGAATTTTAATTAGACAACTTTAGTATTGTAAGAGCTACTTATTCCATTTTTTTGTAATCGTAAAAATAAAAATAAATCTTTTTTATTTTTATAATATCAAATACTTAAGAATATTGGTTTTGATGAAAATCACAGTCAGTATAATAAGGATGTTAATTTTTCATCTGCTAGCCACATCTTATTTCATTCACTCTGATAAATGTGAATAAATGTAACACAAGGAGAGAGCGAGACAGTTCGATTACTCCGCTTTCGTTCAATTTGATTTCCGGCCTCTCGCTTATATATGATTTCAATACAAATGTGAACTGGGGTCTTTTTTTCTTTCTTTATTTTAAATTCTTTTGCATTTCACAATATAATATAAATACAAGTAAAAAAAAATATATATAATGTGGATTTTTTTTTGTATTATATAATTTATAATACAAAAAGAGATCCACAAAGCCATGGCCTATGTGTGGGTATATATTTTGGATTATAGTTAAGGGTCTTTTTATTTCAATGTTCAAAATAATAGTAAAGGGCAGTGGCAAGAATACAATAAATGTAATCAGAAATCAAATTAGATTTAAAGTTTTAACACACTATCAGCGGGCGGATTCGCGCTCATAATAGAGATAAACATCTCTGAAAAGAAGTGATAACATTTAACCATACTGTATACATCGATATGAGATCAAAAGATGCCGCAAAAGTCATGCGTAAAAATAACTTACACGCAATTTACGATGAGTCGAGTGAAAAGGTAAAATTACCCTTCCCGCACATAGTGCGTTGATATAAACTACAAATATTTTGGTACCCTGCTTCGGATCGTGTGTATTTTTTGTATAATCAGTACAAGGTTAACAAGTGCAATCACCATTCTGCATGCAGACGCAGCAAGGCGTGGGGTCTGGCGAGATGACGGGCATGATGGTGAGCCCACTGGGCAGGGTGAGGAAGGGCGGCGTAGAGGGGGACTGCGGAGAGGTGCTGCGGGACGAAGAGGAGGAAGGCTGAGATTGGTGTTGTTGCTGCTGTTGCAGTTGCTGCTGCTGCTGCTGTTGTTGTTGCTGCTGCTGTTGTTGCTGCTGCTGTTGTTGCTGCTGCTGTTGCTGCTGCTGTTGCTGTTGCTGTCTCTTCATGCGTTGTGCAGCACGTGTGGTCGGAGGAGCCACATTCTGCTGGAGGTAGGGGAAGTTTAACTTTCGCTTTTTCTGAAAAAAAATATTGTCATTATAATCCTCAAAGTTTGTTTATTTTCCCAGCTCTAAATAATGTCCCTCGAGAAGGATCTAGGAGGACAATGGATTGAGACTGGGCAGAAACAAGACCGAGTATATTTACCTACCATTCGAAAATACAAACGGAGAAAAAATACCTAATTCCAACACCTTTGAATATCTAGAGTCGACCAAACAATTGTCAGACCTGCACTCCTCTAAGGCTCCAAAATCTGGACGATGTACAACACTTACTCTAGGCAACTAGAATCTGCTGAAAGGAAATTCTTAGATGGTGTGTCCCTTAGAGACAAAATAAAGAGTTCACGCATTTGTGGAAGCCATCAATAGCAAGGTAGAGGAAAGGCAATCGAGAAGGTATGGGCACATGGGACGCAGAGAACCTGATCATATTATAAACCAGGCAATCGCAATGAGTCTTCTTCGAAGACGAAGACCAAATAATTTATGGTCGCTGCAGAAAGAAACATGATTCGAAGGCATGGCCTAGGTGGTGCTGCCCATGACAGAAGGACCAACAACCTGAGGACGAGGAGAGTTGACCCTGACAGTCTATAAAGTTAAGATGGACCCAGGAAGAACTTACCGTTTGTAGATCAAAATTCCCGTACACATATTCATTCTTGTTGGTACTCGTAGTGGAGCGTTTCTTCCTCTCGCTCCGTTTTTTCTCCAGCATCTGCTTTTGCTTATGGGTGATGAGGCCCAGGAATCGGAGGAAAGTCTCCTGAGATATCTCCTCGCCGGGGAGTGGCATGGCGGGGGGCGGCGAGGAAGTGGGGGATGGGGAAGCCTGCATCGAGTGGCTGGGGGACAAGCTCTTGGGAGATGGAGACCTCTTGTTGGACATGGCTTCTTGCGCCGGAGGGCTGAAATCATAAATGATGGAATAAGTCTACCGAAACAAACAGCGCTTAGTTTTTCACACATCTACAACCTCAGAAGTAGTGAGATTAGTGCATTTTTCAAATATAATTTATCAATGTACTCGTGGCAAAATCTATGGGGAAAAATTACAAGTAAAAGCCTTCAAAACAACTTTGAGTCAGCTCACACGTGGGAACAATGTCTCACACTCTAATCTAGCGATTTTCATATGAGTGAAAACAATGTATTGGAACCTAATTAATACATGTATAATAGTATATTCAAATTTAAATAAACAATTGAGGTTTCACCTGTAACAAAAACGATGATACTTCTGCACAATCTAATAGTGAACTGATTGTGTTTCTTTCAACATAAAGTGTACGCTATAATTAGGCTTGCATTGTCAGCAACACTGTATCGTCATGAGCGTGCTTAGTTAGAAGACTGCTAATTTTATGCCAAATCACAAAATACTATTTTGTATAAAAACAAAATGACACAAATTAGTGATTGATTTACACATCATATGTATACATAAAGATGTTAGAAGCAAACATTTCGCTCACTCTTTTCAAGAACGTCATAAATAAAAAATCGTCAATTTTCAGTTATGCATGTTTTCGGAATGCCCAGAAAATGTACTATATCCCAGCAAAAGAGGCATATGTTTTACTTCATATTTACCTGCTACAGGGCAGAAAGTGTTGTTTTTGCATTTTGAAGAAAAGGTATTGTTTTATTATTTTTTTAAATATAATAAATATTTTTTAAATGGAGAAAAAAACCTTCAGGTTTTACCTAAAAAGATCTTTTGCACAGTAAAAAGTTCAATAAGTGGCTTGATTTTTATTTTTGATACATTACTCCTGAAAATCAAGTTTATTGATTTATGACATTCTTGAAAGGAGTGAGCGATATATAAATTGTAGTTCCAATAAACTGCAATCAGTGCAGGAATCAATATTTTTGTACGAAATTTGTCAATTTTATACTACCAAGCGTTTTGAATTATTTGCATTTCGCAACATATGGGATGATGTCGTAAGATATTAAAAATGATTTTTTCATAAATTTATTTCACAATCAGCAGTATTTAAACCTGCGATGCCGATTTCGCAAGTATGCCACGCCAGCTGCCTAATGTAACTAGGGGTGTTAGTCATGGTGATGTCAGGAGCATTAACAAAGCCCTATCCGGAATAAATATGAGAACAAAATGGTAAATATTTATGGGTACATATCTTAATCATCAGTCTGATGATATCGGTTACGATGAAACTCGGTCGCTGGTCTAATAAAATTTATATGGAAAAAAACTATTTAGTTGTTATTTTATTCTACAAAATGCAGCTCCACTAAGAAATGCTAGTACAAAACTTAGATCTAATCAAGATATGTACCCATAAATATTTCCCGTTTTGTTCTCATGTTTATTCCGAATAAGGCTTTGTTAATGCTCCCGACATCACCGTGACTGAGACTCCTAGTTAAATTAGGCAACTGCCGTGGGTTAAGATGAAACTCGGTCGCTGGTCAAATAAAATTTATGTGAAAAAACTATTCAGTTGTTATTTTATTCTATAAAATGCAGGTCCACAAAGAAAAGTCAGTACAAAACTTAAAACTAATATTTTTTCAGTCAAAATGAATTTAAATTTAATGAATTTAAGTATTTTATAGCCTCACACCAGTCTGACAATGACGGTTACGATGAAACCCGGTCTCTGGTCAAATAAAATTTATGTGTAATATACTATATAGTTGTTATTTTATTCTATACATATCGTAGTCGTACAGGAGAAAGTGACCAACTAGCAAAACGTAAAATGTTCAGGAGGGCCATTTAAATCACTTTTGCTAGGTAATAAAATAAACATCAATGCCGTTAGTCATTTTTAACAAGTCAATATATTATTCTTGCAAGTTTAAAATCGCTTTGGGATTTTTCAGGGCAATAAGATATCAGGGCAATAAGATTCAAAGCTAGTAAGATATCAGATAGTCAATAGTCAAGTTTTTGTTAAAAAATGCACTTGGTCACTTTCTCCTGTATGACTACGATATCTTAAAATGGTCAAACCGTCATACAAATATAAAATAGAGGAAGTTTTTAAGTAATATTCTTACCACATTCTCTGTTTGGCTTTATTTAAAGCGTTGGCAAAATTAGCTCTAGGATCTGTCGACATGGATCGATGCACCGCGGGATCCTTGAGAGAAAAGTTCTCCGTAGCCCGTATAAACTCGTCATCGTCCAGTTGGTCCTTGGGTTTGACACCGTTTGCCTGTTCAGCCTCAACGCGGATCAGGTCATCAAAGTTGCTCTCGGACTTGATTATCCCATTCAGGTTGTGGTGGACAGTCTTGACATTTATTTCACTTAGAACGGATGGCTTGAGAAGAGAAATAGACTTTTTTCTGGTTCTGTTCTGCAGTTGGTAGTCTCGCAGCTGCTGGGCAATGTGGCGGTGGTCATACTCGGCATTGATCTGCTTGTTGCGAGCCCTCAGCCTCTGTTGATACAGCTCTAATTCTTGCCTCAATCGTTCGATTACTTTTTTCTAGAAAGATAAAAATAAAAAATTAATTATTAAAAATTAACACACTAAGGACGGGCGTTTTTTAGCCTGTGGAGCGCTGGCGACAGGATTTGATAATTTTGTACATACAGTCAAGACTTAAACGAAGAGATTGATAAATAATATTTAATAAAATAATAAAAACATTTAATAATTAGTAATGGTTAGTGCATTCAGCTACTGTGCTGGAGGTCCCGAGTTTGATTCCCAGGGTGGAGTCAAAATAAATATTATTGATTTTTCACTCCAATATACCTCCCTTTCCAATATCCAATATACATTCCTGTTCCAGAAGAGTAAGATTGATAAACTTAGCTTCGAGTAAGTAACGGTCATGATTATACTGCGCCAATATGATACAATGCCCTAGCACCATTTGGTGCAGACGTTACATAAACCGAGAATAAAAGTGGAAAGAATAAATATTTACCTATATAATGCAATATTAATATATAATGCAATAATATAATGCAATATTGTCCGCCTCCGTAGTGTAATGGTCAGCACGCTCGGCTACCGTTCTGGAGGTCCCGGGTTCGATTCCCAAGGGGGGTAAAATAAATATTAGTGATTTTTTTACTGTAATATTTATTCAATATTACCCTGGACTGGTACCTGAAGCGGAGGGCTGATCACCTTTCCTTCATGTGTAAACGATCAAGATAACACTGCGTTTATATGACGCAGTGACCTATGCACCATTGGGGTGCGGATAAGGGTTTTATTATTATTATTAATGCAATATTACCATCAAAATTATAATAATATAAAGAAAAGCACTTGACCCTTAATTCGTAATATCATCTTTTTCCTAAATGAGCAATGGGGTTAGCATCATCATCATTTTATAATTTACAATTTTTGGCGTATTTTACAATTTCTTCAATTCATTATCAACAGCACTTAACCATGATCAACATTTTACACAGCTAATCGTAAACCATGTGCGATTGAAAGGATGCTGATATAAGCAGCAAAAACTATTGTTTTTTGATCACAGCAACAATATTATTTTCTAACATTCCTTTAGTTAAACAATTCACCGATCAACTGATAAACAATTTAACAAAACAAATATTGTATGCAATAGTATGCAAGTTAAACTTTTTTTAATTAACTGCTTTTATTGTACGCACTCATAGGAATTCAAAAAATAATGAAAATCAAGCTATAAAAGATAATTTAAGTTCTATGACGTAAACACTTTCTGGTTCTAAAGATAAATAAATAAGATCATTCAAAATTTACACCAAAATTATATGAAATAATGCAAAAATTCAAATATTCATCCAGCATAGGTTTATTTACCAAAGAATTTTATACATCTTTTTGTTTTCATCACGAAAGAATAAAACATAATTTATAAAATTGGGATAGATTGTAAATAATGAATAAATTACAATATTCATTGGTAGGATTGTCCGTCCACCTCCGTGGTGTAATGGTTATCGTACATAGCTACTGTGCTGAAAGTCCCGGGTTCGATTCCCAAGGGGGGGGGGTCAAAATAAATATTAGTGATTTCCCACCCTAATATTTATTTAATATTGCCCTAGACTGGTCCCTGAAGCGAAGGAGTGATCACCTTGCCTTCATGTAAGTAACGATTAAGATAGCACTGCATCAATACTATGTAGTGCCCTATGAACCATTGAGTGCGGATAAGGGTAAGAAGGATATATAATAAATCAATTTATGTGATAAAAATTGCTTTTTAAAAAAAAAAAGCTTTAGAGCGCTTGTGCACCACCGGAATTTTATCCGGCGGTCCGGTTAGCATGATAAAACGGATGATTGGCTTGTGCTTTTGGCCGTCTTTCTTCGGATCGGTGCGCTTGATCGGTGCTATTCGATCACGCTAAACTGTCGTAGTCGCTTATATTAAAAAATAAAATAAAAAAAGAACTGCCGGACGGTGAAATTTCGTGTAGTGCACAAGTGCACATAGAGGAACAAATTGAAAAAAAACGGAAATTCCGGTCTAAAACCGGACATCTGGCAACCCTGCTGCGGACGCTGCGCTCGCAATGCGCCGTGCCGCGATGACGCTATTTCGCTCTCTACGAGACTAGTTCTCACTTCTCACCTATCGAGACAATACCAATCGCTGACTAATTTGCGTCTATTACTCCGAGCAGTTCAAGCATCTCTTCAATGACCGGTCGATCATTTCGCTCTCGGATTTGACCGAGTTATGCAGGCGGCACGTGCGTAATAAAGGTCAAATTAGCGCATCGCGCGCCGAACACGGTAGGTATGCGGCACAGAACGAGAGCGAAAAACAATCCAAGACTTTCGTTGACGCCGTTCCGCTCGTTTGAAGAAAGGGATTCGGAATGAGCTAGATACCTCATACCTAGGCTTACCATACGTCCCGGTTTGACCGGGATTGTCCCGGTTTCAGACACGGGCCCCAGTGTCTCGGCCGGTTTAGATTTTGTCCCGGCCGGTTTATATTTTGTCCCGGTTTGCACGAGCAATGTCTATTTAGGCTTACCATATATGTCCCGGTTTGACCGGGATTGTCCCGGTTTCAGACACGGGCCCCGGAATCCCGGGCGGTTTAGTTTTTGTCCCGTAACCATACAAAGGTCTCCCAAACTAAAAGGTACCACGTTACGATGCGAGCATTCGCATAGTCAGTACAGCGAGCCGAGCGCTCCATCCATAGTCTCGGATGTTCGCCGCGAGCGATGTTACGAAGTTACGTTACGACGAAATGCTCCGGCCAATCCCCACCATTATACATGCATACAATCAAGATCAAACCAACAGATGAATTTAAATCACGATTAATCTTAAAAATACCAAAGTTAATGTAGGTTATGTTACTTAGCAACAACTTTCGTGACCCACTAATGAAACGCCTTGCGATATACGCGCTTCGACGAACACAGGTGTAGCAGGCACCTACATGCTGATATGGAACGGCAGTCACGAACCTTTCATGCTCGCTAGAGAGGAGAGGAGAACGCGCTAATACTCACGTCAGTTGTCTTCAATGGCAAAGATTGAAAGTAGGAAGTGATGCAACAAGAGATTCCGGTTTACACGTGCTTGGTTTACATACCAAATAACATTTTGGTTAAATTAAAGGCCCGACATACTATTTATAAATCGCAACTTGATTTTTGTAAACCCAGGTAACATTTGACGTAATAGGGTATTATCACTCGGGAGGAATATCTAATTTAACATACTCAACCAATAAACGATTGTGTAAGACTCGTTTTGTGTTTATAACAGCCGATATAATCAATATTTTCATTCATCATTTTCTTTAGCAAAATTCGCCTTCGTAAAAACGTTGTTTTCGTAAGTTGGTAACGAATGACGTCACACAAATGAATCCACACTACTATCACAGCTCTACAAAGCAGAAACATAAAGGGATACACCCCATAACACACGAGATGACGTAAAATTTGATGACGTATAGCGGTGTCCGTTTTTCGTTTTATTAACATATCTCAAGTTAAAACCTTCATATCCCTTACTTCTCTACAGATTTCAATAAAAATGTTACCGATAGTCTTGTGATTTTTCATATTTATTTATAAACCAATAATAACACATCATGAGAATGATCCATTGAATTTTATTGCTTAAAATATTGTTTTTGTATTGAAAAAATAAGTTTTTTTTCGAAATAAGTATATCGTTTTGAAAAGAAAAGAGTTATTGAAAGGCAATGAGTTTTTAAAAAAATTTATTATAAATATATTTTATATTTAAAAAAAAGAAATATAAGTGTATACTTTAAGTCAATTTTCTTTTTTTTAAAATCGCTCGCGGAAACACGAAAGGCTCTTAGCGCAGCCATTCGCGTTCTGTATTTGATCGTCTGAGATCTCGGCTTTAATTACAAAAAAAAAAATATATATATATATATAACGTGGTAATATTTTCCTTTTGAAAATTAAGTGTAAATAATATGTAAAGTAAGTGTATAATAATAAAATAAACAATGTGTTGCTTTGTAATTAAAGTTTATTCTTAATTTATCTTTATAATAATTTTTATATCTATCTATCTATCTATCTATCTATCTATCTTATTCTGACAGTTAATAATATTATCGGAAGTCTTTTGTTTAATTCTGAGCGACGCATGCGGCATCTGGTGGTAGAACTGTTTTATGTAGGTACTTTTTGTAAGTACTTAATAAAATGTATAGGTAGGTACCTAGTTATTTTATTACATCTCCCCCCTTGGGGATGAAAATTCATAGTAAAATTTTCACTCGTCCTCCGGATCATCTTCTTGTAGTGAAGGGACTGGTATAAGTTTAGTGATATGTAAAGTTTTTTTTTTTTCTTTCTTCCTTTTTTTCCTTCTTTTTTTTCTTTTTTTTTTTTCTTTCTTTTTTTTTCGTTCTTTTTTCTTTCTTTCTTTTTTTTGTATTTTTTTTTCTTGACCCTTTTAAAGTAGACACAGTTTTTTTCAATCCATTTGTTTTTTTCTTTTGAATTCCTTCATTTTTATTCAGATCTCTTAAAGTATCTTCTAATATAACCAAATGTACAACTTTTAATTGTTCATCTGCATTTTCATTCGATTCTAAAACTGGATTCCTGCTCATACAATCTACTTCTAAATTCTTCTTTCCTGGAGTATATTTTATTTTATCTTTCGTAGAAGTTTTTTCTACTTTATTTTTATTTTCATTTTTCAAGCACTGTTTCTGTGTTATTTGTATGTCTTTATTTTTATTCTGATCTTTTAAATTATCTTCTAATTTTTCTCTCTCACTCCGAACATATTGTAGTAATTGTTTTAATACATCTAATGTTTCATAATCCATTTCCATTTAACAAAATTGTCGTTTTATAACGTGGTAATATTTTCCTTTTGAAAATTAAGTGTAAATAATATGTAAAGTAA
Organism: Brachycentrus maculatus; assembly: GCF_059751285.1. NCBI lineage: Eukaryota > Metazoa > Arthropoda > Insecta > Trichoptera > Brachycentridae > Brachycentrus > Brachycentrus maculatus. The sequence continues at coordinate 313,120 of NW_028281340.1, forward strand.
GTGTATAATAATAAAATAAACAATGTGTTGCTTTGTAATTAAAGTTTATTCTTAATTTATCTTTATAATAATTTTTATATCTATCTATCTATCTATCTATCTATCTATCTTATTCTGACAGTTAATAATATTATCGGAAGTCTTTTGTTTAATTCTGAGCGACGCATGCGGCATCTGGTGGTAGAACTGTTTTATGTAGGTACTTTTTGTAAGTACTTAATAAAATGTATAGGTAGGTACCTAGTTATTTTATTACATATATATATATATATATATATATATATATATATATATATATATATATATATATATATATATATATATATATATATATATACATATATATATATATATATATATATATATATATATATATATATATAGATATATATTTAATAGCACATTAATTGTAGATATAGTTTTAGCCTTTATTTTTACATAAATACCAAATATATTAATAAATTCACAACATTTGGAATGTGTCCTTTGTCACTTTGGAGTTATTTTACATTTTTATCATATAAACATAGCTGTTATTTAAAACAAAATACTTTTGTGTTTTAATTATTTTCAAAAATACTACGATTTCATACTATTTCTGTGAGCCTAAGCGGCTCATTATTATAAATAGGTATCAAATTGTGGTAGAGTGGGTTGGAACCGAGAAACTCTGGCTCAAGAGTCCGCGACACTAACCATTGGGATCACAACCCGACACGTGCCTTCTGCTTGTAACATATGCACTGACAATATTATCAATTGCCAACACATATTTTTTTAGCGTATTAAGTCAAGAAGACTTATAGTTTCGATCTTGTATCATAAAAGGTATAAAGCGTAACTCGAAGGCCTATGGACATATCAATGAAACAGGTAAATATTTAATGAAATTAAAACGAATGTATATAATTATATTATCCAATGCCAACAAGTGAATATGTAATTATTTTTTTCAGATTAAGAAAAACATGGGACAGAGTACTGTGTTATTTATAATCGTTTATTAAAATTAGCATAGAAAATGTTACAGTCCTATATTATGCTCCTTTAAATACAAAATAAATCAAATAAAATTTAAAAAAATAAAATAAAATAAAAATAAGCCTCATATGTGGCGTTCCTGAAATTCCTTTTAAAAAGGCTTCTGTGGCTAATTACCTACACGATTTCCACACTAGAGATTTTTTTTACTTTTTTTTATATGTACGAGGTTTAACATCAAACGCTTTCGAAACCTTCGTAAAACAAAAACGTGAACATTTATAATACAAGAAAATGGGCGAAACGTAATTAAGTGCGCAGAGGACAATTTTATTTTTATCAAAACAATACTAAAACATACGATCACGGCGGTACTTTTTTGTTTCCGACGAGATAAACGAATTTTCGAAATGCTTTAAAAATATTAATATTTCACAGTATTTTTTAACATCTCAACATAGATGCAGAAGAATATGGGAGTCTGGGCATTTACGAATATATGTTTGTATTCTGCATTGTAATACAGTTCATAAAACAAAACAAAAAATGCTTAGCAAGAGAAGGTCTGTCAGGAAGCCTAGATGCTTCTGTATCAGATCTGGGAATGCGGTGGGACAACTTTCAATTCATATCTAACTACAATAGTGATTTTAAGTTTTACTATTCATTTTAAATCTATTTTTATGTAACGGTCTTTCGGCTTAAGCGGACACCCCCTCCCCCCAAATTAGTCCGTTATATCGAATTTTTTACTGAATATTCGTTAAAAATATTCACTGCATCAAAGGTCCGCGGTCGCCTAGAGAATTTTCGAGAACATTAATTTCGATTTTTTTCTTACTTCACAATGATGAGAATTCCTGAGAATGTGTGTGTTGTGATGCATCAATATTCTAAACCTCGTTTAGCCCTTATTTTCGACCATATACCAGACGCGGTTGGATGGAAAGGTGCCTATTATGATGTAGTGTGGAAGAGAATGTAATGGTCACATGGTCAAGGATTCCTGCTCAAGACTCAGTATGTCTTGTGAAAAGCATTCTAGAGAAATTACTAAACATTTATACCACTCGGCAATGAAAAAATTTGGGTCAGGGTTAGAAAATAATTATTGTTCATATGAGGAACCGCAGCTACTTCCGAGTTTGCAAAATCGTAATATGATATTCCGTTTTATAGTCGAGGCCCAGTATTCGATAATTTGCAGCTTAATTTATTCTACACCCAGGTAACATTTGACGTAATTGTTTTTATTTTTAAAACACCGTTTTTGTATTTAAAAAATCTTTTAAATAGATATAAGCTTTTGTAAAGAAAAGAGTTATTGAAATGCAAGGAGTTTAAAAAATCAATAAACATATATTCTTAAAAACAAAAAAAATAGAATTTACATTCTAAAAAATGTGAGTGAGCACACGTTCAGCTCTCAGCGCGGACGAGCGCGTTTTGATTTGAACGCTCAAGATCTAGGCCTTGAAACGTTTGATTTGATGGTAGGTACTTTGAAAGATACGTAATACGATTTTTTAAATGGTCTGGAGGTGTTCGCGTAGTAAAATTAATAATTTAAAAAAATATTACTATTAAATATTATAATTTAAAGGAAAAATTAATTTATCCTTACTATGAAATAACAGTAAACACTAATTTTGTGATTTAACATTTTTGAACTTAAAAAATAACATAACTAACTAACCATCACGCCAATTCCGCAGGGGTAAGCCGAGTAATATACAATTGCCTTTAAAAAAATTGTCGAATATAGTTGTAAATAGAAACACAGGAAGACAAAGTAAAAATTGGCATGATCAATGCGTATGTGAAATTCTTGGACGTGGTCAGGTCAGGAGTCGGAATAATCGGTGGGTATGTATGAGGAGATGCATGAATGTGATAGAGGCGAAGATTGTTTGCAAAAACAGATTGGTGTAGCGTTCTAATCTCTCTGCCTACCTCTGCGAGGAAGCGGCGCGGTGATTAGTTAGATAGTTTTAAAATGATAATTCCAAAAGGATTACTTTCTGTCCCTGAGTACCTCTGGGGCTCAAAAGTATTTTCAAAATATTTTTAAAAATTATCACAACGAAGATAATGCTTTCTAGTCGATATTATTTATTGTCTTATCGGTATTGCTAACTATCGGAAATACCGTACCTAGCCCATAACATTTCTGAGTAAATACATAATAATGCAGATAACAACATTCGTCGACATGACGTGCTAATGATATTAGGTATTATATTATTGCTTGTGAATAATTTTATATTTGTAAAAACAATAAATTTAGACGTGCAGTGCAAACTAAACAAACGAACATAAATAATAAAATAAAATAAAGTAAGTCAATACGAATAGATCTCGAGTAACAACCAAATATATTAATATTGATTTTTGCAATTGAGTAGTTCACTTTCAAACCACGTTATATTTAATTTAAAAAAAGGTTTTTTACCCAATGGCGTCAATCGATAGAAAATTCAAAATATTAGCGTGCATATTTAACATTATCCGCCAAAACTCGTTAAGTTAAGAATAAAATTGAATTGAAAAATGAATACTCTTGCAAAACTCGCTATGCCGAACGACAGTTCACTTTCAATAATCTCTCAAAAAAGCTCAAATCGGTAGACGATTTAATATTCTACCAATTGCTGCAATTGGCGCTAAAAAAAAATAACATAACGTGGTTTTGCAAGTGGACGACTCAATTACAGAAAAAAGTATACTGTACTACCATTACAATGAAATTATATTTAATAATGTGTCACCCCAAATCTATTTTTCAATAATCGGATTTCTGAAATACCAGTAAAACAAAACCTCGCTTAGAAGACCGTTCAAGACAACTTTTTTCCCCAATTACAGATTTTGCAAATGGGTCACGTGATAGGAACGTCATTTGAATTTCGGTTGTCTCACTGCGGCGACACTAGCGCCACAAGCGACTAAAATAAGAATCAGAATAAAAAAATAACCGGTGTGAGTATTCATACGGGCTAAAATATTTGTAAGAGTAGGAGAATGGATAAAAAAGGCACAGCCGAAATCTCTACCTACCAGATACAACATTGATACATTTGAAAACTTTTTGCTGATTGGTTTATTTTATCGAACACTTCAACTAGATTTGAGGCGACCGAACTAAATTCACAAGCGCTTTTATACGAATATTTTTCTTGCCTAAAGACATGATCGGTGTTTTGTTTCGATTATAGAAAAACGTTATTTATTTTTTAAATATTATAATAATCGAGGGCGTGTTTAGCTTCTATGCGCAATATCCCGAGTTTGATCCCTACAGAGTTTTAATAAAACCTCATAATATTTAATATTTTATTATATACCTGGCTAACTAGTATGTAATTCGCGATCAGTAAAACATCCAACGCCGCATCAATCTAATACAGTGCTCTACCCACCATTTGGGTGCACCCAACAGTAAAAAGGGGAAAAAGAAGAATATAATTAATATTATATTCTTTAGTATTAATAGACAACTTAACAGAATAATCATAAAAATCAAATCATGCGGGTGGCGTCATTGCTTTTTTTTAAAATTATCTAAATATTTTCAAACCGAAAATATTTCAAATAAAACTACTTCCTAATTAAATAATTTATACCTGCGTAATGAATAATGATCACTGATTACGCATAGTATCATGACGTAAGTATTTTAAAGCATCAAGAGATCTTTTTGCATTGAAGATTTAAGAAGTCAATTTCATTCACGCTTTGTTGACATCGTACAATCCTAATTTTAGAGAAATCTACCTACAAACTCCATCTCATGCCACCCTCCCCGGCCAAGTTTGTGCGAGATCAATAACCACCTTGCATCAAAATGCTTGTTACGCGAACTTTACGCGCCTTGAAAACTAGCGGCATATGCGTGTTTAGAGAAATCTCAAAATTCTCAAATTTATATAGTCTCGATCCATTACCGAGATTATTTAAATGAAGAATGAAAACAAATTAACACAGGCACATTTTAAATTTGATATTGTTAGAACAAAGAAAGAACTATAACTTGGTAAAAGTTTTAGTTCTAAAATTAAATTTTCTTTATTGTTATGTATTGAGTAAATGTACTAACCTGAATATTTCCGATTGTAATTATGTTCTTTTCAGCTTCCTTGATTTTCTTTTTAATTAGTCCACTCTAGAAATAAAACATTTTTTAATAATTAGTTTACGAGAATTTAATATCGAAAAAGTCAAAAATAAGTATTTGTAATGCACTCACATTTTGGTCTTCTTTTAATCTGGCGACCCATGCCTGGAAAAACGAAGAAAATTGTTAATGAAGTTTTTAAAGAATAATCAGAAAACTTTTTTTCATAAAAACGAATGCAAACAAACTTTATCTACAGTAAACTTGAAAGAAATCTAATTTATAAGAGTATAATATACAAATTATGATAATCAAGGTCCAGAAACAAAACTGCAAACCAAGATAAAACTTACCTGATGAACCCTTATCGCATTTTTCAGGTCGTTCTGCGTCTTTCTTATATCCTCTTTAATTTCATTAGACACCTCCATAACTTAATTCACTAATTTAAACACACTTTCAAAAACAAAGTACACTAGAACGACACCCACAAACCTCAAAAGCGGAGTACATGAAGATTTTAATGAGCACTAACACTTCACTAAATAATAATAAAAATACGTAACAATGAAAATAACTCGAAGAAAAATATTTTCTAAACGGAAACGACACTCCGCAAAACTTATACAGACACTTTTAAAAATATATTATTTAGTTGAAATTTTGAAAAATCTATTTCTCTTTTGTTATCATATTCAAATACAGTAGAACCTAAACATTTGCGATATTTTTTCCACTGCATGTCATTCCGCGATAATATTCTACGTTTGGAATGAAGACAGCCGAATATAAGAGCTCCATTATCGGCGCAAACTTCAGACAAAACAGCTGCCCTAGAGATGTGCATAAACAATCGAATTTTTTTATGTATTTTTTGAAGAAAAAATAATATTTAAAAATAATATGTATTTGAATAATTTATTCCGAAAATACGTTTTAAGGTCAATTAAAAATTTTTTTTTTATGAAATCTTATCTGTTCTTTAAAATTAACTCATATTCCTTTGAAAATTATGAGGGGATAAGTCATCACTGCAATGCCTGCTCTTTTAAAAAATGTATTATAAAGCTCTTTTTGCTTTAAAATTTTTAATTTTATAAGTGAAAAAGAAAAAATACTTTTTTGTGTGTAATATGTTGGATGTATCAATATTTGAGTTTGTTTTACTGTTATAATTTTTAAAAATCTGTGACTGAGCTCTTATGTTATTTTTTCATTAAAAATAATTGGAACACCATTATTAGCCCCCAAAAACATCAGGTAATTTTTTTATATAGAATCCTATATAATCCTACATATCCTAACAGATCCTGGACCATAAAATAAATTTTCAACTCATCAAAACTTCGGTTAGGAAATGTTAATTTTGTTTTAATGAATAAGTTGATTATGTAAACATAATCAACCCTTTATTTTATCGTTTTCTTAAGAATATTTGTTCATTTGTAAATTTCTTAAAGAATATTTGTTAAATTTATCGCGGCTTAAATTTATCCACAGCAAAATAAACATGTTATGGTCTTCTTCTCTTCTTTTCACTATTTTATGGGTGTTCACCTTTTAAGAGTGTTCTAGTCTTAAGTTCTTTTTATTCATCAAAACTTTTTACATTTATATTTTAAATATTTAATAAATTAAATTATTATTTCACATATATTATTATTGTTAGTAAAGTTAGTTTTAGTCATAATGTTAGTTTGATGTACGTGTATGACGTGTCGGTGTTTAAGTACTATTTTTCAATATCGATTGTTAAATTCCCATCTCTATTACCTATGTCCGCCTGTCTACTTTTCCTCTCGTCTCGCACAATCGCGCGTGCAGCCGGGTTTAATTTGTTGCGATTATATTTTCTTTTCGATAGATCCCTACAGGATTTGAACCTAAATCGTGACTTGGTCTTATTGGATAATTTTTGTGTGTCTTGTTAACCGCGCATTTGCTTCATATTTACAGACATAATCGATGTTTGAGTGAAGTCTGACAGGTACCCACTTGAGAAAAATAGCGATATATGTATTGTTTATTAAGAAATTAATGCAAGTATTGGTTGATCGAACGATTCTCTACTACGATGTTAGTTTTATAATAATCGTTATATTTACAGCTTAATCATGTCCAATAAACGCGTGGCCGGTAGCGAGCTAAATGCGGATAATTGGGACCATACTGATGAACCGGAGGACATCGGGACATTTCGCGTCGCTGCCCAAGAAGAACTTCAAAAACGAGTCGTGCGAACTGCCAAACGCCGTGCAAATGTAACGCCAAAAGACGAGGTGAAATGCAATTCTGAGAATTTGTTTCCTAGTAACCTTCCTGTAATATTGAAATCTGTTAGATGGACGAAGATGGCCGCCAACGAAATTTTTATTGAATTCTAATTTGCCCATTCGCGTCACGTTTTTATTTGGCTTTGCACTGATGATGCTATGAATGGCGGATGGTCCAATGTTTTACCAACAAGTTTTAAGGCAAAGATAGACATGCTGCTAATAAAGTATATTTGTGAGCACGCTCAAGCGAGCATACTCTACCTGTATACATTCGCTTGAAGTAAGCATACTTGCTTTAAGTATTTTTTGAACGCGTGCTCAGAGCACGCCCCCTTGAACCCGCGCTGTTGGTAGCATGCGCAAGCAAGTTACAGCCGTATAAAAATCTATTTATCCGCCTCTGTGGTGTAATGGTTAGCGTATGTATCTATCTTGCTGGAGGTCCTGGGTTCAATTCCCAGGGGGGGGGGGGAATAAATATTGGTGAATTTTATTTAATATTACCCTGGACTGGTCCCCGAAGCGCAGGGGTGATCAACTTCCCTTCATGTAAGTAACCATCAATATAACACTGCGTTAATACGATCCAGTGCCCTGTGTACTGTTGGGTGCGGAAAGGGGTTAATATACAATATATAAAAATGTAATGGCAACGATTTCCAATAAAAATGACGTTTTATCAGTTCTGATGTTGAAAACCAATGGGATATATTAACTTCTTTAGGTTTGGATAGTCCCTAATTTCATCAACTGATGTAGTAATCATAAAATACCTGTCGTCTTTAAGATAGTGTATCACACCAAATATAGTATAGTAAGCAAATCCTTTAACAAGACCAACCCATTACTGGTGCCTGCTGTTGATGCCTGACCTTTTATATCTTTTTCAGCCAGCAAAAGGAATCTTCAGCAGCTTTGCAGGATTTGGGAAAACCCCATCTTCTGGAACGTTCAATTTCCTTTCTAGTATACCAAATGGAAAACCTGATACGGATGAATCTACCGAATGTATTAAGAATAAAAAACCTGAAGCCAGTGTAACTAATGCAACCAAAATAAATCACAGCAGTGAATATTGTGCGAGCTTAAAAAATCTTAACCAGAGTGTCTTTGAATGGATCAAATCTCATATTGAGAAAAATCCATACTGTATCCTTACACCTGTTTTTGATGATTACAAGAAATACTTAAAGGATTTGGATAAAGATGAAGCGGAAAATTCGAAAATGGATGAAATCGTTAAATCCGCAAAAAGTGATAGAAATACGGGACTTATTTCACAAACTAATATTAATTCTAAAGTTAACCCCGATATCTTACGTAAACTTGTCCCAGATACTTGTGCCGAAGATGACGAAGATCCTGACGCAAGCAACGAGCCGGCTAATAGCATATTTGGCCAAGGTTTTTCATCTACTCCAGTTTCCCAGGCTCCTATGTTCTCATTTGGGCATCAAAGGCCACCCCTAACAAACGCAAGTAACTCGACAAATAATTTTTCATTCAGCGCCAGTACGCCTTTCTCCTTTAGCAACATTCCGAAAGACGAGAAGAAAACGGATATTAAACCCATCGAAGAGAACGACGAAGATGAAGAACCACCCAAAGTATCATTCACACCCGTAGTTGAAGAAGACTCAGTTTACTCAAAACGATGCAAAGTTTTTGTGAAAAATCAAGGGTCTTTTGGAGATAGAGGAGTCGGAACTCTATATCTGAAACCCATCAGTGGTAGTGAAAAGTGTCAGCTCATCGTTCGAGCTGATAATAGTCTCGGCAACCTGTTAATCAACATGGTGCTCTCTGCCTCCATTCCAACCAAGCGAGTGGGGAAAAACAATGTCATGGTGGTCACTATACCAACTCCAGAAGCCAAACCACCACCAGTTCCTGTCCTGCTCAGAGTCAAATCCAGTGAGGAAGCTGATGAACTTCTGGAGACCTTGGATAAATACAAGAAATAATAAATTCAGAAATAATGTTTATTTCTCAGTTTTTATCTTTTAAATAAAAAAAATAAAACATAAAATGACAAGGCATCTTCATTATTTATATAAAATTGCATACGCATATGTATATAATAATCAAATATTCTAAATTTTTAAGTACATAATGTAAAATCAGAGATACATGTACTTACTTAATTTTGTGAAATATAAATCTTCAAGTATAATGGTAAAACGATGATTTTTGTATAATTTTATAATAATTGCAGTGAAACCTCCATCTATCGTTCCTCGAATATTCATTATCCCGTATCTGTCGTTTATTTCTCCCACCCGAATTTTAATAATATGATATGGAATGGTCACAAACACAAAGTCGCATTTTAAACAAATTATCCATTACACAGATACATACAATATTTTTCTGTCAATCCACTTTTCCTATAAAATTTAGAAAATCTTTCGCTTCTTTCAAAATCATTGTAGCAAAGCTTCATCAATGTTTATATGATCACATTTCCTAATTTTTTTCATATCCGTGATGTTGTTTTCAAATGCAGATAAAAAGACATTTTTGTTTCTCCACAATGTTGGCATTGACACACTTTTTGCGTCACATTCTACATATTTCACAAATGATTTCTTCCTTTTTACAAATTGAGACACTTTCTATTACTAGTAGACATGCTTGTAATTTGAGGGTTAGTTTTTAACTGACCTGCTCTAGAATTGATCTGACATTCCCCACCTCGCAATGTTTATTATGCATTATCCATAGTAAGCATTGAACATGAAATAAAGAAACTATCTTAAAAATCCCCAAAACAAGCACTACATTTATAAACTACAAAATAAGTTGTTTTTGTAATGAAATGCTGAGCCGCCGGCGATGGTAGATGGTAGGTATGACTTTACAATGCTTGGCTGTTTTACATGCAATTTCAACCAATGTGTGGTATCTTTTCAATGTTGTCAGCGAAACCCCCAATTTGGTACAATTTGCTGTTTTTACAGTGCAGACTCGAAATGGCAGTGCTGTTTACAGACACCTATGAATTGACTGCATTTTGATTAGAAAGTTAAAAACCACAAATGTACATAACGTTTGGATTCCAAAGAGTTAATATTTACAACTCTGGAAAATACTCCTTGTATCAACAATTTCTATAAGTGTGATTCCTCGAGAAAATGTCAAAAAACAAACACCTTGTAATCGGTCCCAAATTTTGTATACTTTTAGTTAGACATGCTAACCATATTTTCCCCACCATAATCTGGATGTTTAGTTGTGGATATTATTTTTTAATAATTATGCACGGTCCAAGACAACCACAGAAGAGTCTGGAGTAATTTGTCAATTCCATGCGCTGCCCGTAAGAAGCGTATATAAAGTAAGAAATATGACGAATCAATATTGTCAAAAATATTTGCTTTTCGTTTAGTCCATCGTGAGGCAGTTTTGTAGTTATGGTAATCATTCAGCAATTCAATGGTGAAACAGTATACAGAATTCCTTATTTCAGTGATTAAGTACAATATAACATAATAAAGATCCCTAAGCACCATCGGGTGCGGCTAACCGCACCCAATGGTACTTAGGGCATTGTTTCATATTGATGCAGTAATATCTTGATTAAAGATTACACAAGGTCCCTCCTCGTTCAATCCAGTACTTCAGGTAACAGTCTAGGGTAGTGGTCCTTACGGACCTCCTGGGATATTTCATGGGTCCATGAAAAATTCAAATTGATTTGGGGGTCCCTAAACAACCTCAGGGGGTCTGTGGAAGGTGTAATATAATATAAAACAATATAAGACACATTTTTATTAATATGGAAGTTACATATAACAAATTCTTCTTCTCTATCTTAGTCCTCATTACTGAAGGTTGTGACCCTTGTCTAAGCAATGACTCTTCTCCAGTTATCCTTTGACTGCACTGCACATACCGCTCCACCCACCGAGGTACCTGCTGCTGTCTTAACTTAATTGGTCCATCGTGTAGGGATCTTCCTCTCCAGGCTACCAATCAGAACCAGTCGTTCCAGGCTATCCTCACTGCCACATCATAATAAATAACAATGAATAAATTATTAGCTGATTTTAAAACAAATTTTGTCAATAGTAATAATGCCATCTTCCTCACGTTTCATATTATTTTTAATTTGGAGTAAGACACTTGAGACAAATGGAAAGATACGGAAGCGACCTATATCCAGCAGTGGAGGACAGAAGGCTCATAAAGAAGAAGAAGACAGCAAACGAGCAGAAAATACTTCTTCAAGAAAATGTTTTATGTATATATATATTATTTTTATGTCACCATTTACTCACCATTCAAGACATCAAAGTTAAATTTGCAATTTTTCTATTTTGTATTTATGTAGTTTTTCACTCAGGGTCCATAGGCAAGTCTTGACAAAGAAAAGGCATCCGTGGGCCAAGAGTATGGGAACCACTGGTCTAGGGTGACAATAAATAAATAATGTAATTAATGTAAAATAAGTTTTAAATTATTTTAACCTATCTAGAAATGGAAACCGGATCCTCTAGCTCAGTAGCCACTTCACAGTGGATGTCATATGCCTAGCGGTAATTGACAAATTTATCTAGAGAACTCCTAGGAGACACTGCTGTTATGTTATTAAAAGTTTATGAAAATATACCTGTACATTAAACTTCATGATGGTGATTTGTTTATTCTATATGAAATAAATGTAGTCATGTCCGCCTCCGTAATGGTCATCATGCTTGGCTACCGTTTTGGAGGTATCAGGTTCGATTTCCAGAAGGGGGGGGGCAAATAAATGTAACTGATTTTTTAACTCTAATATTTATTCAATATTACCCTGAACTGGTACCCGAAGTGGAAGGCTGATCACCTTTCTTTTGTATGTAACGATGAAGATAACGCTGAGTTTATATAATGCAGTGCCCTATGCACCATAAGGGTTTGAAGAAGAAGAATATGCAATAGCTCTAGAAGAGCATAAAAAATCTCATATTTTTACTTACACAAAAAATTGGAGTATTGTGTAGTTCATAATTGTCTATTTTTAAAAAAAGATCATCTCCATAACCTAGTTTCGCTTTTTTAATATTATAATAAATGAAAACACATTATTTTTAAACATTTCTATATTTTTACATATAACTGAATAATTTATGGGTATAGGTATTTATATTATACAATTATATATATATCACAATTAGTAAATAATATGCGATACACGCCACCAGATAAAAGGTAGCATTTTCCTGACAAGGAATAAAAGTCTCGTGTTTAACGGTATTACCAGTTTTAGCCTAATTATGAATTTAAGTGTAATATATATCAACTATTACATACCAATATATTAGAAAATTATTGCAATTCATAACTATGAAGAAGGAAATTCATTTAAATATTTTGTAAATTATATTCTATTTAGATGTGAAATATACACACAACTTTAGCACAAACACATTACCTATCTACAAGACATAAAGATGACCTTTGAATACGTACATTATCATTACAAATAATACGCACAAAAGAAACAAAACAAAATATAATTTTTACTTCCCGGAGGACCACATCTGTTAAACAATTTTTTTTTCAAATAATTCATTAAATTACTCGCATAAAGAATACATTCTAGTACAGCGAAATTATATTCTTAAATATAATATATTAAATAAATCTACACATCAAAATAATCATTTATCTAATGAAAAAAGTCAATATTTAAGAACTCTGAAACAATGAAAATATATTACAATTCGTCAAAACTGCGGATATGCCTTTGGCTATATAAATGTGAGGTAATTGGTATCTCAATGTGGATTATCATCGCTAGATGTGAATAAAAATGTGTGCTCATATCCGTTTTGAGAGGGAAAATAAATAAATAGCAGTCTTGTTAGAATACAACTCAACAAAGATATTCTTCAATCTACGAGCTGGTGGGCATATAAGCGCTTAATCCCACTGGGCCGAGACCCATCTGTATTCGTTGCATATGAATTTCAACACAGTTTTGGAATATATGTTGGTCAGTGGGTTGAAGTTTAGATTTTATTTGCTCCATGGTACCTTGAAGGACTTTCAACTCGTACGCGTTTTGCTCAGAGTCTGATAAACTTTTTACTTGTAACATCAACGCCGTTAAATCAATAATCAAATCCAGAATCCTCTCATTCTTAACGGACCCTACATTATTCTTATTTACGAGTTCCGTAGCTTCGTCTTTACACTTTTCTCTCAAATGCGACGGGGCCAACATGACATCTTCACACAGGCCGGGCGATATTTCATGGCAATAAATCTGTACTTCATTTAAATATTCCTGAAGATCCATGTTCATTCTTTCCAACTCTATTACGACAGCCGCATATCGTCGCTCAAAGTCAACCGGCATCCTCTCGCCGAAAGATTTTCGTTTTTCTATTTCACTGTTGAATTCCTGGAGCATTTTTATTTTGTTTTTCTTGGCATTTAGAATTTTTGTGATCCTTACAATGTGTTCTAGGAATTTCACAGGGTACCCTCCGATATTGGTAACGTCATCCGGTTTCTGAATCCCTGAAACGCATCCCAAAAGCGGGTCATTGTAGGACTTTTCGGAAACAGTTCCAGAGTAGCTACGCACATTATTCAGGTGCTCCGATTTCCCCTGCCGGAGGCGCTGCTGCTGCGACAATATGCTGGTCAGGTTGAGTGTGTCCGGAGGCTCGTTGGACAGTACTTCGTAGTCGGGCACGGAGTGGGTTCCCAGACCGGGACGCTCGAAGGTGATTCTGTATGTATTGTTAGAAGTATCCACAGCGTCGATGACTCCGGTAAACAGTCCGTCCTGAGGTTTCCTCAACCTGGCTGTAACTTTGCTTCCCACCACGAGCTGCATAGGTATTTCAGTCGGCAAATCTTTACAGCAAATGTTACCATTTTTTCTCTGTTGAAGGAATCGTATTATTTGACGTTTACGTTCTAAATCTTTTCGCTCCTCGGCAAAGAAGGATTGAGAACATCTCCTGGGCTTTCCCATGATTCTTCTTATTTTTGTCCATTGGACTTGAGTCAAATTTCGATTTGACAGTTTAGGAAAGGATTCCTTTAAACAAATAGTGAAGTCATTCTCTCCCTCGAACAATGGTTTATCAATATTGCTGTAAAAGTGCTCGAAACAAACCCATTTGTGGGCCTTGGGTAGTTTGAGAAGGTTGCGGAGACGCATACCGATCTTTTGGCCGGTTTTCCGATCCGGAGATAAACTGGGAACAGATTTGGTGGTTCCATTGTCCTGTTGCACGATCCGCAAAATGCGAGGAGTCTTGGAGGGTGATTTTTGTTTTTTAGAAGCTGACAAGGTCAGTTTGCTCGGGGTTTTAGAGGGAGTAGTTTTGGGTCCTCTTTTAGGGGAAGCTCTCGGCGGTGGAGCATTAACGATGTTATCATCGAAGAACAATCTATTCTTTTTCCTTATCCTAGCTGGCATACCTCTGGCGTTTAACTTTTGCAGCGGCTGTGTGGGAGTGGGTTTGGGGGGAAGAGTGGTTCCCACGCGATGCAATCCGAGGGCCGCCGGACCAAACGCCGGGGGGGCTCCGTCATCTTCGTCTGTCACCATTTCATCGGGTTCATCCTTGATTTTAGCGGCGCAACTGCCGAACATTACTGTCCCATTTTTCAAATTGGTTTCGTCTGTGGAATAAATAAAATAAACTTTGTTGCATAATGCTGATAAAATAGGAGGTCCATAGCTAGAATTTGATATTGGTGCTCGAGATCCTGATACGTGTTCGTTAATATTTAAACGTTAAACACCCGTATCAGTATGACGTTTAAAATAATATTTGAATTTTTTCAAATTTTGAATATGTCAAAGATGTTTATACTTAAAAAATAAATGTTAAGGAACGCATTCGTAGTCTTAAAAATGAAAAGAAAGATCTGAAAAATATTATACGAATGTTTTGAACGAACAAATTTCAATTTGAGAAAAGAAAACGGATTATTTAAAACTTAAAAACAAAACTCACATTCAAGTCGATCCGCCATGTTGACGTTGTCACCTTAAAACTGTGTCGCTAGAGGGCGACCGTGTGCGCGCAAGCGGGAAAAATATGAACGAATTTGTCTGCACGCATGTAAAATATTAATGAATTCGAGAATATTTATTAAATCTAAGATAAATAACGCTACGATTTTTACTGTAGCCTCATTTAAAATCGACAATAACGTCCAATATTTTGAATAAAATCATCAAATACCGCTATCGTAATCTGGCGTTTGAAAGAAATATTGACAAGTACCAACCTAATGAAAAAATACCCACAGTTGGGCTTGCCAGTCAACTAATCAGATATATTTTGACATCTTTTAAAATCCGTTAAAGTACCTATTTACAACGAATCGACAAAAATCGTAATGAATAATTTAAACAATTGCATAGGGAGAAAAATAACACCTTTATTTTTTTAAATTTGTTTTATTTTATTAAAAATTGTGTTTTTCGCAAAACGACAAAAGGAAATCAATATTCTCCTTGGTGACCTTCCCCATAAAAGTTAAGTAAATCGTTGTTCGGTGTCTCTCTTTATTTTTGTAAGCTTTATTACATTTAAGATTTAGTTAATGAAATTGTGATGTAATGTAGTAAATTTTGTGGCTAAATATTTGTTTAAAGTAATGGTTTTAGAGATGGCATTTGCGATTGTTTATATTTATTTTCATACAATATATGGCGAACGATTTGAAGTGATATGAAGTATTATAATTAGGAACGATTGATCGATAAAAAGTTATGAAAAATGCAATAGTAAAAAATGGTCAATTTATATAACATAATATCCTTAGTATAATATTTTTAATACTAGAATATTAAAATACTGATTTATTTATATAAATGTGTTTTTTTTTATGAACAATAAATAAATGCAACATTCTGAATCCAAAATACAATGTGTACAAATATTTTTTTTAAAGAAATTAATGTAACGTGGTAATAACTGGCATAATAACCAAATAAAAAATGTTAGACCGTGATCGGCCGATAGTCTGTAGCCGGTTTCAAAAGTGTTAAGCGGCCTTTACGTAAAATAATTATTCATTGGAAGAGAAACTAAGCTTGTATATTTATCTCTTATGCATTGCCCAAGAAGCTAAAATAAGAAAGAGATAACAGTGTTTTCGAAGCACCTTGAATATTTATATCGAGTTGTCATATCCGCAGTTGTCATCAGGATGTAAATCGTAGGAAAAGTGTAGAATGTATGGGTAATGAAATAATTAACAGCTGCTCCTATTGTTCTCATGATGGTGAATAAATATATTGTTATCAGTGTCTTATTTGGATTTTTTATTTTCGATGTGGAAGGTAATTTGTATGATGGTTTATTATCTTGAACGTGAATCTCTACTACAGCTTCGGGTTTTTTGCTTACCTGCGCGTTTAGTTCCTACATAGAATTTGTGAAAAGTTTTATTATTGTATTGTGAAAAACAAACGTTAAGTGAATAATTTAATTTTTATTTTCGGAAACTTTAAATTTGAAAAACACTAAGTTGTGTTAGCAAATGTTTTTTTAGGTTCCTACCACATTTTTTTTTATGCCAAATTGATTTTTAGTTTTACTAGTCCATTTCCTTTCCCACATAGCAGTAATATCCTTCATTCAGCGTTTGCTCCTTCACATCTGTATCCTATCAAATGTATTCTACTCATAGATCCAAGAATCTAGAGTGCAGGACTGATCAGCCTTCAAATAATGAATGTTCTAATTAATGCCGAGTCGATCTCAGACGGTAAATAAATACTTCTCAAGCAATTGGTCACCATCTATATTGTCTCTAAGTGCGTTTACTCAAGGAATTGAAGACCTCAGTGACCACTCGATCTGTTTGCTGCGGCCTAGTTGTCTAATGGGCACCTGGTCAATGTATATGATTATACTTAGAGGTAACATGGGTGCTCGTGGATAAGGCCAGTCCAGATGAGGCTGCCTCCCGCGTGCATCATGTTAACATGATACCAGCCCTTTCAATCCGCCCACCTCTGTACAATACATATTTATTTTTAGATGCTCGTAATATCCAACTGTAATATCTGACTATATATTACTCATACTTTTACTAGGACCGTCAATAACACCTTGTGCCCTGTCAGGTCCTCCCAACGTTGGCGATCACTTTGGCAAAGGTTTCGCGACCATGCGCACTCTGGGACAACTCCTCCACCCCTCTTATCCGATCCGGTTGCAGATGTTGCGAAGCCACGATTTCTGTTTTCTGCCAGTTCCTCAGCGTCCTATCTTTTCCATTATGATGATTGTTAGAAGGTGGAATTTCTCTGCACGAAATACGTGAACCAGATACAAAATCTTCCAAACCTTGATATTCGATAAGAGTTTTCTGTATGATCCAGCTCTTCTTTTAACTTTCTCATTTGGGACCCTATCCACCCAGGGAATACAAAGCATTCTGCAGTGAAGCCACATTTCAAATGCTTTAATCTGATTTATCTTATTCACCTTTAGGGTCCAGGTTTCAGAACCATACAGCAGTACATACCACACATCCCTCACTCCTTTCAACAACATTATTTATAAAAAAAACTTGATTTTTCAGGAGATCGTTTTAAAGTTTAAAGTTTTGTATTAAGTGTCACCTTTATAATATAATTATTGAATAAATGTAGTTTCTCTTGCTTCGTAGAATAACCGAAAAAGATTTAAAAGGGTATTTTCTATTTGCAGCAGAGGTGAGATCTAAAGTTCCAGGGTTCAAGTTCCCAATTAGGCAATTACTTTTTTCTCAGATTTAGTTATTTGATATTGTTTTAACCATTTTCTGTTTTAATTGAAGTTTTCCAAACTTATTGTTTAGTGAACTAATTTCTTTGAATTTATCCATATGGCATCCTTGACTGGCGCTGTAGTTTTTTGTATGCAGCGTCTTGTATGTTTTTTTTTTCATTAGGTATCAGATGTAAAAATATCTTCTGATAAATAAGAATTGAACATTTTAACAATACCTTTCACATATCGCTCACTCCTTTCAACAACGTTATATATCAAAAATCGTCAATTTTCAGTTGTGCATGTTTTCGGAATGCACAGAAAATGTACTATATCCCATCAAAAGCAGCATATTTTAAACTTATTATTTACCCGCTACAGGGCAGAAAGTGTTGTTTTTGCATTTTGAAGAAAGGTATTGTTTAATTATTTTTTTTTAATATACTTTTCAAATATATTTTTCAAATGGATTAAAAACCTTCAGGTTTTACCTAAAAAGATCTGTTGCACAGTAAAAAGTTCGATAAGTGGCTTGATATTTATTTTTAATACGTTTTACTATATTTTTAAACTTTAAAAATGATCTCTTGAAAAATCAAGTTTTTTGATAAATGACGTTGTTGAAAGGAGTGAGCGATATAAACTTCATGACCTCAACGGACTCTTGCTCATTCATGAACTTGTACGCTCGTATAATATTATTTCTTTAGATTAAATCCTACTTTTCATAGTATATATTTTAACATACAAAAATGATTGGTTGACTCGGTGTAATTTCAGGGTTGCTGAAGCGATGTTTCACATGCAGGTCTCGAGGAGACTTGGGGACTTGTAAGGATCCTTTTACACTGAACAGCACTCAAGCTGATACCGCTCGTGGAGTGGAAGCTGGACCATGCGCCTCCGGTTGGTGTGGGAAGATGTTGGAGGGTGGAAGTACTTATAAAGATGATGGTTGGTAATCACTTATTTGCATGCCAGTTTATAGTTTATATTTAATAAAAAAAAATCTAGATTATAACAATTCAATTTAGGCAAGAGAATTCATCACTTTGGGAAATTGTCACCTACGAGTCGAAATACAACTGCCTGAACACCACTCGGGTTAATCAATAGAAACAAATACTTCTTTATACAGTGGAACCTCTCATAACGAGTAATTTGCATAGCAAGTAAAAAAAAGTGTAAAAGTTGCTTCCTTAAAGGTGGGGACTGACCGGAGCATTTCGTCGTAACGTAACATGTTACGATGCGAGCATTTGGATAGTCAGTACAGCGAGCTGAGCTGCTCGCCGCTCATTACGAATGCTCCATCCGAAGTTGGATGCAATTTTAGGTCAGTACCAGGGTTGCCAATCTGTGGGAAATTCCCCAAACTGTGTGGAATATTTTTTTTCTTCATCTGGAGTAAGCTGTAATTTATGAAAATCACAGAACCAAGAATCACGTCTTCGTCGTTCGACATTTTAACTACGAATGCAAAGATTCATACAGATTTTGGGTTATTGATTTTATACAAATTTAACACAGATTTCTAGACTGTAATTAAGATTTTTTGGTTTGGCATCCATATATCAACACTGAGCACAAGGCCACAAGCGAGCAGTTGTGTTCTAAATGAGTACTGATTGCGGTCAGTCAGCAATGCCGTAACGTAACATGCTTGCCTCGAGCGATGTTACGGCGGTACGTTACGATGAAATGCTCCGGTCAGTCCCCACTATAATGAGCCACATTTCGCATAACAAGTTACAAAGAAAAGGCAAGTCCCTTTTTCACAACATTTACTTGTGAGCCGGGAGTTCTGCGCTAGTCAAAACAAAAAATGTTTGACGAGTGTTTCGCTTAACAAGTAAGATTCTGGAACGAATTATACTTGTTATGGGAGGTTTAACTGTATTGGGCTCTGAGAAATCACTACTGATAACTCGGAATACGATTTTACCGAGCAGCACTCAATATAATACAAACTCCTTGCTCCAGTCACGCTCTGGCTAGACTGGGAACTGGCTAACAGATTTTTTTTCTTATCTGCTCAGTATTGTTGACCAATTACTGCCATTGTTATAAAATACAGCCTCAAGAACGCTTGCATTTTAGTCAATAATTCTGTGAAATTATGTCTGTCTCTGTAGTGTAGTGCTGAACATGTTTGGCTACCACGTCTCGGTTTTTGTAGTTGCATAAATATATTGATAATATATTCTTTCCAATGTTTTAGATTATGGAATAGCGACTCAGAGAATGTGTTTGCAGCGTGGACCATCTGATAATGAAGAACGTTGCGCTTACACTGTTTGGAATTACAAAAAGGTTTATATGTGTTTTTGTCAAGGTGATTTGTGCAACGGATCTAACCAAAATTACAGTTTAAATTCTTTCCTACTATTTGTGACACTTTTCCTCTCACTGATTTTAAATTGCTGTAATTACTAAATTATTATTTACATGCAATTAAATTGCCACGCTATGTAAATACTCTAAATAAAATCAAATTGTACTATTTTAATTATGTTTTTTATGACTGACTCTGAAATAAAAATTATTTTCCATTTTTGATTAAAGTTTTTTGTTTTCTTATTTATCAACATCTAATGTAATTCTTGTTTTATATGGATAAAAGCGTTGATTCCACAGGAAAGTTAACGCGTTAATACTGACCGATAACCATTTTAATGCCCAGTCATCAGAAATACAAAACTTATCCGCTTTACGTGGTTTAAATGTTGTCTTAGAATCCCAGCTCAGATATTATAATTAATAAATATTAGAATGATTTTTTACTCAAAATCACTTTTCATGCAACAGTCCAAATTGATTACATTGGATTGCTGTTACTACACCAAAATTAAAAAAATACATTTAAAAATAAACATCAACAGGTAATAACTTTTTGCTTGGATAAAATTGTTCAGCCATTGCACTGCCCAGTCGCAGTATGACAAGAAAATATAATATACAATCGTTGGGTGGACGGCCAGTCACTGATAATTTTTGGTTTCCCCAGTTGTTGGTTGCTTCAAATTTATTAGTATTTTCAGACAGTATATTTAGCATTATCTTATAAATTGAAAAGAAATACTTAAAAGCAGAAATGAAATAAATATTTATATGAGGTTGGCAAATTTTATTAATCATATAAAAGGCACATTATATAATTTTAAATTAGTTTACAAATACATTTATGATTTGACTGTCATCATAATCTATTTAATAAGCACATTCGCTACTTAGTACATTCAAAACACAAGGTACTCTTATTGCAACCATTTCTTGAAGATGGAGTTCTTTCCACTATCAATACATATAATACAAAATACAATAATAAAAAAAAAACTAGCAATCTCACACATAGAAAATATCAATAAACATGTTATTTTAATATGATTTTCTATATTATAATAATATTATCTTACAAACTATGAAAATAAATATTCAATGCCTTAGTGATTACGGAAATACTTTTTGCAGTATACTAAATTCAAATTCAAGGTTTACATAATACATAATAGTAAAATATTCTTTATAAAATTAACCGATCATTCATTTATGGCAGCATAATTAATTTTTTAACCTAATTAAGGAATTTATTGTTCAATCTCAAATATCCAAATTGATTCATTATTTATATCTAAGAAGAGATGACAAACTTTATGAGAAGAGAATATGAAAGAATAGGAAATATATATTTTATGGCCATTTACATGACAAATAATATCATTCATAAATATCTCAATAATAAATTTTGATTAAAACCAGTTTATTTATAATAGATTTGGACATACTATAAATCTCATATTCGATACTGTACAGAAATAATTAAAAACATCGATTAAAAGCTATTGAACACTCTTCTAACTGTCCATATGGGATTAAAGTTAAAAGTAAGTAGTAAAAAAATTACAATTTGACCATCAAGTGTGTTTTATCAATTTTTTTAATATTCGTTGTTGTGTTCCATATATTTACCAAATGCAACAAAATAAAAACTATTATTTGTAACAGATAAATTTTGTTTTAATTATTACATTAAAAAAAAACCTATTGTAAAATTCTTACTCACCCATGTACAGTAAACTGAGATAGTGTTTGACATTTAACGGATAAACTGATGTTATAACTCAAAGGGAACTCAAAAATGAATTAAAATCATAATCAATATTACATATCGCTCACTCCTTTCAAAAACGTCGTAAATCAAAAAACTTGATTTTTCAGGAGAACGTTTTTAAGGTTTAAAAATATAATACAATGTGTCAAAAATAAATAAATATCCAGCCACTTATTGAACTTTTTACTGTACAACACACCTTTTTAGGTAAAACCTGATGGTTTTTTCTCCATTTGAAAAATATTTAGTATATTTAAAAAAATAATTAAACAATACCTTTTCTTCAAAATGCAAAAACAACACCTTCTGCCCTGTAGCGGGTAAATATTAAGTTAAAAATATGCCGCTTTTGCTGGGATATAGTACATTTTCTGGACATTTTGAAAACATGCACAACTGAAAATTGTCAATTTTTGATTTACGACGTTCTTGAAAGGAGTGAGCTAAATATTATGAAATAGGTTCAGCCATTTCGATTTTGTTGTTTGATATCACAAACAAAATGGTAAGATTAAAATGGATTTCATTTATGTAAAATATACATTAAACCCCGTGTCAACAAATAATTTTAAACTCACCTGTTTTTATTGCTTAAGTCTAGTATTTCCCAAACCTAGTTTTCCACCTTTGACGGCTATAAATTATACATAATTCTGACGCTGCATTGCTGGGTTATTATCACACTTTATTGATGAGTGACGCTTTATTATTGTCGCGTTGTGGTCCCGTGGTTAGTGTCGCGGACTCTTGAGTCAGAGTATCTCGGTTCGAACTCACTCTACCACAATGTGATACCTATTTCTAATAATGAGCCACTAAGAGTCACAGAAATAGTATGAAATTAAAATATTTTTGTAAAAACACAAATATTTCTCTTTTTTTAAATAAAAAGTGTCCATAACTTTGATATAACTTAGCCTTTTTAATGGTGGACAAAATATTTTGGCAAGAAGAAGTATAAAAAACAAACATACAACAATCATGGCATGATAACTCAGAAAAATGCTATCATTCAACAAACAATTGAAAAAAATAGAGTGTTGAATATACAGTGCATTTTCTCATATACTTTTCAGTATGTAGTATAATGATGTCAAATAAATATTAGTAGTAGATATTTCAATAATATCCCCATAAATAAATGAACCATATTTTGTACACATTGAATCTAAATTTGCTTTAAATCAGTAGTTAGCTGATGTTTTATGATTTTTGTCCGCCTACAAGGGTGAACAAAGTGCAGTGGTTACTGCGTTTGGCTGGAATGTGTTCGACTCCCAGAGGGGGGGGGGTCAAAATAAAAGTGAGTGATTTTTTCACATAAATATTTATTTAAAATAACCCTGGACTGGTACCTGAAGTATTACATAAAATAATGTACAATCAAAATAACACTTCATGTATGTGGTTGGATCAGTCTATTTAAAAACCGTTTGTCTTTTACTGCAAAGGGCACCGTATAACATTGATGTCCCTGATCAGTATTGCATTTTAGGTACCTGTCCATGGTGATATTGAATAAATATTACGGTAACAAATCACTTACTTTTATTTGGCAAGCCCTGGAAATCAAACCCGGGATCTTCAGCATAACAGTTAAAAGCACTAACCATTACACTGCAAAGAAGTAAATGTTTGTCTTAAATAACACCAAAATTCTCCATAGGTATTATTATTGAGTGGTATTATGTTACTTTTAGCTATTACAAAGTTTTTCGTAATCTAGCATTAGGGAGTTTTAGTTTAAATACAAAAAAAAAGTAATCTTTTAAACCCACAAAATTAGTTGCAAATAACACTGAGATCATAAAATGTTTGCTAGGAAATCGGATTTACCCTTAACTTATGAATATGGAGGATTAGCGATGTCATATTAATTTAATAGTGAGTGGTTGTAACGATGTAGGATAAAATTTTATTTTATAATCTATGCCATGGTGATGTAGGGCGTATGCTCCCAAGTCGATGAGGTTGTAGTCCGTTAGCTAACCGCATTCGCTGATTAGCGAGAAGTGCTCGTATGTGTGGAATCTCATGATGAAATAATTCTCCGTGAGCCTTTATCCGGGCGAAGGCTCGAACAGCATCCAGTCCATCTAGGAAATAAGGATCATAGATACCATTACCTGGAATCAAAACAAAATTATTAATAAAGGCAAATAAAAAAGGTTGATATTTTCTTACCTATATAATGTGCAAGTTAAAATTGTTCATGTAGATAAGGACTTGACGTTAGGTTAGACTGGGTTAGGTTGTAATCTGTGTTCTCTGAAGATAATGCACATTATTCACTTTTTGGCAATATAAATCCACTTTAAAATTTAATTTTAACTTGGTAAATACCAAATATTATTGCACTTTATTGTTCAACGAGCTTCAATGTTATTAAAGTATGGTAATTAATAATAAGGACCGGAACAAGTGGATCGAAAACGCCCAAATGAGAGAAAGAAAAAACAGAAGAGGCCTACATCTTTAGCAGTGGACAGATGGCTGCCAAATAATAAGAAGAACAATTTTTAAAAGTAGTATGTATTTACAAAGTTTATGTTAAATATTTATAATCTTTTATGGATGGATAAAATACAATATATGATTATTGAAGTATTTTGAAAACACATATTACAAATATTCCATTAATTATTTTAACCCTTATCTACATCCAATGGTGCATAGAGCACTGTAGTATATGGACGCAGTGTTATCTCGATTGTTAATTACATCAAGGCAACATGATCGAGCATGCGCTTCAGATACCAGTCCAGGATGATATTAAAACACACTAAGGGTGTTTGTGCACTACACGGAATTTTACCGTCCGGCAGTCCGGTTTTGAAAAATAAAAACAAATACGACAGTTTAACGTGACTGAATTTACGCGCAACGTGTTCACGCACCGATCAAGAGCACCGATCTGAAGAAAGATGGACTAAAGAACAAACTAATCCAAGCCAATCATTGTTTTAAAACGTTAACTGACTTGCCGGACGGTAAAATTCCGTGTAGTGCATAAACGCCCTAAGGATGGGAAAGGTATTTCTACCCGTTCGGTCGATTGATGCTTAAGGACGGAAAGAATATTTTTACCTTGTGTGCCGGCCTCATTTCAAAGTCAGAAAAGAAGGAATGATTTAATATTTTGACATGAATATTATGTACCAATCTCTTTGTTAAGGTAAAAACTATTTGTACATAATTAACAAATCTCGTTGCCAGCGGTCCACAGGCATAAAAAACACCCGTCCGAAATGTGTCAAACAAATACTAGAGTAAGAAAATACTGCTGACAAATGTTAAATATGAGGATGTGTATTTAAAAAAACTTTGTCAAGTATAAAATAACTATATCAATCTCAATTTTGACCTCAACCAAACAGGTTTCAAATCGTATTTTGATTTTAGGGCTGACAATATAAGAGAGCGTTTACAGAATTTATATCCGGTTGCTGTTATATTTCCATTGGTGACACTGTCAACTTGACAGATTATTATTATTTTAAGATAAAATATATGTGAAAATCTCCTTCCTTATTAGAGAAAATTCAGGCAAAAAATAAGTAAATAAAAAAAAAAGAGTTGTTTTTCATTTTGTTCACAGATGTCAGGAGAGACCGTATTTTAAAAGATTGTGATCTTCGCTAAGTATTATATTAAAAAGCGTATAAGGTAAGTGTCTATAAAACTGACCTAGCCCCTATTGCTGACCTATTTCAAAGAAACAACAGATAATAAGACACTGGTTCAATTTTTACTAATTTTTAATATTACCAACACTGCAGCCATGCTTGTGTTATGTGATGACAATGTTTTACAGTCAATATTTTGATTTTTCATATTTGAAATATCAGTTATAGTTTGGACATCTGGCAAGTAGCGCGCGCACACGGAAAATCCTTAACAGACAAGCCTAATCTTTCAAGTTTTATTTTAAAGGTGTATTATTTTTATATGATTGATATTTACTAATATTTTATATGTGTTAGTTAGTTTAGTGTATTGAATTTACAAAAAACAAAGTATTTGTGAAATAACCATATGATTAATACAATACATTTATAAAATAAAAGTTGTCAGTATTACATTCACCCGAAATTTCATTAGTTTCCTTTACTGACCTATAGGTCAGTAATGAGTAAGACGAGAGCATTTTTAAAGTTTACATAAATTTGTGAAAATTCTTAAATACGTAAATTTCTTGCGTGCTTTGGATAGCATACAGTTTTTGGATTATGGGGGCCTAATTCTGACCTATATATTTTTGCTTGGTTTTATAATTATAATAAATAGTTTCAGCGGTCAGTAATAGAAACGAATCTAGATCAGTATTATAAACACATACTATTTCAGAAAAGGAGTTTCGTTCTGAGCCATCTTTTTGTGATTTTTCTTATGTTAAAATACAATTTATTTTTTCTTTTTTAACATAATATCAACAAAAAAAACTTTGTTTATTATCAAACATAAACTGATTCCACTATACTCGCATGAGTGATCACCTTGCCTTCATGTAAGTAACTATCGAGATAACACTGCGTCAATACAACATCAGTGCAGATACAGTGCACCATCGGGTGCGGATAAGGGTTAGTAGAATATAAATATAAATATATATATATATATATATATATATATATATATATATATATATATATATATATATATATATATATATATATATATATATATATATATATATACATATATATATATATATATATATATATATATATATATATGTATATATATATATATATATATATATATATATATATATATATATATATATATATATTTATATATATATATATATATATATATATATATATATATATATATATATATATATATATATATATATATATATATATATATATATATATATATATATATATATATATATATATATATATATATTATATATATATATATATATATATATATATATATATATATATATATATATATATATATATATATATATATATATATATATATATATATATTTATATATATATATATATATATATATATATATATATATATATATATATATATATATGTATATATATATATGTATATATATATGTATATACATATCAGGCACTCTACAATCATGCTCTAATGTTGCACACCCAAATGAGGTTACTCCTTGTAAACCTCCAAATCCCACGATCTTAAATGTTCTAACAGCGTTTAACTGTCCCGTTCCGAAGGGGATATCAATTTCTTTACTAGCGCTGTATTTATCTCCACAGTTTAACCATCGGCGGTAGATCCCCAAATTTGCACGCGTGTGAATCGTGTTCTCGATACGCTAGCGTTATTTGGCAAATACAGAGTGTTTATTTTCGTTTCTAATAAGAATTATTATTAATTTAAATTATCTACTGAAATTTCTTGGTGCAATTGCATTTTCATATTTATTTTATAAATATCTACCTTTTTACACTAATTAAATTGTCATAATTTTAATATTTACTTTACCCTAACAATGAGTGGAAAATAATTGACAGATGATATGATTGAGCAACTTCTGAGCTATACGGACACTGATGTATGTATATAAGTGATGATGAATTCCATTTAGGGTTAGAAAATAAAGATTATGCTTCCGACGCCGACTCAGATAACTATATAATCCAAGAACTTGATGAATCTGACTCTAACAGCGTCAAGCCCGTACATATGGTAGACAACAGTAGAAATGAAGAAAATTTGTTCACTTCCAAATCAGGCTACAGATGGACAGATATTCCTAAACCCAAGTCCAAACTGTTCATACAACGTAATGTCATTTTTGTATTGTTTCTCGCTATCTGATTTTTTTACCATTCTTTGTTTTTTTTTCACCATAATATACGACAAATTAGAAACCCGCTAGTATGTACCGAGTAGTATGATTCTCTCTCTCTCTTTCTCTCCTCACCCCCTCTCGCTTGCATCGTTTCCGGCCGAAGCGCCTAGTGTCCAGTGATGCTTAAACATTGGGCGGAATTGAATGTCATTTCCGCAGAGAACTTTTTCACAACTATGTTTTTTTGAAAATTATTGTTTATTGCAGAAAATTCAAATTTAAATGGAAAAAATAGAATAACAATAGCATGATAAACATTTTGACATAAGTCGAATTTGTGAAAAACCTGTATTTTTAGCATTTTACTTGGGGTATTGCCAGTACCCCCTTCGGAACCCGCGGATTGTTTTTTTTTTACTCTGGACAGGAAAGGTTAAGCAGTCTCTGTGTGCCAGAAGATAAAGTGGCAGAAAAGAAGAAAAAAAAACTGAAAATCACCAAGGGTCTTCAAAAAAATCTTCCTCGTAAAAACTAAAATAAAATGAGTCCTGTATTGTAAAGTAGGAAGGGGAATTTTTTAGGAATTGTAATAAATCCCAAAAAGGATGGTTCCGCTTTGATCAAGGTCGTGGTATGCCTGAACTGGAAGTGCCAGAAAAACAGGATAGTATACTTCAGAAGGAATCATAAAAACAATTCCAGAACCGGTGTGACTAAATGCTAGAGGAAATTATTCCATTCCAGAATTACTTATTTATAGTGAGCTTAAAAAAATACATTAACAATACATTTTGTTTAACCAATATGTTTTTTTTTAATAAATAATAAATTTTCACATAAGTACTTACTTTTACATTTATTTCCATTACAAATACTTATATCTTACTCCAGTTTACATATGGTAAAATATATTAAAATATGAATTGAGTTGTCTTTTTCACTCATAGTCAGTAATAGGGGCAACAGCGGTCAGTATTATGAAATAATCCATTTCGAATAGGTCAGTATTGAATACAAAGCCTTTAACTGTTTATTGCGTGGATTTTAATATATGCACTTGACTTTTGACTATTATTTTTTTAACTTTGTAAGGATAAAACTATCCCATTAAAAAATAAAAATAAATTAAAAAAATTATCAAGCCGTTTTAATATTAAATAAATATTTTAAAAATATGGACCGGCTTAAGACAAAAACTAGGTCAGTATTATAGACACTTACCTTAAGTACTTACAGTACATATTGAAATGTGAAAATTAAATTAAAAATTGCATAATGCAAGCTCTATAATCCGAAGTCAATGTTTTAATTTGACTTCAATGGACACGCTACGTTTAATCGATTTCAAGATTGGTTTTTATTGATATTTTTAGAAAATTTGGGTACCCTTTCCCTCTAGATAAAATTAAAATTAAAATAATTTTTTGTGGCTTATCTTTTTTTAAAACTAATGTAATAGATAGTGTATCAAATTGCCATTATGTTATGTTGGTATTACTTAAAAAAATCGAGTTAGGTACTTGGATGAGAAGTATGTAAAAAAAAAACATGATATCATCTTGCATTACCATAAAGTCCATATTTTCTACGCATACGTACGAATTTGTAATTATGTGTATAATAATAGATATTGCGCTCAATATCATGCATGCCATGATATTTATCGTAGTAAAGTTTATTATAATTTTCTCAAAATTTCTAAGCACGGAAATTTATTACATAATTATCCGCTAATATTCATACCCATGTATTAAGCTAAATAGCAAAATATATGAGCGAGTGCCAGGTAATAAATGTGAAAAATGTACCCAAATAAAATTGTCTTAAACGTGGAGTACTTAAAAGATTATAAATAATTGTAAATAATGTACAAATCGTCATTTAGATTTAATCTGTTTGAACGCTTATTTTTTATTATTATTATTACACTCGGTGGTCAGAGATTACGACACGTACGTAATTTAGATCAAAAGACGGTGAAATTACAATTTCCTAGGGCGAGACAACTATGTTTAATACCTAAGGCCAGTTAGGAGTAATACAAAGGGCCGAAATTGATCGTCACGATCATAAACATATATATTTTTATATATTTATGGTGCATTAACTCATAATAGACCATGAATAATAGAGCAGATTGCATCTTTTATTGAGATTTTTGAGTATCTAGGGCAAAGGGCCGATTATTGATATATTTTTAATAGGGTACAAGTAGCCGCCTGATTTAAAATAATGTTATATATTTTCTAATGGTCGTTGTAAAAGCGATTGCGTGACGTGGCGTAGGTGATAATAGATGTATTATTGAATTCCTCTACATGGAATTACATGATATCAGAATATGTACTAAAATAATAAGGCGTTGCGGAAATGTTCTCAATTTCGTAAGACTATTTTGAGTACCAATTTCCTTCTCTTCTGCATCTCTGGTAATAATAAAATTGTACATTATTATTAAATTTAAAAAAAATCCGCTGTCCGCCTCCGTAGCGTAATGGTCAGCATGCTCGGCTACCGTTCTGGAGGTCCCGGGTTCGATTCCCAGTTAATAAAAAATTTAATAAAAATATAAGTGATTTTTTCACTATAATATTTATTCAATATTACACTGGACTGGTACCTGAAGTGGAGGGCTGATCACCTTTCCTTCATGTGTAATCGACCGAGATAACACTGCGTTTATATGAAGCAGTGCCCTATGTACCATTGGGGTGCGGTAAGGGATTTATTATTATTATTATTATATTAAATAAAGGATGAGTAATATTTATATTAAATAAACACATCTTTTTTTTATATTCAGTAGTAAGAAGTTTTTGTTCATTGGAAATATTGTAATAAGAAGTTAAGCTCAAATATATGATAAATAATACCTACGATACAGCGCTTCCTCAGACGAATGTGTGGAAAATCATTGTATGACAGAATTAAAAACGAAGATATAAGAAAGGAATGTAAGGCTGAACAAGGAATAATCAAAAAGATTAGGAGAGTTCTTTACGGCGGTATGGACATGTGGAGCGAATGGATAACGAGAGAATGACTAAGAAAATATATGTGGCTAATGTGAGCGGGAAAACAGAACGAGGACGACCGAAAAAGACTTTCAGCACGATCAAATAAATCAGAACCTAAAATCTGGTGGTGTCAAAAGTCTGCTTAATCGGAGGGCATGTATGACTAGATGTATAAATGTCAAGGAGGCGAGGAGTGTATGTTAGGACAGAAGAGTGTGGCGTTCCATCCTTTCTAGGCAGGGGTAGGCACCCCTGCGGGGAAACGGCGTGATGGTAGTAGTAGTATTAGTAGTATGATTATTAATAATAGTAATATAATATTTTACATTCATGGTTTAAAAAAAGTTGAGCTGTGTCGCTATGCTTCTTCAAAAAACATCGCGATGAAATTCCATAATTAATACATCGATAGTCTAATTCCAGATTTTTTGGGACCTACCCTGGGACAGGGTTTTACCCTGTTGCGTTAACTGGCTTCTCAAATGAAATATATTTTCATTTGAGAAGAATATTTTCATTTGAAAATGGTAATTATCTAACTTGTACAAAATTTTATTAGAGGGTGAAGCGGGCATCATAGTTGCGTACTAGAGTATTTTTATACTTTATAGGTACTAGTTTATTTGCTCAGCAATGATATCCATCCTCAATATTACACGTACCTACTTGTTGTGACTAGAAGTGACTAGAAGTTAAGGCCCAGCATTCGTTAAGTCGCGACTTAATTTTCTCTAAATCCAGGTAAAATTTTACGCAATTGATTTTTTTCTTATAACACCGTTTTTGCATTGAAAAAAAAGTTATTCTTCCAAATAATTAAATTTATTTATTTAAACTTCATGTACAGAAAAGAGATAAGTAAATTGGCGGGCTTACTGCTAAAAAGCAACATCTTCCAACCTACCAAAAACAGACTACTAAAATTGTATTGTATTGCATTCTAGTGCTTTTATTTATATGGTTTTGAAAAGAAAAAAGTTATTGAAAGGTAAGGAGTTTAAAAAATATATAAAAATATTCTTCCTACTAACTAACTGTATTTTGTCATTTTTTCATTAAGTGATTCGGCAGTCACTTTGTGGTAAAATTTATCCATTTTTAATTAATGTTTTACTAACTAAATACCACTATTTCTTAAAATCTACTATGACACGTGTTTCGATGCATTCCGGTTTGAAAATGATGCGGAATGCATCGAAACACGTTTCATAGTAGATTTTAAGAAATAGTGGTATTAACTAAGTAAAACATTAATTAAAAATGTATTTTTCCAGTTTATAGAACGTTGAAATCTTTGTAACATACATCAGTAAGTCAAAATTGCAAATTTTCGAGTTAACGTTTTTGCCTGTAAACCCACGTATTCTAAAGACAAAAAATATCCAATATGCATTCTTTAAAAAAATCGGGCGTGAGCAGACATTTGATCTCTCCGGTGGTCTCTGGTGGAATGAATGCGACTTAACGAGTACTAGACTTTAAAGATCAATACAAAATAAACAATTTCGTCACATTTAGTTTTTTTAGTATCTTAAAGTTATACTTGCCTGTTTGGTCGGAATACCCCAAGAAGTTGTTGGTGTGTGGTTCCCCTTGGTCGTGTAGGGGTATCCTGAGGGGGACAGTCGGAGGGATGAACAGTCCCTCGGGCCACAGCGACTCTGGATCGGGGGAGTCCACTCGGTAGGGGGAAGGTGGCAAAAGAGGAACGTTGTAGCTGTCTGCATTGTCTAAAAATCGTACCACACAATTTTAACGGTATGATAAATAAAACAATGTACCTAACGAATAAAAAAATGTTTATTAGTTTTTATTATTATTTTTAATTAAAACATCTATTTGTTAACTATGTATAAACATATCGTAGTCGTACAGGAGAAAGTGACCAACTACCAAAACGTAAAATGTTTGCTAAGTCACTATTGCTTAGCAAGAAAATAAATACCAATGCAGTTAGTCATTTTTAACTAGTCAATTGTAGCAAACCTTTGAGATAAATTTAATAAAAATTAAATTAATCAATAAAAATAAGAAACAGCTACTACCCCCTCTTCAACCTTCAACGTCCCAGGGACCCAACTCTTAAATTTAGAATTAGCTTCACATACGGTGTTTGAAAATGATGCGGAATGCATCGAAACACGTGTCACAGTAGATTGTAAGAAATAGTGGTATTTACGAAGTAAAACATTAATTAAAAGTGGATAGATTTTACCACAAAGTGACTGCCGAATCAATAAATGAAACATTGAGATATTGTCTGTCTTTTTAGTTTAGCAAGCGTTTGAGAAAAATGAGAAATGCATCTCTCTGCTAATGGCAATCAGCTTTAAGTTTTCATCATTATTCCTTTCTTATGATTGCCAACCTTCAAAATAGAGTAGCTCAATGAGAAGAAGTTTTATATATATTAAATAATTATCTACGCGCATCGATAAACCCCTAAAGACGATCTTCATATAACTGATGCCCATAAATAAGAATCAATGAGCTTTTAATGACAATTTTATTGATCATCTCCAAGAGGGTTAAAGTACGGAAGAAATAATATGTTCAATATACAATATATGGTTATCAAATACCCGATCACAGACATAAATACAGTACCCACTTTGAAAGTTATTCACCGATTGCATTGAAATTTTGACACATGTTTCGCTTGAATACGTGTGTTTTTATCTACAATATATAAAAAGGGACAGAAAATAATTAAACGGTTTTTTGAAAAAACAGATTTTTACCGTATTGGCAGCGCCATCTGTTGAACGCAGTAGCACTCATGCAATAATTAACATTGCTCATGGTGGACAGCGTGCTTTTTGAAAACAGCTATCACTTGGCATTTTCAATGTTTTCGATGGTGTTGTTCCATAGGTTTTTACACGGCATTGTGAAATTAAACACGTACATTATGTGTGATTTATTTTCTTTCTTTTCTATTTAACCAAACTGAACCACAGCATAGAGTAGTCGGGTACCTACTGCTATATTTAAAATATAGATTTATAACCTTTGATAAACCTTTTTCTAAATAAACACAAGTTTCTATTACAAGGTAATGTTTAATATCTTGATCACATTTAATTTAACTTTATTCATTATATAAAATCAATTTCTCGAGGCATTTTTTTGTTCCATTTTAACACATCCGCGTAACCAACAATTTAGTATTTCTTTGGAGCAGATTTTTTTTATAGCAGTAATGGCAATCGATACGATCGGGAAGGTTATTTCAAATTATTTTAATACAAATAACCAAGAACAATTATATCAAGAAATTACACAGCTTCTAAATAATGAAATACACGAGATATCATACTTAAAATAAATGGTATTTCTAATTGAATGTCTGATAAATGTTTCATACAGAGTCATTATCTCATATCACGTTTGGAAATTAAATACATCGAATCCATTAGATGTTCTTAAATTAGTTTTAGTATTTGAGAACTCAATCGTTTACTAATTTTTGAATAAATAGATTACAAATGATGATTATGATTAATTTGGTTGTAATTATAAATTCCTTCCGGTGAATCAGAAGCCTTGAATGCTAATAGGTAATTTTGGTAATTCGTGTTAAAAATATATAGGTATGATATAAAATCATAAATATTTCCATATCAAAGTATGATAATAAATAATCTCTGGCATATGGCGCTTATATTGTCTACGCTCTCTATGTCACTGATAAAAAATTAAAATTAAATAAATAAATAAAAATAAGAAACAGCTACTACCCCCTCTTCAAGCTTCAACGTCCCAACGACCCAACTAGAAAATTTAGAATTAGCTTCACATACGGTGTTTGAAAATGATGTGGAATGCATCGAAACACGTGTCACAGTAGATTTTAAGAAATGTTGGTATTTACTAAGTAAAACATTAATATAATAACATATAAATAAATTGTTTTTGTACTTACTCAATGAGTTACCCCCATAATTAACCCGGGCGGGTTGGGTGAGAGAGTTGTCTCCAGTGTAAGGGTAGAGATGGAAAGGGATAGAAGGTCTTTCCCGAGGATATCCTTCGAAAACTTCATCATTCCGGAAGCGCGACGTTGTCTCATCCGGAAGTCCTGACAAATAATAAACATCACGTGATCAGTGAATAATGTGTTATTCATTTTTATACACAATTTTAAATAAGTTTTCTCTGATTTCTTAATATCGTAAATATGGCGAAAATATCTTTCGTGATTATCAATTCTGGACGCTCTAATTAATGGAATCAATTATTAAGAATTTACACACAGCAAATATTTATCCGTTAGAAATAAAAACGAGTGCATTTAAATAAATATCGCTCACTCCTTTCAAGAACGTTAAAATAAAAAATAAAAACTAGATTTTTCAGGAGATCGTTTTTAAAGATTAAAAATATAATAAAATGTATTAAAAATAAATATCAAGCCACTTATTGAACTTTTTATTGTGCAACAGATCTTTTTAGGTCAAACCTGAAGATTTTTTCTCCATTTGAAAAATATTTAGTTTATTAAAAAAAATAATTAAACAATACCTTTTCTTCAAAATGCAAAAACAACACTTTTTGTCCTGTAGCGGGTAAATATTAAGTTTAAAATATTCCTCTTTTGCTGGGATATAGTACATTTTTTGGGCATTCCGAAAACATGCACAACTGAAAATTGTCGATTTTTGATTTTTGACTTTCTTGAAAGGAGTGAGCGATATATGGAAGTAGGTATATATAATATTTAGTGAGACAGTTTATTTTTTAAAAAAATCATCACAACATTTAAAGTGTGTCCAAATACTTGTTCATTAATCTGGATTTTCCCCGCCAAGGATTTAATTTTACATTTTGATATCTCAACATAGATGAAGAAGAAAATGGTAGTCTGGGTATTTACAGGACTTATGATCTGTCATAGGCTTACAAATCTGGATTTTCTCGACTCCACTTTTACATTTTAACTTGATAAAAGCTTTCTTTAATCCAACACAGATGGCTGTTGTGAGCTCATATGTACTGTGTGATGAGATTGATCAATATATCTAGGAGTTCCAAGAATTTGAGTAGTGTGGTTGTCAGTGATGGGTAGAATGGTGAATGTTGCACGTGAATAAAATGATCACTTAACTAGCATATGACAAGTCAAAAGCTCTGTACCATAAGTACCCGGAAATTTTTATTCTTCTTCATCTATGTTGAGATGTCATAATGGATGAATATTTTTGATTGAAATATAATACATATTCTTTACTTTTATTAAAAACCTGTTTCTAATACCTTAAAATAATATAATATTTATTGTGAATAGTGTTTTTTTAGTTTAAAACTACAAGGGGAGCTTTAAGGCACAGGTTGACATTTAGAGCTTCGTCATAAAAAATAGAGATAACGGAGTTCTAGCAGTTGTATGAAGTTTCACAAGGACGAACATTAATGGATCATGGAGTTGATCAATAAGGGGGGACATTGGCCCAAAAAGACCCACTAGCAAGTATAGAGCAAGGTTTTTATACATATATCAGATCAGATCGTTAATCAGAACTTGGAAAATGTTTAAATAGCAAACCATTTAACTCAATAATAGTTATTACACATATAAATATAAGAAGTATATAGATAACAAAATAATAACGAATTGTGTATAGAAACTAATTTTTAAAAAAAAATGCTCATATAGACATAGAGCGTTTGTGCACTAAGCGTAATTTTCCTGTCCAGTTTTTTATACGGTCCGGTGTAGCATGAAAAAAACGGATGATTGGCTTGTGCACTTGTCCGTCTTTCTCGATCGGTGCGTGATCACGGTGCGCGTGAACTCGATCACTCTAAATTGTTGTAGTCGCTTTATTATAAAAAACCGGCCTGCCGGTCAGTAAAATTCCGTGTTGTGCACTAGCGCTCTGAAGGTGGTTTTTCAAGAATTCGATTGTTTATAAAACCTTGTAGACTTCTGTAACTGTTCAGTCTGAGTCTGATGGGCAGCTTCTGCCTGAAGTTGCCGTGGAGCGAGTGTGAGTGCGGCGCTGGGGGGTGTGCGGACCCCACCCCGTGCGAGAAGGAGCGCGCGGGGGTGGCGAAGGACACGTGCGAGCTGTACTGCGGCACGGGCACGGGCGGCACGGGCGCCGGCGGCACGTGCAGCCCGTGCGACGTATGCGACAGGTGGGACGCCTGGGACACGTGGGGCGCGCCCCCAGAACCTCGCAGCGCCAAGAATAACGCCGCAGTAAACAGCGGCCATGACGACAGAAACCCCTGAAAAAAATGAAAAAAATGAATAAACAATCTAATTGGGTGTTCTTATTACATGTCCGCCTCCGTTGTGTAATGGTTAGCGTGTTTAGCTACCGTGGTGGAGGTCCTGGGTTCAATTTCGAGAGGGGGGGGGGGTGAAAATAAATAAATATTACTGATTTTACACTGTACTAGTCTCTGAAGCCCAGGAGTGATCACCTTGCCTTCATGCAAGTAACGATCAAGATAACAACTGCGTCGCCACGATGCAGTGCCATATGCATCATTGGGTGCAGATATGGGTTAGAAGAAGAAGAAGATTAAACATTATTTAAAAAAATATTCGCGAAAAACAGGTTTCATTTATAATGTTGTTGTATGTGACATTGCAATGTATTTTGTAATAAAAAAATATTTTACAATGAAAGATTTGTTTTTGCAACATTTTGACTATGTCCAATTTGTTCACAAATCTGGGTTTCTCCACATTTGTTTTTAATTTATTTTTCTTACGAATTGAAATACTTTCAAAAACCTTTGATTTTAATTTTAAATCGAATAGAATGAATTACTTTGAAAATAAAAACCAGGGGTTTTCAACAGTAGAATGCGTTAATGCAATTTAACTCACAAAAAATAGTTTTACACATCTATTGCGTACCAGTGGTATAACCTAGTACTAGTACTGCTATGCAACCCCCATTGTCATAGAAATTGTTACTGTCCATCTACTTACTAACAATTCTTCTTCCATTTATATTTCCAAATAGCACTAAAGTCCTTCACCCTGAACTCCTTCCCACACACATATCCCATTAAAAACATAACACTCTTTAAAACACTACTGATCAGATTCTTTCATGTAAATAACTATAGAGTTGATCGAGTGTCATTCCGATGTGGTGTCCTATGCGCCATATGGAGGCAAATAGGGATAAAAAAAATACAAAATTAAAAAAGGTTATTCTGGATCAAATTTTGTTGATGTAAAATTTTTAAATATATTATATTTTAAAATATTACGAAGTGATGCCCTATAGAATCTTTAATAACAACTATCGACTCCTGAAATCGAAAACGTTTCAACACTATCCGGTATACCAGTTATCCGCCGATTCTTTACTACTGATGATATAAAAAATACACAATGATATACCCCCAGCAGCAAGTGATAATCGATATTCAATATTTCGTAACTTGAGTAATTTAGTCGTTTAAATAATAGACTGTAATAATAATACGTACTCGTATATATCAATTCTCTTACTGTGAGTTAACTGTAGAATTTAACCACAAAATTGGTTAGCCTATTTTTAATTTAAAAAATCTGAAATGCACAACAATGGATATGTTTGTACTTGTCTTATTTAATATAAATAATATTGTTTTATGAAAACAATAAAAGAGACAAGATTATCACACAGATACTTGTACACAAATAAATAGCATGAACCAATTATTGTAATCACCTTGAAACGAATTCGTGTAAACCAATTTTACCTGCAAAATTAAATTATTTTTATCCAGGTATTTCATTCAACGATATTTTCACTGTTAAAATTTGGCATATAAATATTGTGGAAATTGGCATTATGTGTTTTAATCATAAAACACACACATGGACATACCATAGCTAAAAACAATGTTATCTAAAAACGCTGGATTAAAGTTCATAGTTTTTGAAAGTATCGTCAGAAGAGTAATAAATATAATATGATATGGTATCTTTAAATTTTCGGTAAAGATTTTTTATTGAGTAATTTACTTTATAGATTACCTACCTACGTTTGTAAAATGCTTACACTGCATCACAGGGCTATATCAAATTATGTTTTGACCAATAATTTGTGTACATAATATAGCTACATTTTTAAAAAACCATTTTTAAATTTGTTTCTTCACACTGAAAAGCAAATTTAATGTACGAATGAAAACAATTTTACAAATCATTTGTTGAGTCTTGGTATTTGGTAAAAAATAAAGCGTATACAAATATTTTCAGGGCCTTCGCATGCTGATAGCACATCTGTGGGTTACAATGTTTATGTTTTTTAATCCTTCGTGATGAGTGAGTTGCCAATACAGGGCGCTAAGGGACATTTTCTTTCCATCACATAATTTCAGTGCTATAGTGCCCTAAAGATGACCCCCGTAGTGATGGCTGAAAAGCCGATAAGAAGTACAATCGTTAAATGCCAAAAAAAACCTAGAAACACGAAATCTTCTTCTTCTTTTTCATGAGCCCTCTGAACTCCACTGCTGGATATAGGCCTCTTCCCCTTCCTTCCATTTCCTCCCTCGGTTGTTGCTTGCATCCAGTTTTTACACCCCACAGCGACTATGTCGTCGGACCATCTTTTGGGGTCTTCCGACACCTCTTTTGTTCTCCCAAGGTCTGCATCGTACTATTAAATACGTAATAGTACGTTACATATGATCACTATCTCACAAAATGTAAATTTGGAAGCAGTCTGTTTTAGAAAATAACCCTACAATTATTATGTATGAATTTATTATTGGTGTTACATTTTATTTATCAGATTACAGTTGAAGGCTCTAAGTGGGCCACAAGGTCTGGCGATCTGTAAAGATGCAATTGATTGCAATTGTGTTCTATCGTATCATCTTTGTGGATAATTTATAACAGAGTCGTGGTGATGTAATCCTTTGATAGTCATTTATTTATTGCGGCAAGACAATCTCACTTCGATATCGTCAATAACAATTAAAGTAGGTAGTGTGAATTACATGGAGGAGGAAAATGTTATATTGGCCCGTTATTAATGGAATAGAAACCGATTGATTTATGCTTCTAAAGTTTCATCGAAGAAAATACAAATTAACGATTGAAAGAAGAGCATATCAACCAATATTAAACGGAAACTCGCAAACATCTAATTCATTAAGCGATCGTGCCAGATGTGTCCAGATTTTATAAAAAAAGAATATGCATTGAAATTTTTTTTTAAATATATTTTTGAACTTCTTACCTTTCAACAACTCTTTTCTTCTCAAATTCAAATATTTATTTCAAAGAATATTTTTTTTGTTTAATATAAAAACGGTGTTTTAAGTGAAAAAATTAGTTACGTTAAATGTCACCCGGGTTTCAAGAAAATTGAGTTGCAATTTATCGTATATTGGACCTTAATTGATCACTTTATACACGTGTAACATTCATTATTATACCCATGATTGACAACCACACTACCAAAATTATCTGATAATAAAATAATACTAACCTTAATCATAGATGGTGCCGAAAACTGGCATGTGAAAGATGTTGTCAATTAAACCATAAATACAACTTCCAAAATTTGAGTATTGAGGTTGTCAACTACGGGTAGAATGGTTAATGTTAAAATTGTATAAAGTCAATTAAACCACCATATGATAGGTCGTAAGCTCTGTAAATTCCCAGACTTACATATTCTTCTTCATCTATGTTGAGATGTCAATATATCATTTCAAATAGTAAGTGTACATTATATCAATCAAAAATACGTTGATTAAATTTCGAAATGAGTCAACAAACGGCTTGAAATTGTTAATGTGATTTATCCGCATTAGCATATGATTTTATCTCACGAATTAACATTTTCTTACTTTATTAGTGTGATTTTAGAATCTTAATACACTCGATCAGTGAATGGCTGAAATTGCACAGATAAACCACGATATGATTTTAACAAGAGCAGTCTACAGTAATACAGGAGTTAAAAAAAAAAATGAATACACCATAAAAATTTTCGGAATCGTGATTATTAATTTTGGTGAGCATTAAAATGGAATAGGGCTGTTAAAATACAGAATTTACTTATTTATTTATTGCATTTCTCTCATATTCAATACGTAAATCTATTTTTGTAAGCCAAGATTCAGTTTTGAATCATCGGATGGTCCTTTTTTACTATGTGAATTTTAAGAAATTACATAAAATAGGTAAACGTTTAATTATACTACTTTATTGCTGAAGGAGTTTCTGAAGGAGTTTTCCGAAGTTGGATTCTTCTACACCTTTAGCAATAGTATTCTAGCTTATTTTCTATTTTTGTTAATGTATACGATTTAAATTGAGGTTTGTAATGTGTATATTATCTATAAATAAAATAAATTGAAATTGAAATGGAAATTGAAAATTGCAATTCAAAACGTACCTGCTACAATATTTTAACTTTGAAGTCATTTTAGTGTTTAATAAAGGGTTTTTTGTGACTTCAAAACTTTTGATTTCTCAATAAGATCCTACTAGAAATAATATGAAATAAATAAATACGAGGGTTGTTCAATAATTGCGTAGACTGACGTCATAAAACAAAATTTACTTTATTTAAAAGTTAAATGTCTTGGTCCCCTTCAAGGTAGTTATTTTTCTGACGCACACAGTTATTACCTTTGGAA
This sequence comes from Brachycentrus maculatus, assembly GCF_059751285.1. Lineage (NCBI taxonomy): Eukaryota > Metazoa > Arthropoda > Insecta > Trichoptera > Brachycentridae > Brachycentrus > Brachycentrus maculatus. Next base: position 354,751 of record NW_028281340.1, read on the forward strand.
ACAGTCCCAGAACGCTTCTTTTGTGAGGTCCTTCAACTCCTTTGTCGTATTTGCTTTAATTTTGGGAATCGTCTCAAATATTCTTCCTTTCAAAGATCTTTTGGGTTTGGGTTACAAGAATAAGCCAGAAAGCAAGATTAGGTGAGTAAGATAGGCGGTCGAGTGTTTGGCCAAAAACTCATGAGTTCTGAAACCTGAATGGGCTGGAGCGTTGTCGTTTCATGAGCTTCAGCTTCTTCTTATTTAGAAAAAAACATAAACACTTTAATTCAATCATAAATAGGTGTCGACACTTTTATGTAAGCCTGAAAGGCTTGTGTTTAACCCTTTCAGTACGTTTTTAAAAAAAAAGGAATATTCATGGCACTAAATATTCCTTGCTAATTTGGTTTGACGAGAAAAACAAATATTTAAATAAATGATCATATTATTTATTGATTTTTGCAAAATGAAAATTGGGACATATTGTCCCAATAGTATTTATAACAAAATAGTAGCAATTAAAGTAAAATAGTGGAGAATATAAAATATACTACTACTACTACTACTACCATCACGCCGTTTCCCCGCAGGGGTAGGTAGAGAGGATGGAACGCCACACTCTTCTGTCCTGACATACACTCCTAGCCTCCTTCACATCCATACATCTAGTCATACATGCCCTCCGATTACGCAGACTTTTGACACCGCCAGATTTTAGGTTCTGATTAATCTGATCGTGCCAAGTCTTTTTCGGTCGATATATAAAATATATGTTGCACTAAAAAGAAAAAAAAACACAGGTTTGGACTTGTTTACGAGCCTATGACCGTACAGCACTAAAATCCCAGATCCCAATGCATTTGTAGGCATCTAAATTATTTTAGTAATTATTAGAAATTCTCTGGGACAATATGTCCCTACAGTATTAAAAGGGTTAAAAAATAGGAATAGTTTTTTTGCAGAGCGGGGTTCGAATTAAAAAAAATAGACTTACTCTGAGATCTCAGAGTAAGTCTATTTTTTTTAATTCGAACCCCGCTCTGCAAAAAAACTATTCCTATTTTTTAAACCTTTTAATACTGTAGGGACATATTGTCCCAGAGAATTTCTAATAATTACTAAAATAATTTAGATGCCTACAAATGCATTGGGATCTGGGATTTTAGTGCTGTACGGTCATAGGCTCGTAAACAAGTCCAAACCTGTGTTTTTTTTTCTTTTTAGTGCAACATATATTTTATATATCGACCGAAAAAGACTTGGCACGATCAGATTAATCAGAACCTAAAATCTGGCGGTGTCAAAACCTACAAAAATATTTAAACAAGGATTTAAAATATATAAATATATTTGATTTTCTTTTTGTTGTTGTTTTTATTTCGAGACAAGCGTAGTTCGATCCGGCCCTGTGCAGAGTTAACTCACGATTAGTGCATCTCACATCGGATCGCCTTCACCACATTTCAGTGTTATGTTATAATTTAAGTGCGGTGTGAGCTCTTCTTGCGCGTATTAACTTCACTTACCTCATCGATACTCAATACTACAATCCGTTTCGCAATACCCAGTAAACGGTAGATATGGGTATGGCCTATTTAGCGCCGATACAACCGATTACCGTATCCAAACTATTATAAGTAATGTGTTTATAATATTGCATTGTTTATCGACATCGGGAACATTAACATTCGAACATCTATCATACAACGATGTATGATCGATGTTCGAATGGTGAAATTGAGGAAAGAATCAAGTCTGAGATAAGCTTGATAGAACATTAACATTCGAATATCTATCATACAACAACGATGTATGATCGATGTTCGAATGGTGAAATTGAGGAAAGAATCAAGTCTGAGATAAGCTTGATAGAACATTAACATTCGAATATCTATCATACAACAACGATGTTTGTATGATAGATGTTCGAATGGTGATATAAGGAAAGAATGCAAGTCTGATATAAGCTAAATAGAACATTTACATTCGAATATCTATCATACAACAATATCTATTATGATAGATGTTCCAATGGTGATATAAGGAAATAATGCAAGTCTGAGTTAAGCTAGATAGGACATTAACATTCTAATATCTATCATACAACAACGATGTATGATAGATGTTCGAATGGTGATATAAGGAAAGAATGCAAGTCTGATATAAGCTAAATAGAACATTAACATTCGAATATCTATTATACAACAACGATGTATGATCCATGTTCGAATGGTGATATAAGGAAAGAATGCAAGTCTGATATAAGCTAGATAAGACATTAACATTCTAATATCTATCATACAACAACGATGTATGATAGATGTTCCAATGGTGTCATAAGGAAAGAATACAAGTCTGAGATAAGAATTATCGATAAAATTAAGAAATGTATACTGGTTAGTAAGTTAAGGCCAAACTCGCATTTATAAAACTCAGTTGGCTTTCGACAATGCATATAGAGCTGGACGTCTGGACACCAATTTTTTTAAATACAAATTATTTTGTTTTTGTTTTTTAGAATATGTATTGAAAAAATATTTTTATAATTTTTTTATAACTCATTACCTTTCTATAACTGTTTTCTTTTCAAAACCGTGTATATTTATTTTGAATAAAATCTTATTTTTTCAATTAAAAAACAAGGTTAAAAAAATAATAACGTCAATTGTTTAAAGAAAATTATTGCTATTTAACAAATAATTGGTCTTAAGACAAAAGGGAAAGTTGTAGTAATAAAGATATGTTTATAACTGCGAGGACGATATAAATTAAATAATAGATTTGATTGATTTCATGATATATCCATTAGTTTTATATTATATAAATAATTAATGTTAATTTTTATAATAACGCACTTCTAGTTCAAAGTTATCATTATTATTAATTACTCCCACATAATACAAGAAAGCAGCTCCCAGCAAAGCACACAAATCACAATTAACACACTTTATGGAAACGTAGAACTAACATACGAGTAAAACTATATACACATTGAACTGAAAGATACAAAACTCAGAAACACATCAAACAAAACTTAACGTATATCCTTTTTGGTCAAAAGAACTTTGCAAAATTATTATGCAATATAGTGTACAACCTGCTTCCATTATCCGTAAAGTCATAAAAACGAAACCCTTTTAGGATGTATGTTAGATCCGAACCCCGGATTATTTTTACATAGGTACTCGAGATGTGAAAAAATGTAAAAGAATTTCGATAATCATGCAATAAAGTTGCACGACCTCCTTCCATAAACCATTAATAATTAATAAAATCATTAATAGCGAAATTCAGTATAAAAAAGCTGTTCATAAATTGATAAGGTAAGTGGGTAGATCTGAAATAGATCACATCATTTGCCTATGTCGTATTTGATTGCATATCATAAACATTTTTCTTTCATATAGTTTTATAAGTATTGTAAAATGTGCCCTCGACAAAAACTCAGTGAGGGCATATTGCTGTGATGTATAATTTGTAATTATGTGTATGATGAAATATAAGTAAACAAATTAAATGAAAGTACTGTGTGTTTTTTGAGTGTTCAATTCAAGGAATGTCATGTTGCCAACGCGGATACGGAGACACCATATTACGAAGAAGAGAAAAAATGCGTGTGTTGTTCCACTGCAGCGTTGCTAAAATACACAATCTAAATACTCCATTTGCTTCGCCATTGTACATCGCAATCCTGGTTCACACCGAATTAAATCATATAAAAGAACTCGTGATTCGGAGTAATACTTTCTGGTTCACATAGTGTTGACATCTTCTTTATTCTGCCAAGGTCACATTTAGAAATAATTATATAATAAATAGAACAACACTTCTATTTCCTAGTTAATTGACAACAGCATCTTTTATCTTCAAAAAAACTTAATTATAATGTCAATCAGTTTCAAAGCAAAAAGCTCCTTCCTTCCTCAAGACTAATTAATACTAAAAAACCTACTACACAAAAAAACAAATATTTGGCGGTCAGCAGGTAAGAATTTCTAACCATCTATCATTTTTTCAATCAATTCTTATAATAATTATCCAATGAAGTAGAAAACTCTATGTTAAAATCATTTTTTGTATACATACAGAATATTTTTTTACAAATCCGCGGTTTTCTTAAAGCTTAAACAATTTTTTTCTGACTATCATAATAAATTATGGATATGAGGTAAAATTAACATTGGATTGAAGAAAACAAATGAGAATACCCTTTTTAAATTGATTATTTTAAGCTGCATAGAAAAAAAATCTATCAACTTTGTAATTCAACTTTCGGAAGCACGGATAATTATATGAAAAATAAATGAAAACGAAAAATTTAAAAGGGAGATATCAAGACCTTTACAAAGAAACGAAAATTATTCTGAAATTAAAATGAGGAACTTCAATTTATCTTTCATTCCCGGTGCTGCAAATTCTATATATTTAAGTACAAGGGGGTAAGTAATTATTATTTATGGTTATTGATGAGACGATATCTCTGCGTTAATGATAAAAACTAAATAAACCAAAAACAAAATTGTTCTTAGAGATATTACCGGCTTTACCGTCACGGGTATCGCAAACAAATCGGCGGGCTGTCATTTTAATTCGCGAATTCATTCCTATCTGTAAAAAAGGATTTCAGATATTATATTTTATATAAAACAACCTTTAACGTTTTATGACTGTTTTCGTATCTTTCATTGGAATAAATCAATATGTGATGATTGATTATTCATTTGGCTTTATATCATTCTCTTTTCTGTTCAGTTTAATGCTTAATTAATTCAATAAGCTCAAACTACAAGGAATTTCAATGCTTAATTTTTTAAAAGGGTTTCAACGGAATGCATAGCCGTTTCGAAACTGGATTAAAATGTTCAATAATTAAGTCGTGCCGCATACCTCGGGATGAACCAAATGCTCCTCTACCTGCTAATCATCGCCAACGGAAAGGAATTTAGTCGATCGATTATTCTTGCGCAAATATCGCTCTAAATACAATCACGATCATAATCCAGACAACAACGAAGGCCATGCGGCGAAATGTAGCAGATTACTGGTGCGATTCTCAAAACCTAGTGGTAATAGGTATAGAAAATGAACATCAAACAAAACTACTAAGCGGATCCTTGCTCTGTACATCCTTCCTTCACTTAGATAAAATTGAGCTATTTTGCCTGGCGGGAAAATCCAGGTACCTACATAATAAAACGAAATCGAATATGGCGACTACAAATGATGTGCAATGGAAGGTTTTCAAAATGTTTTTCAACCTTCAGATGTGTGACGATAATATAAGCTATCCACAACCATCATTAACCATAGAAACATCACCATAACCAAATTCAAATTCTGCCGCGAATGTATACAAAATCACATATAAAAAGTAATATAAACAATATGTCCACTAAATTATTTATGATTTCTAGCAGCTATTATTATTAGCCGGTAGAATTTCCGTCCCAATATTCTTCTTCGTTGGTTGCGATCTTTGAGATGATTGGTTTGCTTTTTACATACATGGTCAGTCTCCACCCGTATTTGTCCTTCGCTCGTCTCTTCAACTCGGCGTACCTGCTACAGCGCATGTCGGTGATAATTTGGTCCAGTTGTTTAAGCTGATCGTCCTCTGTAGTTTGTGCCTTCGCACATGCCCTCCGCAATCGTAAGAAGCAGGCCTGGGTGTCTTATATTATGGCCTATCCATTTGGCTTGCTGTTGTGTTACTTTGTTTGGTAAGCATCTAGACCAGTGGTCTGCAAACTCAATAAGGATGTGAACTGCTTTCAGAAATTGAACCTGTCTGGTAAGCCTCCTATACAAATTCCCTCTTTATAGTTTTTTATCATCGGCCCTTATCGTACCATACATAATATTTTTATACCAATTTAAATAAATTAGAATATCAAATTTACTTTAAAGGCAACCTTTTAAGCATTTCATTGAAATTAAGTATAATTTTTATTTATTATGGAGTTCAGTTATAAAATTTACTCGTCAAATTTAATATTGTACGCGAACCACCGAAAAAGCCTCGGCGAGCTACCGGTAGCTCACGAGTTACCGTGTGGCGATCAGTGATCTACCCAGCCCTGCTTAATACCTCGTTGTTAAATTCATGTATCGACTAATGAATCTCCAACGTGTGCCCGTAGCACCAAATCGTCATTTAAAATCTGCTACAGCTAGAGAAATGGGCCAAATTATATTGTACAAAGAATATGAAAATATGATTCAGAATAGGTCTCCATTACGAATATAATGCACACTTTCGTGTTAATACGGGCGTTTGTGGGAATCTCGATATTTCCCAAATTACTCTTCACATTAAACGCTATGTAATGAATTTCATCTTACCGCCATTATATAAAGCTAGACGTACGCATTTCGAAACAGCGGATGACTTGATAAATCGTATTTTCATAGCTTCACGCGGAAGCTTCAGACAATGGAACTAGATTTAAGAAACAAAATCAATAAATTAAGCAAAGAGATAGGTTTATTTGCGAAATTTTCAAATGACAAGCGTTTTTAAATTGAAACATAATCCAGTTTAATTGATAAATTTCTACTTTTAATTTATATAATCAAACATAGTGCAGTATAAAGGTGCATAAAAATTTATTTATACATATCTCCAAAGCAAGACCGAGAAAATTTCTAATAAACATTCATGTACATACGTATATCATGTAATCAAATATTTTTTTCCATACATTCATTAAAAAAATACAGTTTTCCAATCGCTCATATCTCTTTGTTTAATGATATTATTTCAAATAAGTTTATATTTAGGAAATAATCGTCAATCTTCGAAACGTTTTATTTCACATATGTAACAGTTAACAGTACAAGTACTTGTTTTGTAATACTTGTATGTAAGTGTAACTTGCTGTAACTGACAAATTAAAAATTCCCAAATAAAATAAAACGAAAGTAAAATCTAATTAATCTACAATTCTACGATTTACGCTTACTTAAACCCAAATGACCCTTTTTACACTGGAAAATTTAAAGGTAATTTGATTTGTTGTAATGAAATTGCAGACTCCCCCATATAGCATAACACGGCCAACCCTAAGGTTTGATAATGTCCTAAGAGGACGAAACGCGTCACGTATAAACATATAAGTACATAAATAAATGTATAATTCAATCCAACAAACCTTGTTTAATTTTGGATATATTACCCAACAATTCAATATGGAATTCTACCAACTGTCTGCAGTTACAATAAACAACCCTAAGGTGTTCTACCTTGGGGTTGGCCGAGAGATGGATTGACAACTGGGAATCGACATCGAGGCTAATCCCTCTTAAAAACAGGCCACAAAGCCTACACCAAGAAGAAGATGAAGAATGATATTTAATTTTGAGTACAAATTTTTCTTTTGTGATCGTAAGAGGGGTCAAATTTGTAAAATCCTAAATTTACAATCCAATGCAATAAAATTTCACATTTAATTTCATTTGCTTCAAACAATACATTGAATTTTTCGATCAGTAGACATTCCGGTAATTGAGTATTCGGGCTGGTCGTCATTCGGGCAGATCGTCATTCGGGCAAATCGCCATTCGGGCATATCGTAATTCGGGTAGTTAGTTAACCATCCTACAGATGGCCATTCGGGTAGATCGCAATTCAGGTAGTCAGTTGGCCACCCTACAGATAGCCGTTCGGGCAGTTGGGATTTAATTGATTGTCTCATTGCCGTTTTAGAGGATGATGTAGAATTGAAAAAATAAAATAATTTAATTCGATGCCACGGAAAGAAACAGCAAAGAAAATGTTCATTAATTCACCAAAACTTGTTCTTGAATTCTCGAAAGGTGTTAATCTGATTGATTGATTGAGAGTATAGAGGTTAATTTGTTTTGCATAAAAATAAACGATTGATATTAGGAAATATATACGTTATAACATATAAATACTAGACGTACATACATGATATTAAACCATATCTATACGAAATCGATTACACGCATATGTACGCGTACATTGAACACAATATAAAATGTAATTTAATGTTTATAAGTTCAATCAATCATCGCTTTTATAAAATCAAAGTAAAAAAGAATACACGTTTTAATTACTAAACTGATTAAAAAAAACATTAAAGTTCAGGGATGTTATATGAACAATATTAATGATGCCTTAGATTAAAGATGTTACATTATTTCGTTATTTAGTTCATTCATAAATATTCCGCAAAATATGTGCAGTAAGGTGCGTAGTTTAAAATAATACAAAAAATAAAATATATTTCAACCCATTTAAGCTCATAAATATTAAGCATAGTATCTTTAAGATTTGTATTGAATTTATCATGGGTTACCAGGATATGAAAATCAAATATTTTTTAAACCAAATTACATATTTTTAAGTAGACTTAACCTATTTTAATTTTAATTTTGCACATAAGCGCATGTTTAATATATTTAAGATAGTTTATAAGTATCCTTGAAGATGTTAAGATGTCTTCGAAACTGATAAGATATACGATACGGTTTTAAAAATAAAATAGTTTAATAAGTTGCGATTTATCGAATACTGGGCCTTAAAGCCAAGTATTCCTTAAGTCGCAACTTTATTTTCTCCAAATCTAGGTAACATTTTACGTAAATAAATAAGCAAATAAATAAATAAATAAATAAGTAAATAAGTTAATAAATAAATAAGTAAATAAGTAAATAAGTTTTTCTGCGAACTAATTACTTATTTGAAAAGTAAAGAGTTATTGACAGGTAAGGAATTAAAAAAAAACTAAATATGTTTTTTCTATATATCGCTCACTCCTTTCAAGAACGTCATAAATCAAAAATCGTAAATTTTCAGTTGTGCATGTTTTCGGAATGCCCAGAAAATGTACTATATCCCAGCAAAAAAAGCATATTTTTAACTTAATATTTACCCGCCACAGGGCAGAAAGTGTTGTTTTTGCATTTTGAAGAAAATGTATTCTTTAATTATTTTTTTGAACATACTGAATATTTTTCAAATGGAGAAAAATCCTTCAGGTTTTACCTAAAAAGATCTGTTGCACAGTAAAAAGTTCAATAAGTGGCTTGATATTTATTTTTAATACATTGTATTATATTTTGAAACTTTTAAAACGTTCTCCTGAAAAATCAAGTTTTTTGATTTATGACGTTCTTGAAAGGAGTGGGCGATATGTACTTATATTCTAAAAAACAAAAAATATCAAATTTACATTTTACAGAAAAATTGAGCGTGAGCACACGACCAGCTCTGAGCGTGGCTGAACGCATTCTGATTTGAACGCTTGAGATCTAAGCCTCAAAGCATAAAGGTATATTTAAAAATAACGTACGCAATAAAATCTTTTATCTCGAGCGCTTTCGAACGAAAAGCTCTCGTGCGCAACACACAGCGGACAAAGCGCCCCAGCTGTCTATTAGTGTTTTATGACTTAATACGATACTCCATTAGATTTGGCAAGTGCGGCATTCACAAGGCTCACGTGACCGCTACGAGGAGAACGCGGCGCGAATGTTATTTACTTTCGTAGTAGACTTGTGGCGCATAAACAAATCGGAGTTTGCCTTTTTCTGACCCAGTGGTCGACAAACGTATTAAACAAAGAGCCAACTATACACATCGAGACAATAATATTTTTTCTTGAGAGCCAAATTCGTTCGTAATTCTTCTTCTTACCCGTATATACAACCAATGGTGCATAGAGCACTGTATCATTTCGACGCAGTATTATCTCGATCGTTAATTGCACGAAGGCAAGGTGATCAGCCCCGCGCATCAGGTATCAGTCCAGGGTGATATTAAATAAATTTGAAAGTGAAATTCATCCATGTTTATTTTGACTCCCGTGGAAATCGAACCCGGGTTCTCCAGCATGGTGGCCAGATGCGTTAACCACTACACACGAAGGTGGACAGTTCTTGTACACCTTAATGAAAATTACACACAATACAGGTACACACACAATAAAACTTGATTTCATACTTAATAAAGATTATATTCATTGATATATTTTTTTTAAAGTAACGTGATAATAAAAACACAACTTATAAAGGTGGGACTGATCGGAGTCATTTCGTCGTAACGTAACACGTTACGATGCCAGCATTCGTATAGTCAATACAGCGAGCCGAGCGTTCCGAGTACTCCATCCGATGCCGGATGCTCGCCGCGAATGTTACATTACGATGAAATGCTCCGGTCAGTTCCCACCTTTACGAATTATGTCCTAGCATCTCCTTTGAAAGTTTGATCAAGTCAGGTTTGAAGAGCCTTCCCGCGGATATTTGTGCCGGAGCCGCACTTAAAAGGGCAAAGAGCCACTGCGGCTCCGGAGCCACACTTTGCCGACCAATGTCCCAATGTCTGTGGCCGTCTGTGGCCGGCTGGTCAGCACCGCGAAATGAAAGTGAATCACTCGGCGTTGTGACAACATTACGCAACACAAATATGCATTATTTTAATCCGTTACAATTTATATTTCACTAATAGCGCACGCACGACATTCCCCGTGTCCAAAGAAGTACAGTTTCATTATTGTTAAATAATAAATATGACATTATTGAATGGTATCGCTTACGAAAGTCCATCCAATCTGTCGGGCGCTGTTGGTCGGATCTGTTGTGATTGCGATCTTAAATTAATATCGATACACGTTCACATTTCTAAGCAACTAGGGGCAGATCACTTCGACAGTTTTATCAGATAAGTATCGAAAGGTTCTGCAAAATTCTCACTAAGGATAAATTGAGTAAGACTTGTCTGCAAATAATATTTTTTCACAAGATCAATCCTTCCTCACTAATTATATGCCACAGTAGTAGACATTGAAAGTGAATAATAAGAGCGTTTCTCTGAATTACTAAAATGGTCCAGTGGCGAATGTTCCTACTTACATGATAAGATAGATTACTGCTCACAACTGAAGGGTTGTAACTAGCATGAATTTTGCATAATTTTGCATCTAGTTAGTATAAATACACACGAACCAATATTGACTTAGTAGCCTGCAAAGATTTCTCATCTTCTTTATAAGAAGATTCAGTCTCATAAACATAGAAATATTTTAAAGAATTTATTTGTATTTTACTAATTATTCGGAATTCACAACTAGCAGAGAAAAATACGAAATAATGAATTAATTTATAAAAAGTAATTATTTTTCCAGTATGGGGTGTTTTAAAACAATATTCATTATTTTTCGACTGGATCGAAATGAAGAAATGAAGACCTGTAACTGTTTATGATAACTTGTCAGATCTAGTGTAGGTATATCCCACGAACTATAAATTATTAATCATAATAACCTGTTCACCTGCAAAGTGGTCAGAAACGTACAAAATTTTTGTATGGTATGAAATATAATTATTTTAATTCGTATTCTTATATTAAAAATGCCCGTTTTAAAAACACTGAGAAATAAAAGATTGCTTTAAAATAAAATAAAACGACTATTGTCTACATGGAGGCTTCCGATGGATATCAATTTCAACTGTTAAAGATGCATGATGACACTTCAAAATCGGATCGAGTGATCGTGATTTTCGTTTTAATTTAATTAATACCTAGAACATTAAATCTTTTTTGACAAAATTATATTCTTCCTATTTCATTGATGACAAAACAGCATCTCTCCGTATCTCGAGTAACTCATTGGTAAAGTACCTCGGTGATCTCAAAAACGAGTAAGTATATATATCGACTTGAAAAAAAGGAAGAGATCAAAGTTATCAAAAATATTACCTTTTATTATGTGAAGCTAAAAACTTACCTAAATATTATTATTCACTCGCTTAACGAGATAAGCCTGCCCTTAAGCAGAAATACGAATATTGGCTAATTTCATTGTAAATTAAATTAAATTTCCAATACGATGATAAGCCAATTATCTGTAACTAGCATTAATTAGCTACAAATTGGTGACCTAAATATAAATTACATATCGAATAACATATTTTTTTTCATCTTACAAAGAACTCTGCAACGAGTATTTACTTTAAAATTATGCAAGTCATACTGTTGTAGATTGTTTTATCTATAGGTCATAATGACAGAAAATAACGTTGCACATTTTCACAAAATTAAATGTGTCGTAAAAGAATAATGGCTCTGTTATATCCATATTATAACTAAACTCTTTGTACTATAATAAATCGTGATCCAACAAAATAGTTGAGAATTTGTAACATAACTGGATAAATCAAATACTTGCATTAATGGACGTTTTAAAATAGATGATAATTATGAATGCAACATATTTGAATGTCGGTAATGTAATCGTTTCGTTATTTACTAAAATAAAACAAATAATTAACGAGTGTAATATACTGATAAATATGTGGTAAGAATTAGCTTTTTTATGAATAAATGCTGATGTTTTTAAAATCGTTTTTTTAAGCTCTCTTTGAAACCCTACATGTGCCATGTCCGTATTTGTTATTTGAAAGTAAATCCCAAAACAGGCAAGAAAATATATCGCTCACTCCTTTCAACAACGTCATATATCAAAAATCGACAATTTTCAGTTGTGCATGTTTTCAGAATGTCCAGAAAATGTACTATATCCCAGCAAAAGCGGCATATTTTTAACTTAATATTTACCCGCAGCAGGACAGAAAGTATTGTTTTTGTATTTTGAAGAAAAGGTGTTGTTTAACCATTTTTTAAATATCCTAAATATTTTTCAAATGGAGAAAAAACATTCAGGTTTTACCAGAAAAATTCTGTCGCAAAGTAAAAAGTTCAATAAGTGGCTTGATATGAATTTTTAATACATTTTACTATATTTTTAAACTTTAAAAACGATCTCCTGAAAAATTCAGTTTTTTGATATTTGACATTGTTGAAAGGAATGAGCGATATATTTTTTCAATTGCGTTAAAAGATGTAACCATGCATATTTTTTTCAGCTTTTTGTCCCGTCGTACTCGTGAGAAAATAATGAGACAGGTGGAAATGCTTGAGTTCACCGGTATATTTATGAGAATTAACCTCTCGAGTAGTGAAATATTCATGAAAAGGTTGTGGGACCCTACAAAGTGAGATTTTTTAAATGTTTTTATTTTTTAAGATTTAATATCTACATACGCTATCTGACCTAGTATTTTATAGCCCCGCGGTTGGGGCGGTACGCACGAAGAGGAAGAGGTTAATTTTCTACGAATTGTCGTAGCGTTTTATTTCATGGATGCCAAAATGCTGTCCAAAATATCAGTAAGAATAGCGAATAACACGAGTAACACATTAACGTAGGTTAGGTACTGAGAGTACATGAGATTACCATAGAGTAAAAATGTTCGAATATTCACAAAAAATGTTTCATCTGTTAAATTGAACTGAGAAGGACACCAAAAGTTACAAGTCACCTAATTAGATCTGTTATATTTAATTACACAAAGTTACACTGTATATATGGTATACTATGTAATATAAGGTCCATGGTCGACATATATTGTGTATCCTTAATCGCTATTTCTACAATACTCATTAAATGAACGCTGTGATAGCGGAATCAGAGTACATGAGTCATTGGGATTTGTCTTTTTGTTATTCAAACCTAGGTTCGCTCGGTTTCCTAATGTCTTCTATACGCATACTATAATATTGGATAAAAAGTATCTCGTATATTTTCGCAAAAAGTCGACGTGGATCCGAAAATATCGCAATCTGTATTCAGTTACTCAATTGTAGCAAAGTACACCGAGTAAAGAACTGTCTTAAAAGAATTACAATTAATTATTTTATGATGACTATTGCAGATATGCTGAACCAATACACGCGTATCATAGAATGACTTGATTGAGGTTTTGGGTTAAAGACGGGAAAATTTTGCAATATTTTGTAATTTTGTACTTCCTCACTATCAGAGTTACCATATTTCTCCCTCAGAGGAAATGGTCGGGAATTTTTGAGAATTCCTTTCTTGTTATGAGGGGAAAATTTTTATCAGTTTTTTTTTCAGGATTTTGAAATTTTTATCAAAGGGGGTGGATGGGTAGGGGAGAACGTATTCACCACTGTTTTCAGATTATCAGTAATTTAAAAACCTATTACTTAATTGTTGAAATATCGGGACGTTTTCTATGTTACTGAATCGTCGGGTCGTAGGGCTGTCGGAACATCGGGACACCACATCTCACTATCACATGTACCAACGTATCGGTAAAAAATTCTACCCTATCACAAAATATGGGAAAAGTTTTTTTACTTAAATTATTTAAATAATCTGAAAATGGATTATAACTTTTAAACTGTAACCATTTATGTTTACCTATATAATATCAATCAGCTACGAAAAGAGGCAACGCCTTGGATGACAACTTCCAGGTGCGGGATTTTAGGCGTTGAAAACAATATCAAATTTTATGAAACGTTTTTCTAAAAAATATAGTATTTTGTAAACCTATCACAATTTAAATTAATATTATGGTTCATAGTTTAAAGTTTTATGTTAATCCTAATGATTTTAAGACAAACGTTATCAGTCAACACTTACGTTTCAGTCATCATGGAAACTAATAGTTTTTTTTTTCATTATCAGGAGTAAATCCTGAAACCATTGTATCTATTACATTGTATTGTTTCAAGGGATCAACCTCATTAATTTATTATTTTCTAAAATTTTTAAGATTTATAAACTAAATATGCTATAAATATTTGTACATAATAGACAGAGATAATTTTCTTAGGCAAACTAATATATATTTTTTTAAAAACCACTACGATTACTCCTTAAAACAGATTGAGGTGGCACTATCGGTGTTTGCCTGATTGAAAATAATGCGTCTGTATGCCAGGATCCAGTGAAGCGTGGTATTTAAAATACATTTTTGCGGTGTAGTAATTACTGATGGGTCCTTGTTCAACTTTTGCGGTGAATTTCATAAGTAAACATTTGTGGTCCAGTTAGTGTGTAATACTAAATAGGTGGCTGCCTACTTCCTAATGTAATATACGTCTAATTTCAATAAACACGTAAAAAGAAACTGCAGATATTTCAAAACGTGTCAACCATTTAACACGTCTCGTGTTAAGTATAAAATTTGGAAATAAAATAAGCATATTGTTACGCCTTTATAAAATCTATTAAAATAAATTGTATTATGTCCTAACAATACGAGTCTAATTTAAATACAATAACGTGTGGCTACATACCCGAGATTTACTTAAATTTCGTTCTACCTAATAATATGTACAGTTTTTATAATTATTATTATCTATAATTATATAATATTTTAGAAATATTAAAATCGTAAAATCATAAAAAAACAGATTTATAGCACTTTTTCTTATATCCAATATAGAGCATAGATAATAGATATATTTATGCAATGTTATCTTGGTAGATACACTTACAACATGTAGGTATTAAGGCCCAGTATTTATTAAATCGCAACTTAATTTTATCTAAATCCAGGTAAAATTTGACGAAATTGTTTTTTTTCTTCTTAAAACACCGTTTTTGTATTGAAAAAAGGTTTTTCTTCGAAATAAATAAACGGTTTTGAAAAGAAAAGAGTTATTGAAAGGCGAGGAGTTAAAAGGTTTATTATTTAAATAAAAAAATGTACAATACTTATTCTAAAAAAAAAATATATATTCAATACACATTATTTAAAAAAATCAGACGTGTACATGTGACATGTGACCTCTTCGGTGGTCACCATAGAATGAATTCTGTGTTTGCGAATATCCTGTTAATATACTTAGAACATGTTTTTATGTTATGCATGAGTCAGAATCAGGTGACGTATTTTTAGGTAAAAAAGGACTTCTCATTTTTTTGAGTCGACCATAAATGTATGCAGTGACTAACGAAATGCGTGTCAGTGCAATGATCTGCCTACTAACAAGGTAGTTTTATTTATTTTGCAAGCTAATCTATGCATGTTTACACTGCGTAATGACACGAGTACCTCAGAATCATTAATTGTTTAGGGAAATTGTAATTCTCCTGTTACCTGTTCCGCTGTCCAAACTTAAAACACAGTGAGGGATATTTTTTTTCGAAAAACTTTTTTTTGTATTTTTGGACTGAGTTGAATCTACCAAGTCCAAAAATGCAAAAAATATTTTTTTTAAAATGTCCCTTACTGTGTTTTAAGTTTGGACAGCCGTGTTAATCCGCTTGTGCACTACACGGAATTTCACTGTCCGGCAGTCCGGTTTTGAAAAATGAAAGCGACTACGACAATTTAGCGTGATCGAATCACCGATCCGAAGAAAGATGGACAAAAGCACAAGCAAATCCAAGCCAATCATCGTTTTAAAACGCTAACTGACGTGTCGGACGGTAAAATTCCGTGTGATTCCGTGTAGTGACAAACGCCCTAAGATGTGGTGTCCCAATATCCGGACAGCCCTACGACCCAACGCCGACGATTCAGTGACCTAGAAAATGTCCCGATATTCGAAAAATGAAAATGAAAAAAGTTTCCCCTTCGTCAACAAAAAACTTTGTTAACCTAAAAATTTCCATTCCGTAAAACAAAAATCAGGGTGCAGACTTCCTTCTAGCTATTTTGGGCATCTAAGGTCATGAACCCAAAAAATAAAGAATGAAAGAAGTGGGAGGTAATAAATTCAATATGTAAATACTATCACCAAACTCGTCGACAAAAATCTTCAATAATTTGGTCATACTACTCGAGATACCAATTTGCGTTTGAGTGGTGTTTATGCGATGATTCCGCGTAATGATAATGTTTAAGTAGTAATAATCGAAGGATTGTGTAATATAATATACAATGAATACTTAATGTAATTAATATACTAATTTATTCAACGATATCGTAACGCATACTGGCAATCATGCTAAATTCAGTAGTTGAATATCAAGAAAGTATTTTTTTTAAAGTTGTAATCTAAATGAAATGAAATTTAAATAATATGAAATTGGAAAAAAAAACTGATGAAAATACTTTGACCAGGACTGGAAAAATAACAGCTTTTGTACGGTTATTGCAATGTTTATAATATAGACAACAATAAAATACAGCCATTTTGGAGTTGGCAGATTGTTTATTTTACTAAATATCTGTTTTTTGCAGTTTTTTGTATTTTCTGGTAATCTGTTTTGGTTTTCCCGTATTTTCGTTTCAGCCTGTACCAAAGATGGCGGATTAGAGGGGTTCTACTGAAAATATATTTGTATTGAAAATGAGAGAAAACCCTTCCTATCTCAATTTACTGTTGCTACATTGTCAAAAAGTTAACAACGGCATATTCCATTATATTATTTTTTTAAATTGAATAGATATAAAATTTTTGTTAAGTTATCGGGGTGCGATTTTTCTGCATTGACATAATTCACCTGCGCGAATTTATTAGTGCGAGATTTGTAGGGACACACGTTTTACCTATCAAAATACTGCAATACGTTAACATAATTTTATTTTTATTTTTTAGGGATAATTACTGTTAAATATTAGAGATTATATGCTACATGCATTTCCATATGATGACGTATATTTAAAAAAAAAATATTATTCCATATTACTTTGATTTGGGTTAAAATTACGTTAAATGCGTGTGAATTTATGCGATGAAAGAATATCCCAAGTTTCAATGTTAAACGATATAAGTATTGTTAAAAATGAGATAGTAAAAATCGTGTTAAGATTGACGGCTTTACAATGAGAATTATAAATGAATTTCGGTTGCACGTGATTTGGTACAAGTCATTAACTCTAAACTTGTGCAATATATTATACAATATTGTATGTATAAAAGCCTTTAATGAATGAATTAAGCTTTTAAAATTCAAACAAATTATCCTTGAAATACAATCGTATGTAAAATATTTTTTCTTCACGTAAAATAAGCGTGAAATCGCTTTATACGTACGTTCATACCTACGTACGTTTTACGTATACATATGTGCAGGGCTAATGCGAGTTTTTTAAGCTATGTAGATACCGATTTTACCACATCCCCTCGTTTTTCGTCAGCTCATAAAGTTTATTTCCAGGTAACAGGGCTTCCCAGAACTTTTAGGATCATTCAAGATTTTTGGGACTGATTCAAACCAGTCGTAGCAATATAATACAATACTCAAGTGATAAAAAACCAAGTGTTTTATTTAAAATTAAATTGTTTTAATTTTAATTAAATTTTATTTGGAAATTTAAAATAACAGTTACATAAGTTCAACACAAAACAGGTATTTGTACTATTCCAGTTACAAAATTACATGTTATTTTTTTGACATCTCATCAAAGATGAAGAAGAACATGGAAGTCTGGACATTTACGGCGCTGACG
Source organism: Brachycentrus maculatus (assembly GCF_059751285.1). Classification (NCBI taxonomy): domain Eukaryota; kingdom Metazoa; phylum Arthropoda; class Insecta; order Trichoptera; family Brachycentridae; genus Brachycentrus; species Brachycentrus maculatus. Next base: position 372,976 of record NW_028281340.1, read on the forward strand.
ACCGTCATAGGATGGTTTAAATCATCACTTAACACACGTGTAACATTCACCAATTCTACCCATTATTGACAACCACACAACTCAAATTCTTAGTTCTATATATATATGTATCTATATTTTAAGTTCTATATATTTGAACCAATTTCGAAACGTTGTTCTTGAATCACTAGAACTTCACTAGAGACATCTATTGATGAGATGAAAATAAGCTTTTTATTTAGCAGAATCTCTTTTATTCGTATGTGATGTCCGAATCCTGGATTATAATCACAAACACGAGAAACGCCAGAAAATATCATTTTAAATTTTGTTATTTTAGCTTATAATTTGACCAGTTAATTTATTTACAACATTTTGAGTTCACAAATCTAGATTATCTCCAATTGTAGGAGATATTAAAAAAACTTCTATAATTGGAGATAATCCAGATTTGTGAAGAAGTATTTGGACACATTCAAAATGTTGTACACAAAATTTCACATTTGTCAGTTAGTGAAAATACCTGGATGTATTTTCACTAACTCGAGGGATGGGAGGAAAAGGGGAAAAGGGAAAAGTTGACAAATTATATGACGATAAGGACACACGATAGGAATGTCGACTTACAATGCAAGCAATATCCGTGCTGACAATATGTTATGTAGTTGGGAATAAACTTAGTGACTTCTTTGAAGTTGTATGAAACGATGTCAAGTTAAATACTTAGCTGTAACTTGCATTCAACTGAAGATGGATTGTACAAAGTACACTTAACGTGAAAAGATTATCTGCCGAAGAAGAATGCTAATCGTTATATTGTGTTTCGCTATTAATAGAATAAAGGGCAAGATATATGTAGGCGACCCTATTATGATGTGAAAATGAGCATCTTATTATTCATTGTTACATGTTATTAAAATTTAACTAAGGGCGATTGTCCACTACCCGGAATTACACGGAATTTTACCGTCCGGCACGTCAGTTAGCGTTTTAAAACGATGATTGGCTTGGATTGGCTTGTGCTTTTGTCTATATTTCTTCGGATCATTGCTCTTGATCGGTGCGTGAATACGTTGCGCGTAAATTTGATCACGCCAAACTGTCGTAGTCGCTTTCATTTTTCAAAACCGGACTGCCGGACGGTAAAATTCCGTGTAGTGCACAAGCGCCCAAAAGGTTAGTTAGACAGTTACTGTCACGGTGCTTCTCAGCAAAGGTAGAGAGAGATAAAAGATCTTCACATTAATATTTGCAAATATTCTTCGACTCTATATTCATACATCTCTTCAAAATAATTCTCTTCTCTTCTACATATGAACCTCGTCATGGGGTTTAAATATCTACATTAATTATGGCAATAAAAAAACAAATCTTGAATGAAAAATAGAAAATGTTGCGTTGTAATAACGGAAACAAGACAATTTTGCGTATTGTCTCTTCGAGTGAAACCAAACGACACTTTTTCAGGCATATATTTCGTAAATCGTCCTTGTCATACGTAATTACACGGCACTTTAGTTGTAGTTCGTATCCAAATTGGGCTTAATCAAAATCATTACTGAGTAGAATAATCAAATTAGTCGAAAATGTAACGAAACGGACGAGTGTTATATTACATATGTATATTGCACAAAATCACTTCACAACTTGGGAGGTATGTTGGAATATGTGGCACGTTTTATTCAAGAAACGAACAGTTTAATAAACCTTTTTTTCAGATGGGAGTTACATTTAGTATTTACCTTGCTTATTATGTATAAGGTTTATGGATTATTAGGCTGGATTTTTTTTCTTCTAGCTAACAACATGTTTTATTTTCATCTGTGTTGGGAACAGGAATGTGGGCTAATCAGGAACCTCTCAGCATTCGCTTATTGCTGGGAAAAAACCCACGTAAAACTTCTCAGGAGAAGCCTTTCTAGTAGAAAAGGGTTCGGCATTTTGTGTCCAAGCTTGGTTTGCGGTATCAATATCCTTCACTATTGTTATCAGTTTCTAAAATGGAAACAACTTACATATTTAGTTTATTTGCCCTTTGCAGATTAAACATAACCTCTCACTAGGCAGAACCCGTGACGAGACGTTAATTTACATTATAAAAAACAATTATTTTAAAATTACAAATATTACAACATAAAATATAAAATAAAGTTAAGCTAACAAAATAAATACAGTTTAGTACAGTGAAAAATTGACAAGTATGCACCAATGAAATGATATGATTAGCTGACTTTATTTAGGTACGGTGACCAACTTTAGGCAGCTCTTATGTCCCATATCAAGAAGCCACTTTATACTTGTTTTTTTTTATTTTTTTTTATTTCTAATTTTATTTTATGTGGCGCAATATTGTACAGTTTGTTTGCTAGATATAAATGGCTTCTCTGAATAAATACGGTTACCATTTTTAGTATAATACATAAAATTTTATTAGAGCAGCGTGTGTTTATCTTTAAATTTGTACGGATAATGGTAAAAAAGTTTAAACTATTTTAAAATAACCAATAATATAGTGATTTCGGATACATAGGTATTTTAAAATAAGCTATAATATAGTGATTTAGGATACAACTAAATAACTACAAAGAATCTCTTTCACTTTTCCAAAAAAGTGACTTGCCAGTTTCACCAAACCAAGTTTCTAGCGATCTGTTGTTTCAGTTCAGTTTTCTTATTACAATACCATGATTAGCAAAACTTGACGTTGCTGTAATAATTCAGGGCCTCGGATTTGCCAAATTCTAGCAGCAATCCGGAAAAAAATCGTAAAATTAATTGATGGCATATCAAATATGAATGAAATTGCTCCACATACCGATGATTGCCCACTTTACTGTTATTAACTTCATTACGTGGATTGTATTTTATTTATTACTATTTTATGATTACACTTAATTTGAGTATCCCATCAGTTGCAGTTACACACTTACTTGCATAAGATATACAATATTTCGTATTATTATATTCGAATTATGAATAAACTGATAAAAAAACTACACTAGTCTCTCGATTATCCGAGGCGGTAAATCAAACATAAATATATGGATTCTCAAAAGGTAAACAATTAAAAAAAAAAAAAAAATATATATATATATATATATATATATATATATATATATATATATATATATATATATATATATATATATATATATATATATATATATATATATATATATATATGTTTATTATAAAAAAATTATTTGGCCATTTTATGATAGGAGAGAAATACGATACATAGTAAAACTTCGATATATATTGGACTAATTGAGGGGAGGAGGTTATGGCCAAAAGTCTTATAAAAATAGGTTTAAAATATATATTTTTAAAATGAACACTATATTTAGATAAAAATAAACAATACAAAATTACATTGATTTTCTTTAGACTCTCGTCGTGAAGTGACGTTGCTGTTTGATATCGACGAGCTTGCTTTCGGTAATCCTGCTTTGAAAAAGGTTTGTTTGCATTTTTTAAGTGTGCTGTTTTTTTTTATAGTTAACTCTCTAAAATATTAAATCAGGGAATTCCCTTACATACTATCGCTCCGGGTAGGTGTAGTCTACGAACAGGACCTCAGGAGCTAGGCGTTACCTAACATAACATAACATATCGGTAGTGTAAAGGCAAACGGGTATATCTGTCTCAGACCAAATTTTACAGGCGAGCAAAAAAAAAATTGTCAAATTAAATAACTCATTTGTTTCATGAATCTTTATATGTGCATATCTTAATAAAACTAAATAAGTATTGCAACTACAGCTATATCCTTTTGCAAGATTATGGAATACACTATTTTAGACATTTTGTGGAACAAACTTAGAAATGATTTTTTTACAAGTTTACCCCTTTGCCTTTACACTACCAATATGTGTACTTAGGTATTTTTAAGGCCACGAGATTGCCATGATAGAATTATTTCGACGGTTTTATTTTTTGTCATCATATCCATGCAACAATACACCGGTAATATGGAATTTAGCCTATTATGTCACAAGATTATCGAGTAAAAACAGTGCTAAGTGTTTGAGCAACACTTTTATTGTTCATCTAGCACCCATCTACTTATATCTTAATCCCAAGGCAGTGAGAAACTTTAATCGCATTTCATCTAGACTCGAACCAAAAGACAAAGTATTACGCATTGCGGCTCTGAAATCCCGGAAGCAAATAGGGCAACGGAACGCCTCCAACATTGCAAAGCAAAGTTGAAAGAGAAGATTACTTCGGATCGGCATTCTTCTCTTTTAAGAACTACATAAGATACTGGTTTTGTTATTATATTAGCCAACTAAATAATTACTATTTATACACTTTATATGGGCAATAAGACGGAAAATAACGTAATATCGGATAGTTCTTATTAATTTGAATACATATTTTTGCACTTAGAGGATAGTTAAAAGAAATATAAGTACACACTACACACACACACACACACACACATATATATATATATATATATATATATATATATATATATATATATACACCCCTGGACAAAAAAATTTACGAGTCCTCAAAAAAACTAAAATTGACACATAATGAATTATTCTTGATATTTAATTAGTTTTTTTTGTATTGTTTAACATATGTGATGACTACTCGTTACTTCGAGGTTAAAATGAAAGATCTTACTCATGAATTGTACTTAGAAATTGCCATTATATACCAGGTATCAGATTATCCGAACCTTAGAGACCCATAACGGTTCATTTATGGTCGAGTGTTTGTGATGGAGTAATAAAAGACATGTAATTTTTTTATTCAAATTTAAGAAGAAGGTTCTAAGCGCTTTATTTTAAATTAAGGTATTTTACATTTAAACATATTTATAACATTTAAAAATATTTAATACTTAGTGAATTCACCTTTATTTTTTATAACATGTAAAATTCTATTATTTAACGAAGCGTAAAGCGAATCTTAAATTTCTGATGTTATTTCTTCTTCCTAAACTTGAATCAAGTTTTTTTTAATTCCTCAATGTTTTTTTTATTTTTTTTTCCCAACTTTTTTTTTCATAATCGCCCATAAATTTTCTATCGGGTTCAAATCAGGACTATTCCCGGGCCACGTCAACGATTTTAAGCCAATTTTATCCTTGTATTCAATGATCTGTAAGAAAAACAATAAATTATTTATCAAGTGGTCTACAAAGTGCACTAAAAAATAAATATTTGTACTCACAGTGCGGGCTCTATGGCACGGCGCCAAATCGTCCTGAAAAATCGGGTCCGCGGTATACTGCGTAATGTCCTCGATTGTTGGAATAAGATGGTTTTTCAGCACTTTTTTGTACTGGATGGCATTCATCGTACCCTGTATAAAATTTAGAGGTCCCAAACCGTACGCTGTCATGCACCCCCAAATCATGACGTATGGTGAATGTTTAACGGTTCGAGGGACGCACGAAGGATGGTATTTTTCCCCAAGTTTTCGTCGAACTATCTTTATGCCGTCTGGACCAAAAAGGTTGAATTTTGATTCATCGGAGAAAATAACATTTTGCCAATCCTCCAAGGTCCAATTCTGGTGCTCCTTCGCCCAATCCAGTCTAGCCTTCTGCATTTTGTTCGTCAGTAATGGTTTCTTTGCGGGACTTCGTGCTTGGAAACCATGCTCCAACTGCCGCCTGAACACACTTTTTACTGAAAATGTTGATTAGCTAGTAGACTGCACCTCTGCGTGTATTTTAAGTGCCGTTAAAAATCGATCGCGCATAACAATTTTTTTTATTAAGCGATCATCTCGGGCAGATGTCGCGCGCCCCCATCCGCTTCCTTTTTTCCGTTCTATGGATCCAGTTTGTTGGAATTTTTTAAATAAAAACCTCACTGCACCTTCTGAATACCCAACTCGACGAGATATTTTACAATTAGATATGTTTTGTTGCGACAGTGTGATTATTTTGGATTTTATCGCTATCGACATTTGCTTTGCACTTTCCATGATTGTTGTGTTATGTTCCCTCAAACGCGGGTAAAACAAAATTGTTGAGACATTTTCAAATGTAAATATTGTAGAAAGGTGACACAAAGTGTCTTTAATTTATTGAACAAAAGAAAGAGGTATCGATAAAGGATTTCTTAGAAAAAGAGTTCAGTAAAGTCAAGGCGTGCGGTAGCAAGTAAACTCGTAGATTTTTTTGTCCTGCGGTGTATATATATATATATATATATATATATATATATATATATATATATATATATATATATATATATATATATATATATATATATAATACATATATATATATAAATACATATATATATATATATATATATATATATATATATATATATATATATATATATATATATATATATATATATATATATATATATATATATATACTACTTGTAACACAATATTATGACATCAGGGTAATATAATACGTGATTTTATCAATGGTTTAAATCACCTGTCACAATTTTTATTTTTATTTTTATGCGTAACAATGAACAACAAAGTGACCAAGAATTTAAGTAATAAAAACAAATAAACAAAGTGTTTAATTCAATAAAATTCAAGGATAATGACAGGACACGTCTGCAGCCAGATTTCAAGGAACTGATAAGTCGCGAAGAAGGCAGGAGGAACAAGGACATTTTAGGCATGATAATAAATTAAGTCACAGAAATTCTTAAATCATAACTTACACAGTTTAGACGTGATGGCAATCTTATCCAAGTCTTATATCTTCAAAGGTAGATAAAACGTGGTCCGTACCTAATACATTTAAGTAAACAATTCTTTTATTAGAGTGGAGTTATTTTTGTGAGATAATTTGTAATTTTCGTAGTAATAAAATAGAAACATCCAGGTTTCAGGACTCGTGAATTTTTAGATAAATACTCGATCATTTTTCTTCCCTACCCACCCTACTCGCCTGAATTCGCTCCTTCTGATTTCTACTTATTCCTCAAACTCAAAAGACCTTTGAAAGGAAGGATATTTGAGATGATTCCCGAGATTAAGGCAAACGCGACGAAGGAGCTGAAGGACATCATAAAAGAAGCGTTCCAAGACTGTTTCAAAAAGTGGAAATACCATTACGATATTTCCACGGAAAGACCATGAGTGTCTGCGTCGGAGAGGTGACTACTTTGAAGGGGACCCAGACATTTAACATCTAAATAAAGTACATTTTATTTTATAACGCCAGTATTCGTGTTAATTGAACAGGCCAAGTATTAATAAAAAAGAAGAAATATGTGAATGATAGTAAAAATGGACTGGAAATTCATTGGTCACAATTTAATACCTGATTTTCACACGAAAAAGGCTGCATAAGAATATCTTACTCATTTTTCATACTAAACATTCTTAGTACTTATTCTATCACCACGAATGATCTGACCTTCCAAAAAACATTTTAACTATTCGTACCTGCCCTATGCCATCAAATTGTGTAAAGTTTAGGAGCATTTAAAAGCACGTATCTACGAAATCTCTCACCTTAAAACCTTGTAAATTTTATATGATGAATTACACGTCTGTATATCAAATAATAGCATCTCGTTCTTTTCTCAGACGTGATAAATGGTAACGAGAAATTTGGAAAAGAATGACCTTAATAAAAGGAGCGTCACGAATAATGTTGGAGGTACATCATTAATTAGAAATGACCTCAGCATGAAGATGTTTGACAAATCAACGAAAAATACATCACCAAGGATTGTGCAAGTAGACGAAGGTATGAACTTTATATAGATGAGATGATAAAAAAATTATTATGATTATTCATAATGATTACATTGTCTGATTTCCGTTCTGGGTACAGGCAATAAATTTTAAAAAATCAGGATACGACAATGTTATATCAACGACAGAAGAAGATTTTTTTTCTAATTATTAATTTGTTGATCACATATTCTGTCTTATGGCTCCAGTTATGTTCAATAAAGTTTTATTATTTATGTAAAACAATGGTTCTATAAGGTACTTACATCATGGTAACATATTACATGACATACATACATAATTAACAGTAGTTTAAAATAACGACATTTAAATTACAACATTTTGAGTGTGTCCAAATACTCACAAATCTGGAGTATCTCCAATTATTGGAGTATTTTTCCTGTTATTTTTTGACATCTCATCAAAGATGAAGGAGAATACGTAAACTTCCAAGAATTTGAGTAGTGTTGTTGTCAATAATGGGTAGAATTGGTGAATGTTACACGTGTGTAAAGCGATCACTTAAACCAGCCCACGACGGTCGTCAGCCCCGTTAATGCCCTGACTTCCGTATTCTTCTTCATCTTTGGTGAGATGTCATTTAAATTGTTAGTTTTCGTTGTTTGTTTCATACTTTTTGCTCAAATTTTAATGAACTGTTCTAAAAATATTGCAGTTTGAACTAATTTCGTCATATTTATTCAATGACATTTCTGTCGTAATTAGAAGGCAACCTGACCTAACCTAATACAAGGTAAAACACCAAAATAATTAATAGTTCATTACTTCAATTCATGTTTTTTTAAAGATATGACCTAGAGCGAGAAAATACATAAAGTAATTTAAAAACAAAATAATTAAATACAAACAAACAAAGAAAACTAACTTTACATTGATTTTCAGCAACCTCTCTCCATATCGACTATTTCAAACCTATATTCTATGAAAAGATTGTAATTATGTACGACCAATTTCAAAGATGCAACTAAATGAGTCCGACGTCCTCGCGCATGACTTGACTGCTAGTATATGAGTGTAGTTATTATTACTTAGTATATTATAATAAAACCACAAATGGTCATCGTGTGTAGTCGGAGCCCATACAGGGAATATCTTTCATCTACCAAATATTGGAGTGTGGCGAAACACGGTATTATTTTAGCGAGAGCTTTTGTTTGAAAGCGCTTAACGAGCTGGACTTTGAACTACTTATCCTATCAGCGATCAGGTTGTTATTATGGCTGTCGAAGGCTCCGCAGCCTACACTATTACGAGGTTATAGGTGAAATTCATACTGCAGATTGGCAAATTAAAAACCGTTTACCAGTCATTATATCTCGTCTAATCTTCTAAGGTAAGACTATAGTCAAATATTATTACTAGCTGTACCCTACCCGGCGTATTGCTGTGGCTCAGTCTGGTTAAATGAGAAAGAAAGAAAATAGAAAGCACACATGTCTGAAAATGTTTAATTTTAGAATGGTTGCAATAAAAATATCAAAAATCTTTGAAACAATAATGCAATCTAAAATATTGAAAAGGCTAAGTGACAGCATGTGTCAAGAAGTCTACGTTGCTACTATGTTCAACAGATGGCGCTGCCATTGCGATTTCATATTATTTTATGGCATATTTTAGATAATAAAAAGCGAGTCCCTTGAGTATAATATAACGTTCAATACAGAGGTAATAATTTTATTTATATTTTTATGAACGTGCAAGTAAAGAAATAAAAAAGAACTAAGCCATTTCTCAATCCTGAATACCACAAGAAAATTTAAATTTCATCTGAATGAAAAACGTTGGAATTTATTTTTATGAATCTTAGCTGAACAAATCATAAATCCTCAATGTCTAATATTTCAAACGAAATAATTTGCTTCTTGAATTCTAAGGAAATACACTATTTATAAAAAAAAATGTGTTATTACTGCGGGTTATTTTGTTATTCGGTAGTAATCTCCATTTTGCTATTGACTGGCCTTCACGCCAAAAGCTTTCAATTCAATCAATTCAACGATCAAATCGAGCGCATGATTGAAATTGCCCAAATCTTATTGCATCCGCAAATGTAAATAATTTCTGCAACCATCAAACTGTGTGTTTTTCGGCGATTACAAAACATTGCAAAAAAATGAAGTACCTAGTCGTGCTATCCGCGGACTGCTGAAGGTCGCGCTCCAGATATCGACCTAGTGAATAACTGATGTACAACATATTATTATAGCGTACCCATTCATCAAATTATTGTAACGTGTCGGGTTGTAGTTCCGTGGTTAGTGTAGCGGACTTAAGTCAGAGTTCTTGGGTTCAAACCTACTCTACCACAATTCGGGACATATTTTTGACAATGAGCTGCTTAGGCTTAAGAAAATACATAGTATGAAATTTAAATATCTGTGTGTATAATAAAAACATAAATATCTATACACTTTGACATTTTAACATATGCGAAGAAGAATATGGAATTCTGGGTATTTACAGGGATTTGACCTGTCGAAAGCAAGTTAAGTGATCACTTTACACACGTCTAACATTCACCAATCTACCCATGATTGAAAATCACATTACAATTTTTATTACATTACAAATATTATAAATCTCATGTCGCTTCATGTTTGTTTTTTTTTGTTGATGGCAGTTTAAGAAAGCTTTCATAGATTTTATTAAACAGAGACCCTTATATGTAGATGTATCCATTTAGATGTCATTTGATGTCGTATAAAAATATATGCTTCCATCAAAATATGATAAAAAATTGAGAAAATCTAAAAAATGTAAATTTTATCTGTAGTTCTAAAAACAAGTTGAATTTACATTAATAAACTTAAGAATTGATCTTATAGTTTTTTTTCGGTCTTATACATTTTTTTTTATCATGTCATTCCACAAAGTTAATGCCAAATCAATAAAAAATACATACTTATACAACAAAAAAAATACTTCAAAAGAGTCTAATACATTTTCAAATGACCCACTCTAGTCAAGCTACAATGGCTGGTCATAAAGAGTAATATGTCTTCATAATGGACGACGTAACCATCATATGAAGGAGGAATTTTAAATGCACTCATTACGTCTTAACAACATTCCCACATTATGTTTTTTTGCAAACCATCCTTATTTGGGCACCCACGTAGGCGGTAATACAATGAACTTTTTACTATTCTTGACAAGGCCACGAACCTGAGTGCCGTTTTGCAATTTAATCCCTAAACTGCTGTACAAGTTTATAGCTCAAACCCAATTATGGTCTGCTCTTTTGTCTTCGCACGGAATGCAAAACAGTTTTAGGACAATATATTAGTCTTAAGAATTGGGTAATCTATTTTTTTTCTTAGTAAAAAAATCATTAATTTAGTTCTTTGTGTAATTTTTGGTGGGATTATAAAACGGGAAACATATTATGTATATTTGCGCGTTTAAATATATTTCAGATATCCTCTGGCGATCGCTGAAGATACTTATTGAAGAAACTACACGATTGAGGGAGGCTCTTTTAAAGAAAATAGATGATTATGGGTAGGTTTGTATATGCAAGAAATCTCTTTATAAAAAACTCTCAAACTCTCAAGAGGAGCAATTTCAGAATATGTGATGAAAACTTTGGGAGGTAAAAAATTTGGAATATTGTAAATAATTTGTAAAAAAAAAATAATAATAAAAATAAATATATTTTTTACTGTGATTAAATCGGAAAAAATGAGATTGTGAAAATGATTTAGCAAACAAATGCGATTTTAGTTTTTTTTCTTAAGATCATCTTACTCTCACTGTTTCTAACTACTAGTGGAAGAGCATTTCACACCATTTGCATTGGTCCGCAACAGCAAAGACACGCTTGCCAAATTTAGTGCACTTTACGTACGTTGGTTGACCAAGTGGTGTGTATTGGGATCTCGAGATTAATGGTCCGTAGGATTTTCATTTCAGACCCCTAAAAACGGACATAATACGAGTACAATTTATCAAGCAACATCCTCTATTTGAAACACTTTGCATATCGGCGTGTAGGCGGTATTATTAATATGCAGATAATTTGTCGAACATATTCGTCATTTACGATAGTATTCATTACGTTTGATCGAGTGTTTTGAGAAAATGCAATAAAATAATAACGTCCCACTACTCTTGACAGAAATTAATCCTACGCAGTTAACTACAATAATTTATTCTAATTAAGTTATGTACGTATCGACAATTTTTTTCTTAAATGCGAATAAAAATCAATCCATTGAACTTCAGGTACTCGTATAATTCATTTATGGAGTTGAATTCTCTATGAATTTGAGAATGGTATAAGTCATTAAGTTAATAATAAATACATACAATTTGGTATATTCAAGAACGTTTTTATTTTTGGTTGGACTATATATTATAATTCCTGAAATAAAAATTTACACACACATTTAAAAAAAAAGTTTTTAAGTATTTTTAAAATTTATATTTTATTTTTTTAATTGCATTATATTACATTTATGTTGATAGCTGCCCGATGTATTTTTCAAAAATCATTTTTTCCCAAATTAAAATTGAATGACTGTCGTTCTATGAACTTTAAGTTCTGACTGTCATTCAGATAACAATAAAAATTAAACGCCAGTAAAATATTTTACCACATATTTAAGAGTATAAATGTCACTACATTTTAATGAGAATTATATAATAACTCGAGACTGACTATAACACTCAACATGGGTGAAAAGCATTAAAAAAGAAGAAGAAGAAGAAGAATACGAATTATAAAGTATAACGAATTTTAGTTAAAAATAGCTGTATCCGGGCATACTTTGCTGCGGCTTAGTCTGGTTAAAAGAAAAATGAAGATCATAGAAACAGAACACAAATTAATGTTTTATTTTAATGTCTGTAAAGCGATGAGCTTAATTAAAAATCTATAAAGCCCTAATGCAAAACTTTGAAAATGCTAAGTGACACCAGCTATCAAGAACGCTGTCCGTTATATGAGCAATATTAAGTACTGCGTGTGCTGTCTTTATGTTCAACAGATGAGGCTGCCATTGCGGTAAAAAAATAATTTAAAAAACATAAATACCTATCATCTATTCCATATTTATTTATGTAAATACATTTAAATACGGGCGTATTTGAATGCAACGTTTTGTAAAAAATTAAAACTAAAAATTGAATACTTGGGGTGATCAAAGATTTTAAGCAAACGAACATTCACATTAGATAATTGCAAACAATTGGTTTTATTGAATCTGCCTCCACAGTTTTTAATTATGTAAAATTTAACGGAATAAGTAATTGAGATGTAGACATCTTTATTTAAACAAGTTTAAAATACCGGCCTCCGAACACTTCCTGACCAATTAATTTGAGGGCAATATTAAAATATGTGGTTGTTATTTCAACTACTATTGTAAATATTGGTATCCATCTTCAGAATGATATTCACGACGCGATATTTATATAAATTCGATGCCTATCGGAAGATGAGGCCAGTTTTGTTTTTAATAGGCATTTTCTACAATATAAATAATATACTTTCTCGTGCGATCTCTCAGAAGAATGTGCGACAAAACGATGTATGATAGATGTGCGAATAGCGAAATAAGGAAGGAATGCAAAGCTGAGATAAGCATTATCGATAAAATTAAGAAAGGTGTGTGGAGATGGTTTGGACATGTAGAACGAATGAGTGAGGAAAGAACGGTAAAACAAATTTATGAGGCGAATGTTAGTGGGAAAAGAAGCAGAGGAAGACCGAGAAAAACATGGCACGATCAGGTATGCCAAATACTTGAAAGTGGTCAGGTTAGGAGTCGTAACAATCGGCGGGTATGTATGAGGAGATGCACGAACGTGGAAGAGGCGAAGAATGTTTGCAAGGACAGAGTGGTGTGGCGCTCTATTCTCTCTGCCTACCCCTGCGGGGAAGCGGCGCGATGGTTAGTTAGTTAAATAATATAAGTACTCGACTTGCAATCAAGAAAATTTCTCAAAAGTTGCGTTATTAGATATTTTGTATGGCCACTTTCTTTTTTGTTTCGTATTTCGAGTGGTCATTTTGTTTTTTTCATATCCGCGTGTTTAAAATTCGTTTGCATTTAAATGCATTACATGATTGAAAATTATGTTTCAATTATTTTCTATCATCGCTTCAAAAATATATTATTTAAATACTAACCACATTTTTGCTGTTATTTATTAATAGATTTATAAATGAAATGAAGAAATTCGTGTCAGATATCTCTGAATGAATTTATGTGTTAATAAAAATACCATTTTTAATTATAACCTATGTGAGAAGTGAATTAATACCTATTATAAAATTTAGTTTTTTTTTCTTATGCAATTTCGATAAAAATTGTTTTCAACAAGTCAAATCGATTGATTTATGTTTTTTATTAAAAAAATCCTAACCGGTATTTATTTATCAATATGACATCGTATTTTCAGGATTAAAATCATGAATAATAATACAATTCACTTTGTAAATTTTCAAATGCTTTAGTTATTTTTTTAAAACTGACAATCATATTGTTTAATCACCGTAAGAAATCAAATAATAAAATATTAAATTTTGGAAAATCGTTGTTTTTTGGTAAGCGGATATGCAGTAATATATATTTTTCAGCATATTAAAGGTTAAATTTTAATTCGAATTACTTGCACCATCATTAATTTCAATCTTAATTAATACACTATAGAATTTGGTAGATTATACGCGGACAATATATATTTGTATATTCTTCTTTTAACCCTCATTCGCTCGGACCTAGTACGAGTAGTGTATAATTAACAGCATCAGATCGATGCGGTGATAACTTGATGTTAGTCGTAGAAAGCACGATAATCAGTCCTGCACTTCAAATTCTTGGATTCCTTAGTGGAAAATATGCAGAATACAGAAGACCCCCACTGCTAGAGTTAACTATAATAGATACCTATATATAAACGTATTATAAACGGTACAATCGATGTTTAAAATTCATGCAAGCAAGTAATATTAAAATGCATTGCTATATGTGTTTGACAAAAACAATAAACCAATAATCGGTTTACTATACCTGTTTTATAGATTTTCAAAAGTTTGAAACTTCATTTAGGCTTGTGAGATACTTTTACTATGAAAAATAATAATTCACAATATTTTTACAAATTAAATCCTTTTACGGCAGACATTTAACTTTTCTTCGTTTAACACTAGAGATGCCCCCGTTCTCCTGTAAGCGTTAAAAAAATATTGAGTATTTTGTTTATGCCTTTAAATATAATAAAAAACTGTTTTTTTTAAGTCATCACGAAAATTTTTATTCCTTAATCGCCAAGTTTGAAAAAAATGCACGAGTTCTCAATAAAAACACGGGAAATGTAATAATGAATTAATTGAAATAATTTTATTATACCATATGATTTTTTTATTAATTGAGTATAACATAATTATTTATGCTAAAAAATTGGTGTAAGAGTATAATATCTGTCCTTGATCATGATTTTAAACTGTTTTACATCGATATAAGGATGCTAACATCAGTACGAATTAAGACAAAAATAAATTAATAAAAAACGATCACGATATGGGATTTTCATGCTAAAATACCTTTAGATACGCCAAGTTAACGTTTGCAAATCAAAAGAGTAAGCATTAATTACTTTCACTAAATTAATATTTTGCCCATCATTTCATAATAAATAATGAAACTCATTCAGTTGCATAATGATCGAGTAATAATTACGTAAATTAATATAAATAACGTCTTTATCGTTTATGAAGTATTTAATTGTGGATTTATCAAGATTGGAGTAAATAAATACTCATTTCCTCCTATTATTGTGTCATGTCAAATTGTATATATATTTAATATTTATATATATATATATATATATATATATATATATATATATATATATATATATATATATATATATATATATAAAATATATATATATATATATATATATATATATATATATATATATACATATATATATATATATATATATATATATATATATATATATATATATATATATATATATGTACATATATATATATATATATATATATATATATATATATATATATATATATATATATATATATATATATATATATATATATATATATATACACACACACACATGTACAAAGTCCCAATATTTACTTGCCTCTATAGCAGCGAACACACATCGTCGCCCTACTAATTGATTTTTTTTCGAATTAGAGCTTCTAAGCTTTCATATACCCCCACTAAATAGCATACTTCCATCTCCAACCGAAAAGATATCGATTACTTAAACATTTGTCATATCTCTTTAAACTAATGCTTATCAAATCAATATAAAGTTGTATATTTTTTATTCTATATTTTTTATTCTAGAGATAAAATAAACATGAAAAAAAAATACACCAATCCATGGCGTAGTCATTTCAGACAAAAACTAAGAATAGTAATAGTAAATCTAAAGATCTCTCCTGTCAAAAATCGCAGATACGACAGTTGGTGAGGAGATCGACGATATTATAAAACACCGAGTGAAAAGGAAACGCTTTTTTTTTAAATATCATAAGAAATATGTGAATAGGATTCTTGTATTGTAGATGATAAAATAAAACGTCAACTAATTTAAATGCTGATTTTCTGAGAACTTTTCGAAATCAAATTATCATTTTTCTGCTTCTTCTTCTTCTTCTTGATGTAGGCCTTGTGGCCTGTTTGGAGGCTAATCCATCTTAAAAACATGCCATAAATTTTCTGGAATTGTATAAATGTAATTAAAATATTCTAAAAAAGTATTATTGTTGTAAAATCCAATATACCTTCCGAGTGATGGAAATACCTTGCTCAGTTTGAGTTGAAAATAAAATTCATGCTGTGTTTCTCCTATATCCAACGACAATAAAATTCTCACAGCATTTAAACGTTCGCCTTTTATTTCAACGTATATTTATTTTGCTTCTCTCGTTCATCTCCTAATCTAACACATTACTTACATCAATTAGCTACTAGCTATTTTGTATTCCCACCAATAAATTCCATACAATGTTATTAATCGATCTTCGGGAAAATGTGTAAGAATAGAACAAGCCAAGTTGAGTAACATACTCGTAATCCTGTGCTGATAAACCATACTCGTAACTTTAAAGTAATTGTAATTACGTTTACATTATTATCTGAAATCTACTGTGTCTGACAATAGCCACTACTCGTTAATAGCTCCATTTGTTTCATTGTTTTATAATATGTCCAGTGTGGACTTAATTTTTAAGCTTGACTTGACTTAATACTGCCACCTCAGCTCTTTTGTCTTTGCAATGTGTTTTGTGTAAGGTTTGTCAAGAAGAAATCATATTAACTATATCAGTTTTAGTGTTTTAATATCGACAGCCCTGATTTGAATTGCATGGAGTTTTTAATTAAAACATAATGTAATATTGAAAAGAAGATATATCATTTCTTGTAATATGTTGTACGGAGTGCGCGGAAGTTTTTGGTATCGTAAGGGAAGGGTAATTAACTATAAACTATGAGTATTTCAATGTTTTAGAATTATAGGAATCTGGAATAGAACTTGAATAGTTAAAACAGCCTATGACGGTCTTCAGCCCCGTAAATGCCCAGACTTCCATATTCTTCTACATCTTTGATGAGATGTCAAAAAATAATATGATATATCGCTCACTCCTTTCAAGAACGTCATAAATAAAAAAATCGTCAATTTTCAGTAGTGCGTGTTTTTGGAATGCCCAGAAAATGTACTATATCCCAGCAAAAGAGGCATATTTTTAACTTAATATTTACCCGCTACAGGGCAGAAAGTGTTGTTTTTGCATTTTGAAGAAAAGGTATTGTTTAATTTTTTTTTTTAAATATACCAAATATTTTTCAAATGGAGAAAAAACCTTCGGGTTTTACCTAAAAAGATCTGTTGCACAGTAAAAAGTTGGGTAAGTGGTTTGATATTTATTTTTAATATATTGTATTATATTTTTAAACTTTAAAAACGTCCTCCTGAAAAATCAACTTTTTTGATTAATGACGTCCTTGAAAGGAGTGAGCGATATGTATATGTGTAGTTATATAAATAACATTATGAAAGCGATAGAATGGGATTGTATGACTGGTTGAAAAAATACCTTGTAGCTCACTTGAGATGTACTTAAGAGTACCTCGTTGATTCTGATAATCCTTGTTAGTGAACATGCACTTAGTTACAATTATTATCGTAATTCTCTTTTTGCAGTTTAAGTGAACGTCCCATCAGACAGGTATAAATGAAAACCTTTCTGTTTTCAACAATCTCTTCCTGCCCAAGTAAATAATATTATTACAGAACGAGATTAATATGAAAGATAATATCAGTATCAATGTGGAGATGAAGTAATACATACTTGGGATTAAATTAAATAAAATCATTTTTCCTTCAGCGTACTTTAGATAGGTACTCAATATTATACACTTAGCGTGGGATTGGATATCGAGGATATTATTTACTTGTCCAAATACGCAATTGAAAATGTACAAATACTGTCTTAAGGCCCAGTATTCGATAAGTCGCAAATATTTTTTTTAAGCCCAGGTAACATTTGACGTAATTGTTTTTTATTTTAATTTTAAAAACACTGTTTTTGTATTGAAAAAATAAGTTTTTTCTTCGAATAAATATGTGGTTTTGAAAAGAAAAGAGTAACTGAAAGGTAAGGAGTTTAACAATATATATATATATATATATATATATATATATATATATATATATATATATATATATTGTGTATATATATATATATATATATTTATAAGTGTATATATATATATATATATATTTATATATATGTATATATATATATATATATATGTATATATATATATATATATATATATATATATATATATATATATATATATATATATATATATATATATATATATATATATATATATATATATATATATATATATATATATATATATATATATATATATATGTATATATATATATATATATATATATACATATATATATATATATATATATAAATATATATTTACATATATATATATATATATATATATATATATATATATATATATAAATATATATTTATATATATATATATATATATATATATATATATATATATATATATATATATATATATATATATATATATATATATATGTATAAATATATATATATATATATATATATATATATATATATATATATATATATATATATATATATATATATATATATATATATATATATATATATATATATATATATATATATATATATATATATATATATATATATATATATATATAATATGTGTGTGTGTATTTAATACACATTTTTAAAAACAAAATAATGCAATATGCATTTTTTTTAATTGGGCATGATCTGACGACCAGCTCTATGCGTTGCCGGAAGTAACTGAGTTTTATTATTGCGAGTATGGTCTTAACGTGGGATTGTGATCGTTGATATCGAGGATAGTATTTACTTGTTCAAATATGTAAATGAAATTGTGCAAAGACTGTCTAAAAGCATCATTGTGTTACTTCTACCGTGACTGCAGTTATTCTAAAATTTTCTTCAAAATGATCTGCATAAGAAATAGTTGAATTTGGCATGTATTTCAATAACGTAATCCACTTACTTCAATTCTAAAGGAGAGTAAATGAATAAATAAAAAATTCTTGCCTTGTACATATGTTTGAAGGAATTTACATGCTTTTTGTGTTAAAAGAGCATAGTTTATGAGTTATATTTATATTGTATTGGACCTGTGATGTTTTCGAGATACACGAAGTGAAAATTAATTAGTAATACGTTTATAATAAAAATGTTCCTTTCCTCATTAATATTTACTTTATTTTTTTATCAAATTACTTTTTTTATCAATCTGTATTTTCGAAAATCAAATTAAAATCGCGAAAACCCAAAACAAAAGTGGACGCTAATCACAAACGGATGGTAATAACAAAATATTACTATTGCATTTTTTTTAAGTACTGGCGTAAAAGTTTCATTAAATTTTTAATTATTCCGTAGATTAGTGCTGAAATACCTTATTTATCCATGTATAACCATGAAAAGTTTTGTTTTCATATGTACAGTGTGTGTATATTTTCAGTTGAAATATGTAAATCTTCACATATAACTCATTAAAAAAGTGACTACTTACACATATAAAATATAGTATTTAATTGTTTGTGTATTTACTTATTCTAACCCTCATCTGCACTCAGTATTGCATAGGGCACTACATCGTATTGAAGCAGTGTTATCCTGATCGTTACTTACGCAAGATGATCACTCCTGCGTTTCAGGGACCAGTCCAGAGTTCAATCTAATATTATATAAATATTAGAGTGTAAAATAACTAATATTTATTTTCATCCCCCCCCCTAGGAATTGAATCCGGGACCTCCAGCACGATACTTAACGCGCTAACCATTACGGAGGCGGACAAATTAATATAATGCAGGTTTTTATTTTGTTAATTTAAAAATTTATATAAAAAACCTGCATTGCTTGGGAATGTTTAAAAAAACTATTTATTGGTATTATGAACATTTAAGGTCAGATCAATCAAAATATTGTGGAATTATAATATCCAATAATTTGATTTTGGATAAAATCGTATACGAATTGTGAATACATATATCATTAAATTAGAACAAGCGTGATAAACTTTGGATAAAATAAGCTACTTGTTATGCGTGAGTAAATAAATTATTATTTAGAAATGTCAGGGTTAATGATGTTCAATTCAAAGATGTGTACTACAATAATCACTCGCGGAATGTGAAAATATGCCAGCAATCATTGAGTGTTTGAAATATTTAAATTGTCTGAAAATAAAGCATCACTAAGAAGTATCCATAGACATATACATTTATATTAGACCAGATGAACACGGATGTAAAGCTCTGTTATACAAACTTAATACTACATTTTCAAGGTGTTACAGTTTTATTTGACAAGAAATAACTCACTTTTGAGACGTAAACTTCTACTCGGATGTCTTTCAAACGTATCCTTGTAGGAGATTTATGAATCATGTTCGAAAAGAGCTACAAGAGCAGCTTTTATTTTAAAATCGTGATGAATAACCACTAATGATTATGATTATTATTTAATCGCGGTACTAGAGTATTTATAAACGGGCGTAGGAAACATTTAAATATTAAATCCTACGGCGACAGGATACTCTAAAAGGACAGGCTGTCGAATGATTGCTATTTGCGATTCGTCCAATATTGATAAATCAATTTTGGCATGGTCCCTTAGTAGATTTCATAAAATGAATTATGATTTTATGACATTGATTAATTTTTTCGTTATAAATAAATGGCTTAGTGAAATTCGATTCTTCTAGAACCTAGATTAATTATTATTTTACTTCTTCTTTTAACTTGTCCAACCTAGTCTTAAAAGAGTTGTCAACGTCTCCTCAAACTTGTCTCTTTCCTGTGTCAGCTGGAAAGATCTGACCTTCATAACTCTTCAAAATTGACTAGCCTATTTGGTATAATGTTAATTGAGACAGTTGGCTCGTTTTCGCCTTTTGTCCTTCATGATGAATTAGTCGGTATAATCCGCGGAATTTCTGATAATAAAATTACATATTTACTTTAATTCATTGAGAAATAGTGTTTAAAAGTTTAAATTGGTGTTAAAATTTTATGTTATTGTAATGGTTTAACAGATATGATCACGAGTATTTCAATTTGTTTGTATTCAAGGTTTTAAAAGGTTTATTTGAATACTTTTGAGTTGATGAATTGATGATATAATCAATTCATATTATCAATATACCACTTTACAATTTTCAAAAAGGGGTCATTGACATTTATCCGGTAACAATGAATGTAGTCCGGTGTAAGAATGAATTTCTTGTTGAATCAATTGATACAATTAAATATTGATTTCTTACTTTAAAATTTGTTTTCACACTTTTATCTTTTATTTTGTTTTTGTAACATTCTTTCTTCAATTCATCCTTTTTTAAACTATTTATATAATTTTTTTTCAATCTATTTTTCTGGTAAAAGAATATTTTATTTAGCTTCATATCATAGTGTAGATTTTATACATTTTTTAACAATTGACATTATTGTTGATTTTCTACTTCAACATTTATTTTCACACTTTTGTTTTATCAGTTTTTTTATATATTTTTTTTGTATTTTCTCTGGTTGAAATTTATTATATTCAGCTTCATATCATGGTGTAAAATGTGTCCATTTTTTTGGTCATGTACGAGTATTAAATTTATATTGAAAGCAAAAAAATATTTACAAATCATCGATTAATTTGTATTTTAAATAGAATCCTTGATTGAATCCTGAATTGGTGTATTGAAATAAATAAATTGAATTTTTACATAATACTAAACATCTCCGCCGAACTTAGTACCAGAAAATGATGCATATCAAAATATATGTATATAAAATTACCAATGTTTAATTTATTGCATTTGCTATTTGATTCCCTTGCTCCTTTTGTCACTAACCGCGGTTGAAAATATCCAATATCCTGTATTATTTTCCTACTTAAAATAGCTCAATGCACCTCTTTTATTCCTTTTGTCAGTTATACAGCATTCCTCATTAAAGGATACAGCTTAACGGCCTCGGAATGGTTGGATATGACATGTCTCGTTCTTCGCGGAATACCGCCGTAAACAGTAATTGCGAGAGGATAAACGTGTTATGTTATAAAGTTATGGAAGTACAAGAGATGGAAGACGTGTCGGTACTGTGGTAATCTACAGTACATACAAACTAGACCAGTCTGTGGGAACTTGTGTGGTATGTAAATGAGATAAAAGCAAAAGTGAATTATGTATAGTCGTTAACGAGAAGTAATAAAGAAGCAGAAATATTTATTATATACGGAGAAATCTCTCTGTTGCTTGCTTACCTCTAAACGCCTCTTTTTACTCATTACAGTAAAAAAAGTTATTAAATTTGTAACATTATTCGTGTAATACATATTATTAAATGGAGAAAGGAGGTAAGTCATTTAATTTTTAATGATTAATAATAGAATAATATATTGTACAATATAATTTCATGTGTAAAATATACAGTTTCCTTTCCCAGGAGGGTCAAAATAACGTAATAAAATTAATGAATTTTGATCTCTAAAATTGATTTTATATGACTCTTGACTTGTACACAAAGTGCAGGGTTGATGACCTTACCTTTATGTAATTTGCGTTAGAATGTAAGACTGCGGTAATACGATGCAGTGCCCTATGCACCATTTGGTGCGTATAAGGATTAGAGGGTAATTGTTGCAATGCCTTAAAAAATGCAAAAAATAAATACATAAAGGAAACGTTGGCAAAAATGTTCCAAGCAATGCATAAAGGAAACGTTGGAAAAAAAGTTCCAAGCAATGCAAAATACGCTGATGAAAATATTTATCAAAATTACAGTTCAATCAACAACAATAGAATTAATGTAAATGGACAAAAACTACAATGAAATTCTATAAAGCAATATATACCTTTAAAAATATAAACATTTATCAAAGAATTTACAATGAAAAGCGTCGAATGGCAACTGGCGAGCTCAGTTTGATTAATAGATTTATATTATCCACTGACACTTCGTGATGGAATTGCATTTTAATATAATATTAGATTAAAACCAATATTTTTAGCTTTTCCACTTTATTTTTATTTGACCAGCGACCGGGTTTCGTCGTTACCGAGTCTGATGATGTCGGTATCATATGTATCGCAAACAAGTCGAAACACGCGAGCAGTGCACGGGTTGGCGCGATACCTTACATCCGAACACTCAAAAGCGTTAAGTGGTTAATGATTTATAAACATCATGCAACTTGGTAAATCAGAATTCAACTGTCTAAATCTGCAAAGAAAATCTTTTGCTGCGATTTCGAAACACGCGTGTATGTATTTATTACGAGGAAGCGCGAGAACCATTGTTAATTAGCAAATGACGAAATGGTACTCGCTCTTCACAAAATAAAATTCTCGTAAAATGGATCATTATGTTATATCACAGAAAAGTACAAGAATCTAGGTTCAGGTCATATCATTGTGTGTATTTGTGGAAAGTGTAATTTAAGCACGAATGATAATTGAAAAAATAAAACAAGAAAACTTGTATTTTTATTTATTAAAAGGATATTCGCGAACACAGAATTAATTCCACTGGAGAGATCACTTCTGTTCACGCCCGATTTATTTAAATAATCTATTTCGGATATTTTTTGTTTTTAGAATAAATATACAGATTTAAGTTTGATACTCTTATTTCTTGGTGGAACTGCATTTTACAGAATAAAATAACTACTATGTAATTTTTTCCAAATTAATTTTATTTGACCAGCAACCGGGTTTCGTCGTAACCGACATCATCAGACTGGTCGTAACCGTTTCGTCGTAACCGACAAATCTCCAGTCTGATAATGTCGGTTACAACGAAACCCGGTTTCTGGTCAAATAAAATCAATGTGGAAAAAATTACATACTTGTTTTTTTATTCTATGCATATATTTATAAATAGATTTTTTCGAACTCCTTACCGTTCAATAATTTTTTATTATTTTCAAAACCATTTATTTATTTCAAAGAAAAACTTATTTTTTCAATACAAAAACGACGTTTTAAGAAAAAAAAATCAAGTACGTCAAATGCTACCTGGGTTCAAGGAAAGTTATGTTGCTTTTTAACGTATGTAGGGCCTTAAACGTGTCGTGTTTAACTACCTGCATTAACGCTAATCTAGAAGTTTGCATGACTTGGATGATATATCCACAACCGGAATAAATAATTATGCAGGAGTAGGCATACCTTTAAATTAACTTCATATACGAGTTTTACAATCTCAAAGGCTGCAAAAATAAACAATTGACCCTGTATATCAGGTTCCATTGCATTCTGCGTCTAGTATATCCTTTCCATATATCGTTTTCATCACGCTATGCTATAATATAGGGTGTTTTTTAGAGTTATAAAAATTCAAATTTCTCGCAATAAATTGATTGTGGCACCCGCCGTGTGGCATGTTGCACCATCTTGTTGAAACCACAGCTCTATCACATCAATCCCAGTCAACTGAAGTACGAAGTAGTCAGTAATAATGGTTCTGTAACGCTCTCCATTGACCGTAACATTCTGGCAGGCATCGACGTAAAAAAAATATGGGCCAATGATTCCACCTGCCCATAAAGCACACCAAGTGCCACACAGTGACATTTGATGGATGCAAGGGCGTCTCTAACAAAGGCTTTTGGGGTTTCTCCACTCCTAATTAGGCAATTCTGCTTATTGACATAGCCATTTAGCCAAAAATGTGCCCCATCGGTGAACAAAATTTTGCGTTGAAAAAGAGGATCAAGCTGAATATTGATTTCGGCCCATCACTGAACCTACGACGCGTATAATGGCCATTCAGTCTATTCATGTTGAAATGGGAAAACGTACTAACTACATTGTCAAATTGACAGTCTGTAGAAACAATGTTGTCAGTTTAAAAACCAAACCTCCTAAAAAACACTCTATATGTCCTATCCTTTACATATATCGGTTTCTTGGCGCTATGCTAGCTACTATATTATATACACTAGAACCTCGAACTTCGTACGAATTCCTTTTAAGACAGAAGAGAAGGATGTACTGTGTAATTATGATGTTAGTTTGTATGAAAAGGGCAGTTTCCACTGATATTATGTTATTTGTCGTTTCTTCTTCGTAATAAAAAATAATTTAAAAAAAACCATTAAAAAAACTTTGTTTTTGAAGGGATTCGAGACACTCGATATAATGAGCCGATTAGGCTCACATAAATAGTATGAAATTGAAATATTTGTGAAAATAATAAAAAAAAAACAAAATATTTATCTTTAAAAAAAAAATCGGGAATACGCAATTAATTTAATTAAACACTTTATCTCACTTGATCCATCTTTGAACGATACATTTATCACAAAGTGACGTAAAAATTACCAATATTGCGGACCGTCTTCAGGGCGCTTAATACAATAATAAATTTAAGTATGTGGTATTGTATTCAAACTATGTGTTACACACTGTTAACTTAGCGTATTTAAACGGGTATTTAAAGCATTTCAAATACTTGAAAGTGGTCAGGTCAGGTGTCGGAAAAATAGGCGGATATGTATGAGGAAATTCATGAATGTGACGCTAAGATAGTTCGTTAAAACAAATTTGTGTGGCGTTCTATTCAGGGAATCATGGAAGCGGCGTGATTTTAGTTAGTTATAAGATAAATTTAAGGGATATTAACTAACTAACTAACTAACCATCACGCCGCTTCCCCGCAGGGGTAGGCAGAGAGAATAGAGCGCCACACCACTCTGTCCTTGCAAACATTCTTCGCTTCTTCCACGTTCATGCATCTCCTCATACATACCCGCCGATTGTTACGACTCCTAACCTGACCACTTTCAAGTATTTGGCATACCTGATCGTGCCATGTTTTTCTCGGTCTTCCTCTGCTTCTTTTCCCGCTAACATTCGCCTCATAAATTTGTTTTACCGTTCTTTCCTCACTCATTCGTTCTACATGTCCAAACCATCTCAACACACCTTTCTTAATTTTATCGATAATGCTTATCTCAGCTTTGCATTCTTTCCTTATTTCACTATTCGCACATCTATCATACATCATTTTGCTACACATTCTTCTGAGAGATCGCATTTCGACTGCATTCAGTCTACTTTCATCCTTCTTTTGCCAACTCCATGTTTCACTTCCATACATTAGAGTTGGAACCAGGACTCCGTTGTGCACTGCCAGTTTAGCTTCCGTTGATAGGTTTTTATTTGCTATAACTGATTTCAGTGCACCGTTCACTTTGTTCCCAGCATTCACTCTCCTTTCTATATCTTTATCAATCTTTCCATCCCTAGAAAACATACTACCCAAATACACGAAATCATAAAGGGATATTACATTTAAGTAAGCGATACCGGCTTTTAAAAAAAGAGCATTCGCGAGAGCAACATAATCTCAGATCATTTTGACGAATTTAAGACAAAAATATAAACGATATGGATAAAATTATTATTTCATACCAGACATTTGACACAAACATAAAATAAAAACGAATAAATTCCTTATTTTTTTCATTTATGCAAATCAACAACACAAAACAATTGGTTGTCAACTTTCTCTGAGCATTCTCGTTCTGAATACAGAAAAGAAATAGATGGAATTTGGTAGGAAAGAATACCCTTTTTATTTATTTTACTAAGAATTTAGTTGCGATCACTAAGAATTTTACATTCGCGATGTTGTAACTATTGCTTTTTTTAGCAAATAATATCGATAGGAATAAATATCTTTATTTCAGAGATCGGTCGCTAGAAATATATTATAAGAGAGAAATAAAAACGCATCATTTCCTTGACTTTTTTTACTTTATTGGTAAAGGCATCCGAAAGCATGGCCAAATTCATATTACGTTATATTATTTTGAGAACAAAATACTAAATAGAACTAAATATATGTACAACAATTTAACAGGCGCCGTGGCGTAGTTGGGTAGACGCTTGGCTGTGAACTAGCGTCGTGGGTTCGATTCCCACCAATTACAAGATAAATTGTAGAAATATTTATTTTTTCTTGGTCTGGATATTTATGATGTTATTGTTTATTTGTTATTGTTATTGTTTACATAAACCTTCCCTATCTTTACTATCCTATTCGCAGACAAGCCTCTAAAAAAATAGGGTTATTCGTTAAAAAATTAAAACATATTTTGGTTTTTTTATTACCTGAGTGGATGTTGAATCCATGTCATTTTGCATTGTTTTTATCGTTTATGCAGCACAATTTTTTTTTTTATAAATAATTAAATTAATTCAAGTAAAAATATATAATTTTAAATATTAAAAATAGAGGTAAAATATCTGTGAACAGAGACTTCCTATCATTCGAGTTTGCAATTAGCGATGTAAAGTATACGGAAGACAAACAAAAAGTTTTATTTTAATAATAACAAGTTTTAGCGTTTTTGGTCAACCTTTCTTTATTTTTTAATGAAATCAGAATGAAAGTAAACTTTTTAAGGTTTGTTAATTCACGTAGAGAAAGTAATACGTACGTATGTACATATAAATTTAGTCACGAAAACCAGTACTTGGTGTTTTTAAAGATTAAAATAATTTTATGCATGCATTAAATTAATCTGGTTTTATATTACGCGGATACGCGGATATAACAAATATGAACGTTTACTACTCTAAATGATTCGCACCAGTTAGATACAAAGAAATTAAATGTTATAAAAATTCATAATTTTAATATTTTTTTCTTATCTATTTGTAACCAGATTTATTCATTTAAATGTAAAGCATATTTTGTTTATTAAAATCATTGTTAACTTTGTGGTACGGTAAATTTACACTCTCCTTGTCATTCATCGTTCACTTTGTGTAATACCACTTAAAACACTATTTCATGACTACGAGTTTCACAATAACGATTACATTACATGAAGTCTACTTTTGACTTGATGATCGTATGAAATGTATTTATGTATATATATATATATATATATATATATATATATATATATATATATATATATATATATATATATATATATATATAAATACATATATATATATATATATATATATATATATATATATATAAATACATATATATATATATATATATATATATATATATATATATATATATATATATATATATAAATATATATATATAGATATGTATATATATATATATATATATATATATATATATATCTATATATATATATATATATATATATATATATATATATATATATATACATATATATATATATATATATACATATACATATACATATACATATACATATATATATATTTATATATATATATATATATATATATATATATATATATATATATATATATATATTATATATATATATATATATACATATATATATATATATATATATATATATATATATATATATATATATATATATATATTTTTATATATATATATATACATATATATATATATATATATATATATATATATATATATATATATATATACAACATTTTGAGCGTGCACAAATACTTGAATTGATAAATGTTCCACGTGTGTAAAGTGATCACTTAAACCAACGTATGACGGTCGTAAGCACCGTAAATGCCCAGACTTCCATATCTTCATTTTTGTTGAGATGTCAAAAAAATAATAAATGTAAATACATTTTTGAGATTGTTTCCTATTATTTTATTATACTTTTCATAGTAATATCCGAGTTTATGCCGCCACGCAATACAGCTGTGATGGTAAAATTTACAATTTTGGTATCATTTGTGTGCAATTCAACTAAATAGTATCCTGGATACAAATGAAACATAATTATAGTGCACAAGGCGAGACGAGAAATCACGGTAGATTCTACGTTTTCCTTGCTCACGATCGACGAGAGAAGTCGTAACGTTTACGTATTAAAAATGTTGAATCACTGGTTAATTAATACACTCACATTAAACTACCGGCGATGTAGAGCCAAAAGTAGATTAAAACTGATAGCACAATGGAGTATAAGATTACCTATTTTAAAAATTCACACACAGATTTTTTCATTTATTTTTATTTTTATTTTTATTTTCGCCATTACACTAATTACTTCTTCTTCTTCTTCTTTTTGATGGCTTTTCACCCTTCTTGGGTGTTATAGCCAGTGTCACTAATTACTTGAAATAGTCTACTAATACCAATATCCGTTTCTAATTACATTTTCACCAAAGATGATCACACAAAGTAATTTTTTTTTAAAAAATGTGTCTTAAAATTTCATGGACAACAAAGAAATATGTACATTGGCGGGCTTATTTCTAAAAAGCAATCTTTCCAACAACCAAAAACGGACTAGTGATATTGGTCAAAATGTTTGATACCTTATATAGCTGTTTGCAACCAGAGGGTAGATTGCGCTAATATACCTTTAATTTAGTATTATTTATGCATAAATTTTTATACGTATTATTCAAAATAACTAATAAAAAATTCTTTCAAATGTAATTTTAATAACAATTATATTTAAATATTTACTCGGCCAAATATCTGTGGTCTAATTTTATTGTTCATCTTCTTCTTCTTTTTTTGTAGATCCTAGGGATCTGTTTGTGCCTCCGCATTTCGCTCTTGGGATGTCGACTCCCAGCTGTCTTTCCATCTTTTCAGAGGTCTGCCTGGGGGTCTGCGTCTTTCAGGGTTGCCTTGGAGGGCGATACGTGGAAGTCTGTCTTCTATTATTATTATTATTTTTTATTGTTCGTTATGATAAATTTCCGTTCTGCCAAATGCATACTAGGCCAAATATCCACCGGAATCTGAGAGCTATCCAGGATTCTGCCCAATTTCGATCTAAATTCAAGACCCACATTTTCCAGATCCCTTGTCCATAATAATTACTATAAATTGCAAAGTGCCCTTGAGGTGATTTCTCACAAAAACGGCGCTTTATAAATTGGCCATATTTATTATTATTATTTTACAGTAAGTGCTTTAAATGTATCTTTTCCGTGAGATTTGAAGATCACGTAAATATTTACTTTTTTTTAGAATTCCATTGCAATAATATGAGCTTCTAAAAACATGACTAGTTTAAATTGAGAGTTGGTTAGTCGATCTAAGAATTTAGCTTCTGACATGGAATAAATTATTCTGCCATGTATTCTGAGTACCGTAGGGCTACTTGAACTTTGATGTGTTACTTGAGCCCAGTACAAAAAAAAAAGAAATTTGTATTTGGTCTACAATAATGAGCGTTTAAGTGTCACCTGTCAGGGAAACAATGAATCATGTCGATAGTTCATTATTGTAGACCAAATACAGATCAATTTCTTTTGTACTGGGTTCAAGTAACACATAAAAGTTCAAGTAGCCCCGTTCTACGGTAGTATAAATAAATAAAGTTTTTAAACTTATGTGTGTTGAATTGAAAGCCTCAACGATGTACATAACGAAATAAAAATATATTGATTTTAAAGTAAATTTAATTTATTCGACCTTGAGTATCAGTGGAAAATAATTAACAAAATTGATTATTTTAGTTATTTCAATAAAACATATTTTTTAATTACCTTACGTCCAAGTGATTAAAATCTAGCTACGGCTTATGCGACACCGTTTATCATGGCCCTACTTAGGCTTCAACTTTGTAAGTTTAATAGCCTATATCTCTTAAGTGGATTTAATATTTATGGTTAAAATTAATTTAATTTCATGTGATTCACGAGTGGAAATTTGACAAATAAAAAATATTCACTCTATCGCTACAGGCATGATTTTTATGCATTTTTTAAAATATAAAAATTATTTATTTGAAAAGAAATGTTAAAGGATTTCGTTTTTAATATCTAATTTCAAAACAAATAAATTTAATTGTGTAAAGTATGCACTCTTATACATTATACACGTATTCTCATACATAAATGTTCTTATTCATGCAGTGTTGATTTCTAAATTTAGACATTAATGACTTTTTCCTTTCTTTTGGCATTCGCAAAAGCGTGATACTTATGTTTAAATAATTTATATAAGTGATCATTCGAAAATACAAGACGACCGGTCAGAAACCAGTTTTTAAGAATAAGCCAGAGATAAATTTAATCCTTATATCCAGTATACCTTTATTTGCATTTCTCTTTCCGATAGAAACACATTCATGAGATTCTACTCGTGTACGATTGTCTTGAAAAAAAAATATCATTACCGAATCGAATTAGAAAAGCACGATTTTTTGGCGAAACAGAAGACATTTTATGTAAATCACTTGTGTTTTAATAGGAGAATGTAAGATTATAATGTAAATGTCATTTGATTCATATATAAATCAAAGTAAGTTTTGGCAGACTTAAAAAAAAGAAACGCACTTGAAAACATCTTAAACGAGGTTTAAAATGGACGACGAAATATTTTTTGTATTTTAATCTGCTGGTGAGAATATCTGTAGTTCTCGAAACAAGTCGTGTTTACATTAATAAACTCATAAAAATGGTTCTATATATACAAGTGCTTTTTTATATATTTAAATCATCAGGTCAAAAAAATAATGCCAAATGAATAAATAATAAATAAACGAATAATAATCGATAAATATCATTAAAATGAAATGGCGTATTGAGAAAGAAAGGTGTGTTGAGATGGTTTGGACATGTGGAACGAATGAGTGAGGAATAAACGGTAAAACAAACGGAAGAGGTAAAGAATATTTGCAAAGACAGAGTGGTGTGGCGTTCTTTTCTCTCTGCCTACCCCTGCGGGGAAGCGGTGTGATGGTTAGTTAGCTACTTTTTAGAATGAAAGGGATTTTCACTAAGTACCTATCTACCTTCTATCGTGCTACAAACTGTTATAAGCGATACAATATGTATTTGATGTTGTAAAACCCTAGTTACATAACTTATAATTCATTTGCTAACTACAGAATAGTTCATCAGCGCAGAAAAGAAATTTACGAAATTCATTAATGCATATTATGTAATTAATCACAAGACGTTACCTTTAATTTGGCTATAAAGGAAGTGAGCAAGTCGACAGTTGTATTCGCTAATAAAACCCAACACTAACGCGGTTTCGCGTTTTGTGCAACACAACGGATTGAGTTGTTTATGAGATAATTAAATTATACTATCGTTGTTCAAGAAACTTTCATTGCTTACACTTCTAAGAGAGTAGATGTTGAAAGTAAGTGAAGGATACGTACCAGTTCAAGGGTACTATTCACTAACCTTGGTTAGTATCGAGTTTTAACAGTTGCTATCAAATGTCGACCAGGGCTGTAGTAGGCTGTGTAGCGACCTCTGTTATGATGTCATAAGACAATCCACGTTGTAAACATCAAACATCAGGAAATTAGTCCACAAATTATTTATAATTAATGGTAATTATAAATAATTTGTGGACTAATTTACTATTTATAAAAGTTAAAATAGAGGGTCGACGAGTTGTGGGCAGAAGAAGGACTCCTGGCTCCGGAATAAACGCGATTGGACGGGGATCAGGACCGTCGAGGCGCTGTTTAGAGCTACCCAAGACAAGGACAATTAATCTCAAGTAATTCTCGACGACAGGGGGACCTGACATGACACGGAGAGAAGAAGAAGAATTTGTAGAAAAAAGTGTCATTCTTTTGAATTTTTCTTCCTTAAATATATTGTCATATTTTAAACCATTTTTCCTTCTGGGATATGAATACATTTCGGTATTACTGTGAACCCACAAAAAAGCCACACTCTCTTGATATTTTTATGTTGTCGTTTGCTTTGCGTTATGTTATTCGAAACAGTAATCAATAACAATCATGAATTTTCCTTTTAATAAAAACTAGCTATACCCGACCACGCGTTGCAGTGGCTCTGTCTGGTTAAATTGAAAGAAAGAACGTAGAAATCCCACATTTCTTATATGTTAATTTTCGCAATACTTGTGATACAATTACAATTATGACTATACAATATGTAAGCAGCTGTCAAGAAGCGGACTGTCTGCCACGAGCAATGATGAGTACAGTATTACGTATATTATTATTACGTTCAACGCACAGCGCTGCCATTGTGGTCATAAAAGGTGCTGAAAAAGTACGTAATTTTTTTTGAAATCTGCTAAAATTTACTTTGATTAATTTATAAGTTATTTATAGTTTTACATTCGCCCATTAAAACACATGTATCTTTTGTGTATTTTAAGGATAAGTCGTAGTAGTAGTAAATGAATATACGAGTATGTTAAATTCAGACGAAACGAAAATTTAAAAAGACAGCAGTTTTTTTTTTCATTTTCTTTTTAACGCCCGTTAAAATGTTAACCAGTGTGTCAGAATGTGAACCCAAGAACCTTCGCCCCTGGCATTGTGTGTATAGCGCGGTGCATTGTGCGCGGCGTGTCAAGGAAGGTCAGCCGAGCCTTTCTTCCACCTTCCACCTGTGTATAGGAGCCTTACACACACAACGCCATATTTAGTATTGGCAACGCTACAAGTTCACGGAATGTTATGTGATGTGATCACCCGCGCTGGATACCGCACGCAATGTAATCGTATCGCATCAATTACATACCTACACTCTCGAGGGAAATACATAGGTACCTACTTACTTAACAAATTGTTTAAAAATGTCGATTTTTTCATCAACCCTGACCCTAATTATATAGTATGCTAATTAGGGCTAAAAAATCAATGCAAATCTTTCAACAAGACATATTACTCACTCCTTTCAACAACGTCATATATCAAAAATCGTCAATTTTCAGTTGTGCATGTTTTCGGAAAGCCCAGAAAATGTAATATATCCCAGCAAAAGCGGCATATTTTGAACTAAATATTTACCCGCTATAGGGCAGAAAGTGTTGTTTTTGCATTTTGAAAAAATGTATTGTTTAATTATTTTTTTAAATATACTACATATTTTTCTAATGGAGAAAAAACATTCAGGTTTTACCTAAAAAGATCTGTCGCACAGTAAAAAGTTCAATAAGTGGCTTTATATTTATTTTTAATACATTTTCCCCATTACATTCAATCCCACAAAATACTTTTTGATTTATAGTTATACTAGATTGCTTCAATATTTATGACAACCTGAATTAATTTTACTGAAAAGGACAGCTAAAAGTGCAATAAATATCTTATTATAATATCGCATAATTTAACTTTCTCAGTACCTAATATAGCAATTACTTATAATAAATTTGAAATTTATGGATTTCATATTAGTATTCGAATATATTATGATATATATCGTCCACCCCAAATGGCTTTCTCGGTCATTTCCGCGTACAAAAACATGTTTGTAAACACGCCCATACATCCTACTCACCACGTTAGACCCAGTGATCTGCTAAAGTTCAATATACGAGTACTTGATCTTGATACTGGTTTTTAGCTCTTGAATGGTGGCAACATCGAGAAAAAAGGTGATTAAACTATTGCTACTAGTTTTAGTACTTGCAGGTCTACGTGAATGGATAAAATTAAATATATATTAGCTATCTATGACTTGCAATTTGTAAAATCTATATAATAATTGTTCACATTAGCAAACATGTTTGTATTATGTTATGTAACTGGTTATTACTGTGAATCGAAGGGCAGGTTTTATCGAAACTTCTAGACTGATGAATATGATTTCTTTTAATTATTACATATATCGCGTTTTCCCAATGATTACTTAATGTAGTTAGTTACCTGAGAATGTGTATTAATTGTAGATTATCAGTAGCTCATGGAAGAAGTTTCCAATTTTTTTTTAATATTCAAAGTCATCTAACCCTGTATTTGCAAAAGGAATGAAGTGAATTATCGGCGAGGCACTCATGTTCGCCCTTGCTGGGCCAGGGTATAATAATATACGTAAAAAAATGTCTGCCTCTGTAGCGTAATGGTCAGCACACTCGACTACCGTACCTACTAGAGGTCCCAGGTTCGATTCCCAGGGGAGGTTCAAAATTCCCAGAGGGGAGTAAAAATCAAAAATGATTTTTCACTCTAGTGTTTATTCAATATTACCCTGGAGTGGTTCCTGATGCGGAAGGCTGATCACCTCATTCCTTCATGTGTTAACGATCAAGATAATACTGTGTCAATACGATGCAGTGCCCTATGCACCATTGGGTGTGGAAAAGGGTTAGAAGAAAAAGAAAAAATCATGTAGGTATCAAATCTTGAAGGTATATCGCGTAGGTATATCGAATGTATCGCGTAAAGAGAGTTCAATTATTGATATGTACAAAAAATATATTTGCTTGGAATCATAGTTACGTTATAAAATTAAATAAAAACAGGAATATTGTCTAACAAAACTGAATTATTCCAAAGATATTTTCCTTTAAAAAAAAATTGACTTGATCAAGTATTTCAAATACTCAAAAGTGATCAGGTTAGGAGTCAGAATAATCGGTGGGTATGTAGGAGGAGATGCATATACGTGGAGGTGGTAAATATTGTTTGGAATGACAGCGGTGTGGCGATCTATTCTCTTTGCCTACCACTGCGGGAAATTGGCGTGTGGTTTGTTGTTTTATTTTATATTATCTTCTAAACTGTAATATTCGTAATATTCATATGAGATATTCTAACAAAAAACATATTGGAAACGAATCAAAATTGTAAAATTGTTTATTTTTCATTAAAAAAATAGTTTTTATTAACATTTAAGAAACATTAATAATTCACCACGTAAATTATATAAGATGAAATAAAAAATTACCAGAATGAAATTTGTATTTTTGAATATTGGCAATTAGATATTATACTTTAAAATTATAAATTACCAAGGGTGGTTATTATCATTTATAATCATTTACAACATTTTGAGTGTGTCCAAATACTTGTTCACAAAATCTGGATTATCTCCAATTACAGGAGTTATTTTCATATTATTTTTTGACATCTCATCAAAGATGAAGAAGAATATGGAAGTCTGGGCATTTACGGGGCTGACGACCACCAATAGATGTCTCTA
Organism: Brachycentrus maculatus; assembly: GCF_059751285.1. Lineage (NCBI taxonomy): Eukaryota > Metazoa > Arthropoda > Insecta > Trichoptera > Brachycentridae > Brachycentrus > Brachycentrus maculatus. The sequence continues at coordinate 409,133 of NW_028281340.1, forward strand.
GTTAAGTTCTAGTGATTCAAGAACAAGGTTTCTAAATTGGTTCATATATATAGAACTTCCAAGAATTTGAGTAGTGTGGTTGTCAATAATGGGTAGAATTGGTGAATGTTACTCGTGTGTAAAGTGATCACTTAAACCAGCCTATGCCGGTCGTCAGCCCCGTAAATGTAATCTAAGAATACTGTAAGATTGCAGTGTATAATAATATAATATTGTTAAAAAAGAAGTGTTATAAAATTTGTTGAAGATGTAAGAAGATTATTTGTACATATTTTACTTTATTCTTTTAAGTTCGATTAAAATTTTATTAATAAAAAAAATCTAAACATTTTAAAAAGGAAAATCAATTCAAGTAATTTACAAGTAATATAAAAACATGAGAATCTTACCCCTTCACCTGTAAAGAAAGACACTTCATCTTCGTAAAACAATTACAACAGAAAACTACACAGTAACGTCAAAAGAAACATTGCGTTTTTTAACGTGGCCACAAAATTAACAGCACTGTTAAACGGTTTGGTTTATCAAATCTTAGAAATATCTTTGTAGTGATAATTAATGCGTTTAAAAAAACATTGACATATTGGATTGGATATAAGTGTCAATTTCTATTAATTACGATTATTGTAGGTAGATGTTATGTTTGCTTCGCACATTCATTTGTTATTTTTTTAACTGCCAGAAATTTTGAATAAAGAACCGCTACCGCAGTACCTACCTAAAATAAACAAGCAGTTAGGTAATCAAGTACTGACTGCATACGCATACAATTTGTACGCATGTAGGTACATAATGTGGGCTGTGGTTAGGAGTATAATCTCTTTTTATAAATGTCTTCCTGTTTATTGTGATCGTTTTTCAATGTTAAACGTTACCGTGACATTGGCTATTAAAAAGTGACGTGGAATTATCTAATGGTGTTAAATGGAAACAAAGAACGTACAAAAAGAAATAATCTATGGATTACTGCACGCATTAAGGTAAAAGATTCAATAATACATTTTGTGCAATGTTGGTTTTCTGTTTGATTCATTTCTCATCACTCTATCGTAGGACGAAGTTAATTTAGTTATACAATAATAATATGTACCTGTTGAAATTGCCGAAAATAATATAAAATAAAATAAAAGTTTGCATTGATCGGGAAGAATAAAAACGACACTCTGAAATATTCTAATAAATATTGCTAGTCATATATATCTGTCAAAACTTACAATATGTAATTCAAGGCGGCTTACATTAGGTAAGTTACTGGCGTCAGTACTGGCGCCGAGAACTGAGTTACAACGTAGTCATCAGTCGAGGTTTTTATTTCACTAAGCATAAATGCATAAAATACATGTAGTTACATACACGTTCATCGAAATGATAAAATATGATATTGTAATGAATATTTAAATGTTATTTGAATGTTTTTTAGTAAAAAGCTAGACATGAAGTGAGACCATTTTCCGGGACCATTTTTGTTAAAAAATAAAGCCCTGGTTACATTTATATTAAAATAAATTAAAATTCATGTACACTTTTGAAAACAGTTTTCACGTCGTCATTTTTAAATGAAATCACATTTCAACAGATAACAAAGAAAAAAAGCGATCGAGGCATGACCATAATATGTAATCTGGTATTGTAAAATTGTGATATCAAAATGATTTATTAAAACGCCCAAGAAATAAAATCACTAAATCAGAAGATCTTTGGATAATCCAGTGAAAGTTTTTTTTGTAAATGAATATTACGTTACAACACAATACACTTTTCCCGTTAGTGTCTGTGTATTTTATATTGCTAAATTTCTTTTGCATCTTTAATTTAAATAAAACTGCAATTTATTACCCGCGACAGTCGACACAAAAAAGCAACACGGCAAATTAACTTTACAGCTTCTGTTAGCTAAATAAAATGTGAGGTATTATATTCGTAAGATAAAAAAAATACCATGGTAATAATTTAGATCAATATCAATTTGAATTGCACACTCGTATATTGATCTAACGGAAAAATAATGATTTATCAATACAGAAGATTATTTATGAAATATCAATTCGATTTACAGCATTTTGAGTGTGTCCAAATACTTGTTCACAAATCTGGATTATCTCCAATTGTAGAAGTTATTTTTCATATAATTTTTTGACATCTCAACATAGATGAAGAAGAATATAAATAAAAATTTTGGACGCACTAAAAATGTTGTAAATAAATTATTTGGTCAAATTATAAGCTAAAATAATAAAATGAAGAGGATATTTTCTGGCGTTTCTCATGTTTGTGATTATAATCCAGATTTTGCACCTCACATATAAATAAAAGAGTTTCTGCTCAATAAAAAACTTCTTTCATCTCACCAATAGATGTCTCTAGTGAAGTTCTAGTGATTCGAGCACAATGTTTCGAAATTCGATCATATATATAGAGCTTCCAAGAATTTGAGTAGTGTGGTTGCGAGTGTTTTTGCCTAGAATTTTCACTCATGAATTACATGAAATTAAAGTAACTTTAAACATAAAGAGTAAATCCACTCCCAAGTAGGCATAGGCTATGCAACTTATAAAGTTGAAGCCTGAGTAGGGACATGATAAACGGTGTTGCATAAGCCGTAGCTAGATTTCAGAGTCACTTGGACGTTAGGTAATTAAAAAAAAAAGTAGTAGTGTTTTTTTCAATCATGGGTAGAATTGGTGAATTTCACACGTGTGTAAAGTGATCGCTTAAACCAGCCTATGACAGTCGATTTTCATATTCTTCTTCATCTACATTTATGAAATCAATTAATTAATTCTACAGAAAAAAATTAATATTGCAAAAAGCATTTTAATGTGTTTGGACACACTCAAAATGTTCTTAAAAAAGGATCGTTTTTAATGAAAAGATAGGTATTATATCGCTCTCTCCTTTCAACAACGTCATATATGAAAAATCGTCAATTTTTAGTTGTGCATGTTTTCGGAATGCCCAGAAAATGTAATATATCCCAGCAAAAGCGGTATATTTTTAACTTAATATTTAATAGGGCAGAAAATATAATTTTTTACAATTTGAAGAAAATGTATTGTTTAATTAATTTTTCAAATATACTAAATATTTTTCAAATGGAGAAAAATCATTCAGGTTTTACCTAAAAAGATCTGTTACACAGTAAAAAGTTCAATAAGTGACTTGATATTTATTTTTAATACATTTTATTATATTCTTAAACTTAAAGACGATCTCCTGAAAAATCTAGTTTTTTTTATATATGACGTTGTTGAAAGCAGTGAGCGATATGCATTTAAATATACTCATACCCATGGAAGATCAAGTAGGATTCATCTATTAGATGCATCGTAGGTTAATGGCGAAATGAAAAGTGATTGTTTAGAGCAAAATCCTTGCTATCAAGGACAAACCCAGAAATTGGTTCAGATTTTATCAGAGATGATATACATTAACTTTTATTAATAATAAATAATATTCAAATATGTTTTATAACGTAAAGATCATCCACTTGTATATTACTACAGAACGTGATCTGACCATAATGTCAGAAGAAATTAAGGACTCATTTGCTAATGATCTTATCACATTCTAAGTATATCATGGTACAGTTTTAATTTTTTTTTCATGATGTTGCAAAGAAGATGTGGTGAATAATTATAATATATTAGATTAAAGTACAATACGGTAAACCCCCTTATAACGTTGAGATAGGTACCAGAGGGGACGTTATAGGGTAGTTGATGTTTTTAAATTGTATTTCAATTTTGAACGACTCATTACAGTCATTTCAGCTAGTTAAAATGTAAAAATACAATTTAAAACATCAACCTATTGTAAAATTCCCTAAGATAAAGGGAAACCTATGTAAACGTTGTAGGGGGGTTTACTGTAAAAAAATAAAAATAATAAAAAAAGTTAAAATAATGGATACAGGGCCCTCGTGACGTTACCCCGACACTGTAGAGCGAGTGGTATGTTTGCATCAGCACACATACCACATTGGGATTATTTCTCATGGTAAACTTTAATTCTTTATCTGCACCCAATGGTGCATAGGGCACTACACTGTAATGACGCAGTGACGCAATGAAGGCAAAGTGATCAACCCTGTACTTTTGGTACGAGTCCAGGGTTAAGGTAAATAAATATGATGGTAAAAAATCGATGATATTTATTTTGACCTTTATCTAGGAATTGAACCTGGGACCTCTAGCTCGGTTGCTAAACATGCTTACCATTAATTACAGTATGGAGGTGGGCGTCATACAAATGCTCATGGTAATACAATTTTTTACTTATTATTCTGGCTCTCATCTTCACCCAATGGTGCATAGGGTACTTCAACGAATCAATGTATTGAAAGTTAATTATATTTATGAAATCAAGGTGATGATCAGTTATCATCCGTTGTACTCTATTCTAACTCCGATTAATGTATTGCTTGTTAAATTAAAAACGGTTACGTTAAAACTGGTTTTTATTTTTATAAAACATTCATTTCACATAATATGTTAGCAAATAAAAACAGGAATTTATGTTTCTTTAAAAATTATAACATTAGTGTGAAATAATAAATAAATAAACAAATGTTTTGGTCAACAACAGCGACCTCCGTGTTCACATTTGTATTTTAATGTATATTTACTGTTGAATACATTTTTTTAAATAATAAAAAAACATTAGATAATACGCAATAATATATTTAAAAAAAACTTTTAGTATTATAGAAATATATTATTTTTATATGTACGACCTTAACTCTACTAGAATTTATTGAATAATTATGATAATAAAAAATAGATTTATATTATCCACTGACACTTCGTGATGGAATTGCATTTTAATATATTATTAGATTAAAACCAATAGATTTAAAGAAATAGTAGTCTGATGATGTCGGTAACGACGAAACCCGGTCGCTGGTCAAATAAAAATAAAGTAGAAAAGCTAAAAATATTGGTTTTAATCTAATAATATATTATGATAATAAAAAAAATGATTTACTATTTTTTAACGTTCCTAAATAATTTAAACCACCTTATTTTTTAATTAAAGTTTTACTTGATAAAAACCATTTCTTATATTTTTATTGTGACACGCGTTTCGATGCATTCCACGTCATTTTCACACCGTATGTGAAACTAAGTCTAAATTTTAGAGATTTATCCTTGGGATGTTGATGAATGACGAGGGGGTAGGAGCTTTTTCTTATTTTTATTGATATATATATATATATATATATATATATATATATATATATATATATATATATATATATATATATATATATATATATATATATATATATATATATATATAGCAACTTTATTTTCTCTAAATCTAGGAAACATTTCATGTAAATTATTTTTTTCTTAAAACGTTGTTTTTTCATTGAAAAAATAAGTAAACAGGTAATGAAAGGTAAGGAGTTAAAAAAATAAACATAAAAATATATTTTCCATATATATTCTAAAAACAAAAAAATATCCAATATATATATATATATATATATATATATATATATATATATATATATATATATATATATATATATATATATATATATATATATATATATATATATATTTATTTATATACATATATATATATATATATATATATATAATATATATATATATATATATATATATATATATATATATATACATATATATATATATATATATATAAATATATATATAATGATAAATAAATAAATAAAAATAAGAAACAGCTCCTTCTCCCGCTTCATCCTTCAAGGTCCCAAGGACACAGCTATAAAATTTAGACTTACCTTCACAATCGGTGTTTGAAAATGATGCGGTATGCATCGAAACACGTGTCACAATAGATTTAAAGAAATAGTAGTATTTACGGAGTAAAACTTAAATTAAAAATGGATAAATATTACCACAAAGTGACTAAATTTATGATATCACATTATTATAAATACAGCGTAGCGCATCAAACGATGTATTCAATGAATCAAAACGTAATAGAAAAAAATTTAAACGCATTCTTTAAAATAAAATTTGACTAACTTATAATGGGTAATAATTTAAAAATCATACAAAAAGGTCAATGGTTAATTATAAATGACCGTTTAAATAACTTTTTGCGTCATATTTACATATTTACAAATTTATGTAATCGTCATTTAACGGGTAAATTCATTAGGTATTAAAGTGTCTTCAGGTATTTGAAAGCACACCATATTGAGGATTATGCAAAGGAATTGATAAACTCATTGATTCTCTAAAAATATTTCGGCCAACAAGCGCATAAAACGTACACGAGTATAATTTGTATTAACTAATCTTTGAAGTTGTTTTATGTAATATATTTGTCATTACGGACATTTGAGAAGAAGTACAAGTTGGAGAAATTATTACGTTACATAAGCAAACATTCTGTAGTTTTTATATTGCGTTTATTATTTCTTAACACGTGGAATCGTCAGCAAAGGCGTCATTATCTATTGATTTTATCTAATAACCGTAAGTAAGTATGAAAAAAAACGGTTGACCGCAATAATTTTGTATTGTATATTTATATTTTTATTACTATCACAAAATACTACACGGTGTTTGTGTTAAAGCACTAAAAAATATGAATTTATATCACTAAAGAAAGTAGAAAAATGTTTAACTTTAAAATCATCATTTAAAAATAATTCAAAGTACACTTTAATTAAAACACCTTTAACGTTATATTATATTTAAAGTTTTAATCAATAAATGAATCTTTACTTAATAAATAAAACAATAAAATGGCCAAATAAATTTCAATTTTAAGCAAAATGGTTATTATTGGCGACATGACCTTTTACTGAAAGTTATGAAAGTAAATTAATTTACAAAATATTCGTGGGAGGTTCTGTTTCTGTCTTCCGGCATCATAGAATTTTTAAATTTGAATGTATTTTAATTTATTGATTTTAAAGGAAGCTTGTCATCTACGAGAAATTGTGCTCAAAATATTTTGTTTTGCACAAACGGATAATATTGTTTAATTGTTATTTAAACGTAGAATTTTTAATTTTCTTAGTTTCCTTATTTTTTCTTGTCCAGGATTGAAAATATTATAAAGGAAACTTTCCGTAAAATGATAGATTACTTTGTCGTATAATGGAAGTTACTTAATGTACGTATTTAAATAATGTCAATTAAAAAAAACTATATTATAATGAATCATGAAATATATGTAAATATGTATATATATATCCATACATATAAATAACATATCCTTTTCCTTCTTATATATAATATTAATCATATTTTGTACAAAAATGGCTCTCTAATATTTATTAAGTATGAATTAATACAAAGTTTTTTTTTAAATGGTATGTCAAGAGTGTAAACCCTTATTTATAAGTTATATATTAACTTCATGTTTTATCTGCCAAACAAAATTATTTAAAAAAAATTACATCATATACATATATATATATATATATATATATATATATATATATATATATATATATATATATATATATATATATATATATATATATATATATATATATATATATATATATATATATATATATATATATATATATATATATATATATATATATATATATATATATATATATATATATATATATATATATATATATTATGTTTTAGTTTGTCGTTCGAATGTTATTCTTAAAAATAAAAATAAAAATAAAAAAATGACTCACCATGCTGATCTTATATTTCCTTTCCAATTCCAGTCACTCGAATGAAAATTTATACGATATAAATTCAATCACCGAATAAAAGTTTTTAATCGCAAAAATTAAAAGAAACAAACAGTTTAATAAACGAAAAAAAACACTCAGAAGAATCTTATTCTATTTAGTTTTTTTTTTCTAAAAGCGCGCGAACGTAAGATTTGCACTCGATATTCAAAAACGCGGACAACGTTCAGTAAGCGGTCGGAAGCGATCGAGGCATGACCGCAGCCCGAGAGAGCTTGGTGTTAAATAACCTAAAAGCAAAACGGAACCGGCGCGATAATGTCGGGTGCATTATGTCCTCCGAAGAACTGACTGCGGCCATTAGAGCACCGCGGACCGTCTAGTCTCGTCTTCGCCTTCCCGCCGAGCGCCACTCACTCTCTCGGCGCGAGATTGTTACCTAACTCTCTCCGAGTCTATGGCCCCGGCCATCTCTAGTGAGGGCGGAGATGTGCTCGACTGGTCACCCCAAATTGGCGAGCATAGACCATAATCTGGAGATCTGCAATCTATGATGACAGACGGGCTTTCCGAAATGAATGATCCAATAAAATAAGCCAATATATGAAGATTTCACTCAACTTCTTCTTATTCTTCTTCTAACATAGGGCACAGCGTAATAAAATGCAATGTTATCTTGATCGCTAACACATGAAGGAAACGTGATCAGCCCTCCACTTCAGGTATCAGTCGAAAAGTAAAAAAATCACTTATATTTATTTGACTCCCCCCCCCCCTTGGGAATCGAACCCGGGACCTCAAGTACGGTAGCCGAGCGTTCTGAACATTACACTACGAAGGCGGACATATCATTCTTTGTACTTACTTTATTATCCTCACTACTATCTTCAATCCCTGATCCACACTCCAATGGTGCATAGGGCACTGCATCGTATTTACGCAGTGTAATCTTGATGGCTATTTATATGAAGACAAGGTGATCACTCCTCTACTCCTACCAGTCCAGGGTAATATCAGATAATTTTTTTAGTGTAAAATCACTAATGTTTATTTTTACTCCCTCTGGGAATCGAACCCGAGACCTCCAGCGCGGTGGTTAAACACGATAACTATTACACCGCGGAGGCGGATAGTAGGTATACATGTATAGCATTTTTAACTTTGTGGTATGGTAACATGACACTCTCCTTATAATAAATCGTTTAGTTTGTGTAATATCACTTAAAGCTCTACTTCACGACTACCGGTTTCGGAATAATAATTCCATCATCAGGTTTGCTGTGAACTACAAGTGAACGATGAATGATAAGGATAGTGTTTAACTAGTAGGTATACATTGAGATTTTCCAGTGAATTCTCTTAACAAATCCAGATTAATCAAAACTGTTTAATCTGGTTTCGTTAACACTCTCTCTCTCTCCGAAAACATTATTCGCCTCTTCCACATTCATGCATCTCCTCATACATACTCGTCAATTACTCCGACTCCTGACCTGACCGCTTTCAAGTTTTTGATATACTTGATCATACCAAGTTTTCCTCGATCTTCCTCATTTAGAAATGTGAGCTATTTCGTTTATTTTTTCCATTTTATCAGACTGAGCCATAGCAAGGCATCGCCGCGTATAGGTACTTCTTGAATAAAATAATATATACTAATCTCAAACGAATTTTAAGAATTCTCTTTAGAAAAATATATTGTTTATATATATGTATTTTTTTTAAATATGTCAAGAAGATAAAATCAAAAAGGATCAGTCCAAGGTAGCATAAAAAAATCAATGAAAAACACACACATTCATATAACGCGTATTCGTTATTTTAATATCTACGATAATTTTAACGATAATTTAGCCTTAAAATATTAATTAGCTGCAATAAGATATTAATTATATTATAAACAGTATTTTTTTAAACCTGTGTATTATATGGCCTGAAATCTTACTAGATCCGTTAACTAGTTTTAGATAAGCAATTTTTATACACTAGTAATTATGATTTTTTCTTCTTCTATAATGTATTTTTACGCACATCTCCTGCGTTATGTGGGTTTCGAAGCCGAGGACAGTGTAGCGAAACAAAACAGTAATTTAGAAAAATAATACCTTGACTCTTTGACTTGATGTGAACTGGAAAATCTTTATTCATAGAACCGTACAAATATTGTGCCTTAAATATTTTTATTTATTTATTTTAAAACACTACATACATAAGTCACATGTATGTTATTTCCAATGAGTATTTTCTTTTACTGATTTTACGAGTGAGGTTAATAAGACTGAAGCACAAATAAAGTTAAAAAAAAGATAAAATAATTAAATTAAACTAACACAGGGAAAAATGTTAAATATTATTTTATTAATTGATTCGGCAGTCACTTTGTGGTAAAACCTATCATTTTTAATTTAAAAAAATAATTAGTAAATACCACTATTTTTTAAAATCTACTACGACACGTGTTTAGATGCATTCCGCAACATTTTCAAACATACGCATACGGTGTGTATTTGAATAGTGGTATTTACCAAGTAAAAGTTTTTATTAAAAAAGTAAAATAAAATATTGTAGAATTATACCCTGTATTTTTGAAACCTGATACAACACGGATATTATTTATATTGACATATTAACATAGATGATGAAGAAGAATATATTGTCTGGGTATTTACAGGGCTTACGAACTGTCTTTGGCAGGTTTGACTGATTACTTTATACACCCATGATTGTTAATCACTCTACTCAAATTTTGGGAGCTGTAATTATGTCCGCCTCCGTAGTGTAATGGTCAGCACGCTCGGCTACCGTTCTGGAAGTCCCGGGTTCGATTCCCAAGGGGGGTAAAATAAATAGAAGTGATTTTTTCACTGTCATATTTATTCAATATTATCCTGGACTGGTACCTGAAGCGGAGGGCTGATCACCTTTCCTTCATGTGTAAACGATCAAGATAACACTTCGTTTATATGACGCAGTGCCCTACGCACCATTGGGGTGCGGATAAGGGTTTTATTATTATTATTAATAATTATGCTTCATTGACACGTTCTTCCACATGGTTGATATGACAGTTTTTTTAGTTAGCTGGGGCTTTAATGAAATGTATACTATGTATGTTTAGTAATTGTAAGATTACAAGGTCGTAAACCCTGTAAATACCCAGACATACATATTATTCTTCATCTTTGTTGAGATATCAATGTAAAAATATAATTTTTATATAAATGCTAAAAGCAAATAGAGTCTACTAAGTTGTATTTTTTAGTGAAAAAACCCATAATAATAAAATTTGTGAAAATTGTTTCGCCTTGTTATGACATTTATTGCAACATTAGTTTGAAAATGCCATAATAAGATGAAACAATTGTTACATTTACATGATGTTATTTATATTTGTGTATTTTTATTATTTGTCCGCCTCCGTGGTGTAATGGTAAGCGTGTTAAGCTACCATGCTGGAGGTCCCGGGTTCGATTCCCAGGGGGGTGAAAATAAACATTAGTGATTTTATATTGTAATATTTATTTAATATTACCCTGGACTGGTACCTGAAGCGGAGGGCTGATCACCTTTCCTTCATGTGTTAACGATCAAGATTACACTGCGTTTATATGATGCAGTGCCCTATGCACCATTGGGGTGCGGATAAGGGTTTTTTTTTAAAAAAATTAACAATAAAATACAATTTGGTAGACTCACTCAATTTGGTAAATCAGTGTTTGATTGAAAATGGAGTTCTACAAATTAAACGCAAAATCTATAAATAAAAATATATTTTTGAGAACATACTCTAAATATTGTAGAAAATCTTGATCCATTTATCTGTAGAAATAATGAACATAAATTGAACAGTTTTATTATTTTTATTGCCGGCTTGTTTTATTTAGTTAAATATTTCTTGTATTTCTGATATCTGATACAACACAGATATTATTAGCAAAACAAGCGATTTCGTTGTTTTTTTTAGTTTTACACGGCTATTGCTTTTCCGGTTATGATGCAAGTACCGAAAAATGCAAATCACTATCCATCTTCTTTCTGGCCCACGCGATCTAACACCACTAAATAATGTCCATTAATAAAGAATGAAAACAAAGAAATCTCCGCGCCTAAATAGGAATGCACATGATAAATTTATTTTGTTTCAAACAAAAAGATAGCGCGTATTTTGTTTACAGGTACTTTACATTGTAATGTTATGCGTCGTGAAATCAATTTGGAATTCGTTGTTTTCTTTACATGGTATCTTCACATACTCGATCAATTCCGAGAGTTATGCAATTTATATTATGTCCAAATGCTCGTTGCGAGGAAAGTGAAGACGCTAAAACATAGTCAGCGTTACAATGGGATGCTTGCTTCCATTATTACCGAATAAAAATATTGTTATCGAATTTTTTTATTGATATAAAAGGTTTACGACCTGAGATATAACATACACCATTTCACAAGTAACACACAATTCTAACAATCATTGACAACCACACTTCTTAAATTTTCGGACCTTTGGTTGATTGGAGTAAGCTTTTTATTTAGCTAGAACCCTTTTATTTTTTAATGTATCCGCAAGATCCTTCTTACACTCCTCAAATTTACTCAAATTTCAGTTTTTTATGTACAGTATCTACTCAATGAATTAGGGCCACGCAGAATTTCGCGCAATTTCTCAATTCAAACAGGAATAACTCAGAGAAAACCTTGAATAAAACAACATTGAATTTTATTTACACATGAACACTTTATTACGCTTAAATTATGCATATATTTTCATATAAATATAGTGAGTATTTAGTATTTCCACCTTTGGCAGAAATAACTGCCTCAATTCTTTTTGGCATACTTAAAATGCACTGTTTTATCATGTTTTTATTTCTTCGTCTTCTGACCAAATTTTTTGAATATTTTTTTTTAGATAGTCTATTGTCGGATTTGGATATGAGTATACCTTATTTTTTAACATGCTCCATACGTTTTCTATAGGATTAAGGTCCAGAGAATTTCAAAGGCAGATTTTTGATAGACAAAAATTTTATTATTGATTTAGCCCGGTGGCAAGGTGCCCCATCCTGCATGAAGGTGTATGCACCTTCTGTTGGGTCGAGTGTATGGTAGAAGGGCAATAAAATTCGTTCGAGGACCTGCTTATAGGAATTTTGGTTCATTGTTCCTTCCACGAAAAACAACGGCCCAGGTAAATTGTTAATAATACATGACCATATCATTGTTGCAGGGGGGTGTTTGATAACTTTTACCACACAGGCCTCTTTGTAACGTTCCATTGGTGTTCTCCTGACGAATCGACGGCTCTCTGTCACGGCTTCTAACCGGCACTCATCACTAAAGATGACCTGAAAAATAATGAAAATTTAAGTTTAATTCAAATATATAAGTTTATTTACTAAAATGATATGTTGAAAATACAATTTAAATAAATACCTTTTTCCAATCATCTACCGAGTAATTTCGATGTAGCCTGGCCCATTTTAATCGATCCGCTTTCATTCGTGGTGTCAATTTTGGTACTTTTATAGGGCGCCTGCATTTCAGATTTACTTCGTAAAGACGTCGCCTTAGTGTTGATACCGATATATTTATACCCTCTTCTTCCAATTTTATTTTTAATGTTTTTGCTGATGCACTACGGTTTTCTAAGGCACTTTGAACGATTTTTCGATCAGTCCTCGGTGTTGTTTTTCTAATCCTACGACAGTTCTTTCGCCGATTGCTGGTCGCGGGTGACTGATTTTTTATTGATTTTGAAATTCTGTCCACTGTTTGACGAGAAACGTTTTCTTTTTTTGAAATTTCTCTATTAGATAGTATTCCTAATTTCAGTAGCACTATAACACTAGACTTTTTTTCCTCAGAAATGTCTTTACTTTTTCCCATTTTGTCCTTTTCAATAAAAACACTTGTGTTTACAAAAAAATTTTATACTTTATGAACTAAAATTAAAAATTTAGTTTTTTTCACAAGACACGATAACTATATAACCTCTCTGAACAAAACAACAACCAGAACTCAAGAAACTTCACTAATAAATGAGATAGGACTATTTTTTGAACTTTCAAATATCTGTCTACCTGTGCTAATTAGGGACCTTTCTCAGAAAAAGGGTTTGAAATTTTGTAAAGGCTTAAATAATCCAGGTATGTTTTACATATTATTGAAGGTAATATACATGATATTAGATGTCAATAGAAAACTTAAAGTATTTATGTAAAATAAATATAATAATCCAAAAGATTTCAGAGTATTCAAAAAAATAATGGGTGGCCCTAATTCATTGAGTAGATACTGTATATGCTTCGATTGAAAAAATATTCCATGTTCTGAATGATCACTTAAAGTTGCCCATAACAAGTCAGAAGCCTTGTAAATAAATTTAAAAAAATTATTTATTGATTTGGCGTTTAATTTATAGAACTTCATTTTAATTTATGTATTAATTGTCGAATCAAACATCAAATTTTTGAGTCTACTAAGTTGTATTTTATTGTTAAAAAACACCAAAATCAATATCGTGCAAGTTGTTTCGCGTAGTTATAACATTTAAAATAATTTTGTAGGTATGAAAGGTAATTTTTAAATCACAAAATGGCACACTGATTTCGTCGTGTCTAAGTACCTAAATATAGATATCCTCTCATCAGAGATTGTTGAATTGTTATGTTGACTAAAAGCGAAACAAGAATCAAATACTAAATATAATTTTAAAAATCCTACATTTTTAATTTTGTTTGTTAATGCGAAATCGGATGATCAGATGTCCTCGATAAATACTCGCAATTCAGAGAAAGTATGTAGGTACATTATTTGTAAACGCTGTGAATAATAATTATCTAGAAACGGTGTTTAATTTCCTTTTTTTTGATTTCGCTAAATTAACAGCGGCCAATTTCAATCAAGCACTAGAATGTGGTCCTCATTAAACATTGCATTATTTGCTAGAAAATTAAATAGCGATACCTTAAATATTAATTAGGTCGGTACATACGGATATAAAACATGTACACATCGCTCACTCCATTCAACAACGTCATATATCAAAAATCGTCAATTTTCAGTTGCGCATGTTTTCGGAATGCCCATAAAATGTACTATATCCCAGCAAAAGCGGCATATTTTTAACCTAATATTTACCCGCTACAGGGCAGAAAATGTTGTTTTTGCATTTTGAAGAAAATGTATTGTCTAGTTATTTTTTTTTTTAATGTACTTAATATTTTTCAAATGGAGAATAAACATTCAGGTTTTACCTAAAAAGATCTGTTGCACAGTAAAAAGTTCAATAAGTGGCTTGATATTTATTTTTAAAATATTGTATTATATTTTTAAACTTTAAAAACGATCTCCTGAAAAATCAAGTTTTTTGATATATGACGTTGTTGAAAGCAGTGAGCGATATAATTTCATTACTTATAAAATAATACGTTGTTATAATTCATGCACGTTGCCTATTGTCCGTTGCCGGGAATCTTTTCCTATTTCACGGATATATATTTTGGAGATTTTATAATAATTATAATAATTTAGGATAATTAATAAAGCGCTATTTTTGTAAAATATTACCACTCACCCGATTTTTCTTTTGTGGAAGTCGGTCCTCATTGCACTTTGCAATATTCGCGAGAAAATTAAATGAAGATACCTTAAAGCCTAACTCGCAATAATAGAATTCGTTACCATCCGGCTGCGTGGAGAGCCGGTTGCCACCTCACGCAGGTTTTTATTTGTTTTTAAGCATTTATATGAAAAAAAAAATTTTTTTTTGAAACTCCTTTTAATAAGTCTTATCTTTCCAAAACCATATATTTAATTCGAAAAAAACCTGATTTATAAAATACAAAAACGGTGCTTTAAATACGTCAAATGTTACCTAGGTTTAAAGAAAATTAAGTTGCGTTTTAACGTATGTTGGGCCTTAAATAATAATGAGGTCGGTATATACGGATATGCACACATACTTAAATTATCTTAAATAAAAAGAAAGAGGAAAAGTGATGAATGCACCTAGCCTATTGTCCGGTGCCAGGAATCTTCTCGCATTTCACGGCTATATATTTTTGTAAGTACCTATCCGATTTTTTATAATACATACTTGTGGTTTTATGCTGGCACCATTAGCGGGTAATCATAGCACTGGAAATGTTACGTCACGTTGCTGAGAATACACACAATAATAATGCTTTGTTCCGATTACCGTAACTCCTAATAGCGTGGCTTCTCATTAGAGAAACCACTTCTATACCCATAAGCATATTGGTCTTCAAATATACTAGTAATCTAGTTCAAACAAAAATGGATACAAGTGTAATTATCTACTGTTTGAACGGCGAGAGAGACCGCTTGACATCAAGTTATTTACAAAACATAATACTCCTTTTTGTCATACGATACATAACACAATAAAAGACATGAATGCACAAAGTTTTGCATATTGCAACACAAACTTGTCGTTCATTTGTAGTTTAGTGTCATTATGTCGAGTAATAGTTACGTGTACGATTAAAACATGTGATGTGTTATAATTATATAACGTGTAATGACCATTTTCAGAGTATAATGACAATTTCTTTGACTAATGGATTGATAGTTGCTACTCTTGAATTCTGGTGACAAGATAAAAAATGAATCATTGTATCGATCACCTAATTGGCTTGCCTACATTTTAAATTGGCAGAGAATGTCGAGGAAATGAATATCTAGTTACTTTCATCGAATTTCATTCCTCCGATGAATGCTATCAAAAATTGTGAATTCAACAATCTATTCCATTCATTCGCTACCTTTTAAACATATAAAAATACTATTATGTACGATACCTTCGACAGTAGGTACCTACACAAATAGAACATACTAAGACATGTAAGCATTACATGTAAGCGCAAAATTTGAACAGTTATACTTCGGTTATGATGTGGAACCTCATCTACTTACGTATTTACAACATTTTTAGTGTGTCCAAATATGTGTTCACAAATCTGGATTATCTCCAATTAGGAGTTATTTTTTACATTCTTTTTGACATCTCAACATAGATGATCTCAAAAATTGTGACATCTTCTTGATCTATGTTGAGATGTCAAAAATACTTAAGTATTATTTCTTTTATTTTTGTCGTGAAATGTCCTAGGTACCTTGCCTTTAAGGTATTCCTCCATAACATATTTACGCATTGATTTAAAAAAGAATATTAATAATAATCAGAATTTATCGCGTACATCGGAGGTATTATATATAGAAACATCGCGTGAAGAGTGTGCGGGAACCGCGACACTATATTCGCATCTCACTCTTGCATACTTACACTGAGCAAGCGTGAGGAGCTCAAATTCAATGTTCTCTGTAGCTAGCGAGCTGCCGGCAGTAGCTCTTGAGCTGTCGACAGGAGTGGACCTATGCTTGTTCCGTAAGGTTTTTTTAATGTTTTCAGCAAATAAATAATTTTTTACTTCTATTATAATTAATTAAGGGGATTAGCTATGAATGTCCGTATTTTTCCGATTTCAAATCGTTAATTTTTTATTGTGTAGTGTCTACCTAATACTGGGACGCGCGTTTTATTTTATCACCGGAAAGGAAAGGTTAATATGTAGATGCCACTTGGTTATCAATATATAATAAATATGGCCAAAAAAATCTCACTCCAGCTCTTAAATTGTTTTAAAGTGACCTAGTGCATGGATAAATAATATACGAGTTTATATGATTGCAATGATTTCAACTTTCACAGGTGATCTGTCGGGTTTTTCAAATATTTTTTCTGGACCGCAATATATGTTTATCATTGTCAAAAAGCAATTAGCCACTCCATCTAGAACAAGATTAACTTAAACATTTATCATTATTATAGTCACAGGATGAAAAGGTAAATTGATGAATATCACATTTTTTTAATGTTTAAAGCATTTACTTTGTGGTTAGTTATTTTTTTAATTTTTTTTTAAATGTTAGTATATAACCTCCACCTCCGTAGCGCAGTGGTCAGCACGTTTGGCTACCGTGCTGGAGGTCCCGGGTTCGATTCCCAGGAGGGTCAAAATAAATATGGCCGATTTTCACTCTCATATTTATTTAATATCACCCTGGACTGGTACAAGGAGTGCAGGGCTGATCACCTTACCTTCATGCAATTAACGATCAAGGTAACACTGCGTCGCTACGATGCAGTGCCCTATGCACCATTGGGTGTGGATAAGGGTTAGGAGAAGATATAACCACTCACCGAGATTTTCGTCTACCGATTTCGAGACATAACGTCACTTCGTCAGGACAATTACTTCACCAGCATGCAAACAAAACTATACATCATTATCATAGAACTATTCACATCGCAATTAATATTTTTTCGTATAATATACTTAGATAGAATTTTTTATATATTTTCACCTCCTTACTTTTCAATAACTCTTCTTTTCAAAACCATATAATTATTTCGAAGAAAAACTTATTTTTTCAATGCAAAAATGGTGTTTTAAGAAAAAAATCAATACTTAAAAAGTTACCAGGATTTAGAGAAAATTATGTTGCGAATTAACGAATAAGTATGTACTTTTTTTAAAGAGAAATATTTGCGTTTTTATTATTTACACAAATACTTAAATTTCATACTATTTCTGTGAGCCTAAGCGGCTCATTATTAGAAATAGGTATCAAATTGTGGTAGAGTGGGCACGAACCGAGAAACTCTGACTTAAGAGTTCGCGACACTAACCACGGGACCACAACCCGACACACTTGGCCTTAGCCCTTTTATATTAGCGGTCGGTAATGATTCTCACGGTACCGTATCGAAAAGAAATAGATCTGGACGAATAGGAAACTTATAAATATAGAGAGATAGTTAACAATTATGACGTCTTATATAAAATAATATGCTTCTTGATATCAAGTACTGAAAGGTAGAGTGGCAAGAGAAAGGCCGGTTTAAAATTGATGTCATAAAATTAGGTAAGTTTCTTGTAAATGAAATGTTACTTCAATCACGGTGTCCATTGTTATGTATCACTTTATTGGCTGTAAAACTGTAACCTATACTAATTCTCTAATTCGAAATTGATTTAGACTTCTTTGATTTGTTCATTTAAGGCCTTACTCGCAATCACAGAATTCAGTAAGCTTCCGGCAGCGTATCTGCACGTCTGTTCACGCCCATTTTTTATGTTAGAATTTATTTTGGATTTTTGTTTTGTTTTTTAAAATACATCATGGGTATACTGGCAAAAAACGTTAACTCTAAAATCCCTGTTTGAATTATCCCTTTTATTTAAAGCTTTTAGCCCGAATAAAATACCCGCTATTCAACTTATAGTTAAATTTACTTTTAAAACTACATAAAGGTATATGACATTTCAAACTACTTAATGTATTTTGCCAGTTTATAGAACGTTAAAAAAAACATTATAAAATCCATCATTAAGTCAAAATTGCATATTTTTGGGTACAGTACACCCACAATATAAAGATTTTTTTTTTTTTTTCAACTTTTAACCTTTCAAGAACTCTTTTCTTTTCAAAATCATGTATTTATTTCGAAAAAAAAAACAATACAAAAACGGTGTATTAAGAACAAAAATTCAATTGCGTCACATGTTACCTGGGTTTAAAGAAAATTAATTTGCGGGCTATTGATTACTAAGCCGTAACGTTAACAATATTTTGAGTGTGACTAAATCTCTGTTCACAAATCTGGGTTTCTCCACATAGTAGTTATTTTATATTGACATCTCAACATAGGTGAAAGCGAATATATGTGGAAGTCTGGATATTAAGATGGCTTTTTTTCACGGTATCACTTTATACATGTGTAACATTCTCCATTCTACCCATGATTGACAACAACAGTACTCAAATATCAAAACTCCGGAAAATCAGTGAACAACTTGCGGAGTTTTAAGATTTTGAACAAATGATAATTTACATTCTTATTTATATAGATATTTAGAGAAATTGGATATGTAGAAAAAAATATATATTATATATTTATAAAATATTTTTTAATCAAATAAGCAATATAACTGAATGGAATATTTACATTTTTATTTATGTAATATATGAAGATATTTGGACTTAAGGGAATTTTTTAATATCTAGAAAAAAAAATTCTTGTAACCTTATTAGATTAAAACCAAATTTTTAGCTTTTCCACTTTATTTAATAAAATAAAGTGGAAAAGCTAAAAATATTGGTTTTAATCTATTAATATATTAAAAATGTAATTCCATCAGGAAGTGTCAGTGGATAATATAAATTTCTTTTAACCCTTATCCGCACCAATGGTGCATAGAGCACAGCAATATATTCACGCAGTGTTTTCTTGATCGTTACTTACATGAAGGCAAGGTGATACCAGTCCAGGGTAATATGAAATAAATATTAGAGTAAAATCACCAATAATTATTTTTACCCCCCCCCACCTTGAGAATCGAACCCGGGACGTCCAGCACGGTAGCTTAACACTAACCTAACCTAACCTATCCTAACCGTTACACTGCGGAGGTGGCAAATCCATTATTGAAAAATCTTTTAAAAAATTGAATAAGTAATATTAGATGGTTAATTGTTACTCAAGACGAGGGCAATTATATTTGTGATTTATTTTCTTGCAAAAACCTTACTTTGCTCAATTTAAAAACGAAAATATAAGTATATATGTTACATGATATAAATGTATCTACAGTGTTGTAAGTTGTAATGATATTATTTTACTTGCAATTTTTGATTAAGCTGAACGGAGAGCTTCTTGCATTATTGCTTCATTTCTAATAAATAGACCAATTAATTATTTTTTATCATGTGGATGGGAAATGGCCGATAAAAATTGTTTATTAATCCAAACAGATGTTGAAAAGAACAATGGATTCTTTTGTCTTGTTATACAGTAAATGATTTTATTAACGAATTGAATGAACAGAAATTCGTTTGTTGCACAAGTATACCTACGCAGTAAAATCGAAGATTTTTAAAAGGGAACATTATCCACTTATATTTTCTACATTACAAATAATTTATTTACAACATTTTGAAAGTGTCGAAATATCTGGATTATCTCCAATTAAAGCAGTTATTTATTTATTTATTTTGACATCTCAACATAGATGAAGAAAAAGATGGATGTCTGGGCATTTACACGTGTGTTAAGTGATTTCTTATACCAGCCTATGACTGTCGTTAGCCACGCAAATGTCCAGACCATCATATTCTTCTTCATCTATGTTGAGATGTCAAAAATAATATTAAAAAAAGTCAATCACCTTTGAGACGATATTTCGAAAAATAGCGCTATTATATAAATATTTTTATTCTTATTCTTATCTCACATTCTAGCTTCTATATACATACATATATGACTAATAAATATAAAATAATGGATCGTAAATAAAAATAATAAATTAACCAATAAAAACGTAATTAATGCTGATTTATAAAATGAAGAAAAAAAAACATACAAATATATTCATAAAATATTTCACCTTGATTTTAAATTTAAAAAAATCGTTTTTAAGTACCATCTAACCTACCGCCTCTGTTATCATTTATTTGAGACTTTACATAAATATTTTAGTAATTCGGCGTTTTTAAACAGGTTACAAGAAAGATTTATTTAATGGTAAAAGATAAATTGTTGTGGTTTTAATATAAAAGCCAAACTATAAATTATCAAATTGTGAAATAATTATCAATAATAATTAATTAAGAGGTTTATTATTCAATTTTATTCAATTAACATTTTGGCTGATTAAATGGTTATCTCTTTTGAGTTGAGATAATTACAGTACATCCGTATATAGTATTATACAAAAATGCTATAGTGAAGGTTATGAAAGTTAATTTATTTTTAATGCTGAAATCTATACATGCTTATAAAAACTATCATTCTTTTTATGTAAACTTTTCCTTCAATTTTAAATACTTGGTACATTTTTCCACAAGCATTTCTTCACCCTAATATTTCCCTAGACTGGTATCTGGTAAGCGCAGGACTGATCACCTTGCCTTTATAAAATAAACGATCAGATTTACATTGCATCAATTTGATGCAGTGCCTTATGTACCATTGAGTGTGAATAAGGGTCAGTAGTAGTAGTAGTAGTAATAGTAGTAGTAGTAGTAGTAGTAGTAGTAGTAGTATCATCAGTATTAGTACAGTCTAGCTTGGATATAAGATAGCCCAAGAGAAGTGCAGACTTTTCTCTCATAAAGATTCCTCTCTTAAATCCATGCTTTATTTTGTGAAGGGACCTTAAGCCAGCTTTCTTTTAAGGCCCAGCATTCGTAAAGTCGCAATATAACTATCTCTATTCCAGGTAATACTTTTTTATGTATTTTTTCACGTATATTTTTTTGAAACACCCTTTTTGCATTGAATAAATAAGTTTTTCTTCAAAATCTATTTCTATTCTAAAAAAACAAACAAAAAACAATACACATTCTTTGAAAAAATCGGACGTGAACAGATATCGCTCACTCCTTTCAAGAACGTCATAAATCAAAAATCGACAATTTTCAGTTAAGCATGTTTTCGGAATGCCCAAAAAATGTACTATATCCCAGCAAAAGAGGCATATTTTTAACTTAATATTTACCCGCTACAGGGCAGAAAGTGTTGTTTTTGCATTTTGAAGAAAAGGTATTGTTTAATTATTTTTTTTAATATTCTAAATATTTTTCAAATGGAGAAAAAACCTTCAGGTTTTACCTAAAAAGATTTATT
Source organism: Brachycentrus maculatus (assembly GCF_059751285.1). NCBI lineage: Eukaryota > Metazoa > Arthropoda > Insecta > Trichoptera > Brachycentridae > Brachycentrus > Brachycentrus maculatus. Next base: position 431,515 of record NW_028281340.1, read on the forward strand.
GCACAGTAAAAAGTACTATAAGTGGCTTGATATTTATTTTTAATACATTGTAATATATTTTTAAACTTTAAAACGTTCTCCTGAAAAATTAAGTTTTTTGATTTATGACGTTCTTGAAAGGAGTGAGCGACATGTGATCTTCGGTGGACTCCAGCGAATGAATTCTGTGTTTGCGAATATCTCTCTTTCAAAGTGGTTTTTCTTCTGTCCAGATCTCTAATATCCAGGTTCGACTGTACATTTAAAATTAAAAAATATAAATGATTTGAGCTGATGTTATGATTTAAAGGAAATCAAGCTGAATATATTAAATTAAATCACGTTTTTTTTACATGCATACGTGATGTAAATATTTATCTAGATTTTGATAAATATCATGGTTACTAATTAGATGTAATTAGGAATGATTATATAATTACTGTACAAACACGAAATTTGAGACGGATAATTTAATTCCCACGAACGCAATACTTTTCCTTGTTTGCAATTTAATACTTTTACTTTTATCTTGGTGGTTTAAATATTATATTTATTTACAAAAATAATTATTAACATATATTCAAACATTGCCAGTCTACATAGTAAGTCAACATACATATAAACAAGAGCATCAATATTACATCGCGTACAAAATATTGATTTAAAAAACTAGGAAGTAGGAATATTAATTGCTTAAATGTGTATTTTAAAAGGAGGGTCTTCAGAAAAATATTATTAGGTCGGAAAATAAAGGTCGTACATATCTCATAGTTGCTCTTAAGTATCTTCATATGCTACATACGTACTCAATACTCTTTGGTACGTACAAACAATTTACATATGTATAATACTTATACAGAATATAGGAATGGATATATTTGCAAAAAAGCTATGTAAAGTATTAAAAGAACAAAAAAAAATTGGTATTATCAAATTGTGCATTTAGAACTTATTACCATACAAGTTCACTTAATGTGTTTTTTCCTAAGCTCAGTATTCCGATTGAAAGTTAGATTTTTTAAGTGCTAATAAAAAAAATATTTATTAGATCCTATTCCTTTTATCCCAATCCATTTAAAGTCATATATTTTTCGGAAAATTATTGTCACTTTCCCCCTTTACTTAAAAACGATATAGGCACAACCCAATTCGTTATGTTTAACATGACCCATGACGTTATATTATTAGATTCAAACCAATATTTTTAGCTTTTCCACTTTATTTTTATTTGACCAGCGACCGGGTTTCGTCGTAACCGACATCATCAGACTGGACCAGTCTGATGATGTCGGTTACGATGAAACCCGGTCGCTGGTCAAATAAAAATAAAGTGGAAAAGCTTAAAATATTGGTTTTAATCTAATAATATATTAAAATGCAATTCCATCACGAAGTGTCAGTGGATAATATAAAACCATGACGTCAAATACAAATTTGGAAAAACTCTATAATTCCTCCACTTCTTCATTCAACTTCCGTTCGTTCACGAAATGTCAGTTTAATCGTTGGCTTATACGCGATACCTAGTACCAAAAATTACAAAATTGACAATGCAATGACATATCGATGATCCGTCACATAACCAAGTAGATTATTCTTATAATTTTTCTTCATATTTACAACCATTCGCTAAACTTCTTTCAATAATTTGTCTTTATTCCTTTATTAACGGCCGTACCCAATTTGTACATAATATATACATGTATACTTTATGATAAAATAATAAATTTCCTCTTTTTCAGTTTATTATTTGTTCGGAAATTACTTATCGAAACAAGGATGAATATATAAAAAAACAAGGAATTATGCATTAGCCTGAAATATTGTAATTATTATTGCTTTTTAGTTAGGATGTGACATATTCCAGATATCGATATGGTCCGCGACATCACTGCCGAAGTTTTGCATTCGGGATTGTATAGGAGTATTGAATTCATGTATTTTTTTAATAACCTAGCGTAAAATCTAACTACGACTTATGTAAAACTGCTCATCATGGCCCTACTCAGGTTTAAACTTTATACGTTTTATTGCCTATTCCTACATGTGAGTAGATTCACTATTTATGTCTAAAGTTCCTTTAATTTCACATAATTCACGAGTGAAAATTCTAGGCAAAAACACTCGCTCACTTCTATATCAGTGGAATATATAAATACACTTTTTAGATATGTAAAATATGGTATATTTTATAAACTATGTGGCTATATTTGCTCACGGGGGAATGTTTACATTGCTATAAATTAAAACTACACGCATCCACACTCAGATACTCACGATTATTATAAATTATTTCTATGACAATTATTTACCTCCATTCAAAGATAGCTCTCTCTTCAATTAAGTATTTTGATAATTATGTAGTCGTATGCCGAAAGTGAAAACATCTTAACGAAGGTACACACATTGATAACTAAAATATTATAATCTCTCTGTGTTTTAAAATGAACGATTAGTTGATATGCAGACGTTGATTAACCAGTTTGAATAATCTTGAATTATTCCAATATAATGAATGTTTGACAGATGAATTGCTTTGCATTCGTAATAAATTGATTCACTCCTATACAATTAGAATCGCATCTACCTATATTTTACATATTGAAGAATGATTGGCATATCATGTACGTAAGTATTTATCTAAAATCAAAACAAGTTTTTTTTCATCGAGAAGTGTTTATTGGATGTACGTAATATCTGATTAGTTTTTTTGTCGTCTCAACATAAGTAGATGAAGAAGATGGTAGAAGTCTGACTATTTACAGGCCTTACCACCCGTCACAGTCTGGTTAAAGTGGTTTTTGAGTTTCGTGTTGTGGTCCCGTGGTTAGTGTCGCGTACTCTTAAGTTAGAGTTTCTCGGTTCGAATCCACACTACCACAATTTGATACCTATTTCTAATAATGAGCCGCTTAGGCTCACAAAAAATAGTATGAAATTGAAATATTTGTGTAAATAAAAGAAACACTAATATTTCTCTTTAAAAAAAATATACAGGTGTCACATTCACCATTTTTCACCATTCATTTTAAGAATAAAAAACTTTATAAAATTGAACAACTTTGTTTTAACCATGAAGGATTTAGTTTTTGGTAAAGGAATGTAATTAATTATCAGTATTTTAATGTTTTAGAATTTAGTAAGCCCTGATGATGACAAGGTTCTTGTCGAACAGGTAGGTTGAAGTGTACTTATAATAAAAAAAAAGTAGTTAAAAAGTTGTTTAATTTTATAAAGTTCACAAAATGTGCCACAAAGTATCGTCGAAAAACATTCAAGAAACAAAATAACTGGTCAAATTAAGCTTCACAATAAAAATATTAAAAAATTTGAGTGGTGCGGTTGGTAATAATGGGTGGAATATTACAAGTAAGCGCAGGCGCACGTAGAGATTTAATTCAGTGTGTAGATTGTAAATTGGTGTTTAATTTGGTATTACATAATATTTACAATAATTTATTAAATATCTCGATAAATAAATTAGGGCTGTTCGTAACATTCTAGTACAATTTTTTAATGTAACTATTTCCATGCATTTAAAAAGTGTTAGAATGCAACAGGAAGGTAAGTACTGTTAAAGTTCACATTCTGTTCTCACTTCAAATATCGGAAACTTTCGAGTTGTTCCGCTTCTTTTCGGTAACCAAACGTTCAACATTGACTTTTAAGTAATAATGTTGTTATGCAATATTTATTAAGACCCGAAAATCAAAATGAACATTTGGTAGGAAGTGAATTTTTGGAGGGTTCCTTTTAACCCTCAGCACTCGGGTGCCGCCATAGAGGCGGCATGCATTATTTTATGCATTTCTCGGGTGCCGCCGCAGTGGCAGCAGGAACATATTTCCCAACATTTTTCATGTATTGTTTTTTTTTCTTCTTTTTAATATGATTTAACTAGAATCGTATAAGCATAATTAAAAAGTAATAAGTTACGGAATTTCATTGAGTTGGCAGTATGCACGTACCAAAAAACCAACGAGTGAAATATTTTGTAAAAATTTTGCTCAAATTCAAAGTTAATTCATGCCTCTGGTTCGATCTCCATGGAGAGGGGGGGATCAAAATTAACATTAGTGATATTTATTTAATATTACCCTGGACTGGTACCTGAAGCGAAGGAGGGATGACCTTGCTATCATGTATATAACGATCAAGATAATACCGCTTTAATAAGATTCATTGCCCTATTCACCATTGGGTGCAGAAAAAGGTTAGAAGAAGAAGTGTTAATATAAAACATGGTTGAATTTAAAAATGAAATATTTTTTTCAATCAGTCACCGTTTTCTGAAGCATATTTTTTTATAAAAAATTTCTAAACATTTATTTGATAAATTTATGACCTTAATACTGTATATTAATACATTTGTTTTTAAATACTAGCTTTTTTTATAAAATACAAAATAACGCCCAATTTCTTTTGTAAAATATCCAATTTGATGTTTTAAATGTCCAATTTTATTTATGAAGCGTCTAATTTGGTTTGAAAAACGTCCAATTTGAAAGAAACCCGAGCAAAGAAGCGTTATACCTCTATATTATAGTGTCAGGTTGTATTAGTCAAATTTAAATTTTTTCTATATTATGCATTACAAATGGTCACCCTACTAGTAATGGGTCGTTCGGTATGAGTCAGCATTGTTTTTTCGTAGTCCCGTGACTACGAAGAAGGTTAAAAGTCAAATATTGTGCGGACTTACTTTCATACCCATACACACATGCCTAGATTTACTTTATACAAGTCACGGAATATATATTATCGCCGTTTTTGCCAAAGAATACACAGCAGGTCAAGATGCAATATTTAATTGTTGCTACAGTTGTCACGTATCTGACGAAACGATGTTGGTAACGATTATAAGAGGACGGACTGGGGTTCGAGTATTTTTGTTAACGTGAATAAATTAAGATTTATATCCGATTGCTTTATCTCAAAACATTCACTCTAATATGTATTCAATATTACCCTAGACTGGTAGCTGAAGCGGAGGGCTGATTACTTTTCCCTCATGTGTTAACGATCAAGATAACACCGCGTTTATATGATGCAGTGCCCTATGCACCATCAGGTGCCGATAAGGGTTGATGGAGATGATGATTACCTCAAAGGCGACTAGTGACTGAAATTGTCGGTATCGCATTTCACTTAATTACTATTACAAAATAATAATATATACGAGTATATTTTTACATAAAATCTTCATTATTCAAAGCTTTATCCGCACCCCAATGGTGCATAGGGCACTGAATCATATAAACGCAGTGTTATTTCTTTCGTTAACACATGAAGGAAAGGTGATCAGCCAGGTAATATTGAGTAAATATTACAGAGTAAAATCACTTCTTTATTTGACCCCCCCCCCCTTGGAAACGAACCCGGGATCTCCAGTACGGTAGCCGAGCGTGCTGATCATTACACTACGGAGGCGGTATACAATAATATATGTTTATATTTACATAAAATAGGTTTGCTTGAAATTTTTACTAAAAAATTCTCACGTGAAAAACATGTAAATAGCATTCAATCAATCATTTTGGATTGTCTTAGAAACTCGTTCGCAAACAGTTGCTTTCTGAAGATGTTTCTTCATAAACTAATCAATTTCACCTACAAAATCTTTAAAATTCTGCTTCATCATTTATCCTATAACAGCTAAATCCCTCAATAAAAATCCATAAAAATTACCCTAAATAGTAGGGTTGTCACATTGGGATGTTTGGATGTTTGGATGTGCGCACTGTCCGTATTAGTAGCTTTCTTTTTACAAAAAATCCTGTATGTTAAAACTGATAAATTAAATTGTGTGAGGACAAGCAGTGCATTGAACATATGCACATACTGAAAAAACCGCGTATGGTTTACCCAGACAGCCGTTAGTAGTGCATTTTATTCCGCATCCTTCTTTTCAAGTGTGTTGGTATTTGAATTGTAACATAACGTTCAGAGATTTTTTTTATCTTAAATTTTTGTAAAGGTGAAATATGAATAAATTTATATTTTAGTAGGTCCCATAGTACAGTATGCTGTTTTTATTTTCGTTCACTAGTGAATTTGCGTGAGTGTTGGGTGAAATGCAATTCGGGTTACGAAAAGGTGAAAGAGATAAAGTAGGATTTATTGCCTACTTCTCTACGGAAATAACGAACCACGATGTTATTTATACATTTTTTTGTTATTTAAAAACGATTGGTAGTTTATATTTTCTCCGCATTTAAAATTGCTTGACCCCTTGACTTCAATCGAAAAGATATTAAATATATTATTATCTAATTCTGCTTGCTACCGATCAAAAGCAAATTAACGCAAGAATGCATGTTTTGGTAGTATTTCATAAAACATCAACATATGTAACTAACCCTTTCTTATCCGAATTAATTTCTATGGATTTAAAAAATATTTGACACTTGAAAGTGTGTACTGATAATATTTAAAAAAAATTGAAAAAAATTTTTTTTTCTCCATATGGTTTAGAAGTTATTCAACGTTGTTTTAAAACACTGCGGCTGTCCAAACTTAAAACACAGTAAGGGACATTTTTTTTCTAAGTAGATTCTACTTAGTCCAAAAATGCAAAAAAAAACGTTTGTCAAAAAAAATGTCCCTTACAGTGTTTTGAGTTTGGACAGCCGACTGGCTCTGAGAGGTAACAAAATTAGTAGTAAGGAGATGAATGAAATATTTTTGTTGCTTATAAAACATATTTTGTATTTATATATTATGTAAGTCTACTTCTTCTTCTTCTTGTTCTTTATATAGGACTATGTCCTGTGACTCTCTGGTTCACTCCTGGGAGGTGGAAGACCAGCTATCTCTCCATCATTGTGATCTACCTGGAGGTCTGCTACCTCTCACGCTGCTGTCCGCTGCTATCCTCACCACTCGATCCAAACTCGCTGGTGAGTAGATTCACTAGATCAGTTTAAAAAAAACCTATCTAAATAATGTTAGTACTTACTTTGCAAATATTTTTTTAAAGTTTGTGTTCTTCCTGTTGTTTTAAAACAACACCGGATGAAAAAGGGTTAAGACAAAATTGTATTTAAAAAAAATCAAACCAATTATTCTTCGGAAGAATAAGCCTAGACAGTCTGACGTAGACATAGGTGTATAATATAAATAATGACTTCTTTAAAATAAGTCGTTACGTAATTCGGTTATTGTATTCGATCACTTAGGGCTAATCACGCCAATGAATGTATTAATTTGGTTGTGTATTGCATATTTATAGCACCTAATATATTTAACTATTTATTTTTTTAAAATCAACAATTGCTTCAGCATTCACTTTGTGGTAATATCTCTCCATTTTTAATTTAAGTTTTACTTGGTAAATACTACTATTTCTTAAAATCTAATACAACACGTGTTTGGAAGCGTTCCGCATAATTTTCAAAGATCGTGTGTGAAACTATGTAAGTCTAAATCTAACACAACTCTAAAATTTAGACTTAGATTCACATACGGTGTTTTAAAATGATGCGGAATGCATCGAAACCCGTGTCTCATTAGATTTTAATGAATAGTGATATTTACCAAGTAAAACTTAGATTAAAAATAAAATAAAAACTTAACTGAAAGAAATATAAATCTAGGAAAAGGTGACGAATACCATCCCATTCAGTTATTGTTTATCATATCGCTCACTCCTTTCAACAACGTCATATATAAAAAATCGTCAATTTTCAGTTGTGCATGTTTTCGGAATGCCCAGAAAATATACCAAATCCCAGCAAAAGCGACATATTTCAACTTAATATTTACCCGCTACAGGGCAGAAAGTATTGTTTTTGCATTTTGAGGAAAGGGTATTGTTTAATAATTTTTTTAAATATACTTATTATTTTTCAAATAGAGAAGAAACATTCAGGTTTTTTTAGGTAAAAAGTTCAATAAGTGGCTTGATATTTACTTTTAATAAATTTTATTATATTTTTAATCTTTAAAAACGATCTCCTGAAAAATCAAGTTTTTTAAAATTATGACGTTGTTGAAAGGAGTGAGCGATTTGTCAGATCTCTAGTCTGACCGCATCAATTCGCACTCAGCTTTAATTTTTAAAAATGTATTTTAGCCTTTATTATTATTTACTAATAAATTAACCTAACGACTACTTTTCACAAAAAATCTCATATTTTCTTGGCCACCCTAGAAATCCAACTATACAAAAAAAATACTCTAAATTATTTGGTCTTTTAACATACAAAAATCTCATTTAGAAAATCTTAAATGCATGGCTCTTGATGAGTTAGTAATCTATAATATACATGTACATAGATTACTTATAAACAGTCGTGCATTTTAGATTTTCTAAATGACATTTTTCGATATTGAAAAAACTATTAATCGGTAATCAAACTTTTTATTGATTTAGTTGAATTTCTCTTCATGTCCTGTCTTGATTAGTTCATCGATTATATAAATAAAACCAGGCACTTCACATACTTTGGTTTCTCCCAACATGCATAATAAATATTTTGTTTTAAATGTTTTCTGTGCTATGTAAAGAATATGTACACAATAATATATTATTTCGTTTTTCGAGCGCATAACTTTGATAAATTAGTGGTTAAATTAATTATTTTACTTTTTAGAATGAAAGTTTTTGTCTAGAAATTATATAAATGTTGAATTTTAACGTAATTTCGTTAGAAATTAAATGCTTGTTAAAATTATAGTCATATAACAGAAATGAGTTGACATTTAACAACGTCAATTACTGAAGATCAACTGTTTCTTTGCATGCAATTTATTGCATGTAAAGCCAGGTGTTTACACCTGGCTTTACCTTGAGATTCTCAACCCAGTCATTATTCTTCTTCTTCTTCTTCTTCTTCTTCTTCTTCTTCTTTTAATGGATTTTTACCCTTCTAGAGTGTTCTAGCCAGCGCAAAGCGTCAAGTTATTAACCTAATTATTAAAATCATCCCTATTTGGAAAAAAGTTGCAAACTATGATCACAAGCCACAAAAGTGATCCTTCTCCCCATAGCACACAACTCAAATATTATTGCACAAAATGAGATATTATATATATTGTTTTTGAAGTGAAACTTCTTAGGCGACGATTCGATAATCGATATTTGGACGGGGATCGAGAGTGAAATTTCAAAGACGCGATACGTTTATAAGCCATATTTCGTTACATATAACGTAGAGAAAGGGAGAAAGAGAGCTATATATTCTGATGTCACGGGAGTGGAGTAAAAGAGAGCGACGTTAACACAATGATACAAAGCAAAATAATATGTAAGATAGTGCCACGCATGCGTGCATTGCAGAAGTACACTTCAGATGCTATAAATGAACAGTAAGGTACGACGCGTTTTGTAAGTAATATTTAATTATTGTGTTTTACCACACAAAACGAATCAATCACCAAATCCTTAACCACGATAGTTGCAATTTTTCTCGTTATCTCGAAAATATCGATTCACGGACATATATCACCCCCCCCCCCCCCCACATATCCACAAACCATTAATATCAGTATTACCAATTGAAACACCAATTAATGACAGTATAAATATTGAAAACATTATATTTTTTAAGGAAATTTTATGTGGTTGAATTTCATTTGAGATGCTTCCTCTCTCTGTTTCTTGCATAAAATCTCTCTTATTCATTATTTTTTAGGAAGTTCCACTTTTATCACGTGGACAGTGCTTTTTCACAGCATTATACGAAAATACGTTATCCATTGCAGCATGATAAATGATGTACATTATTCGAGGAATTCTCGAGCAGTATTTTAAAGATTAAAGATAGCAAATTGAATCCAGTAATACCATATATAATGCATAATATATTATCACGTTTCAAGGTTGAGAGCTGCTGATTTGTAAAAAAAAACAAGGAAAGCCAAATTTACGACATGACCCATCACGTGTGAATAAGCCTAATGGTTTCAGACGAATTATAATTAATTATTGGCAATATTAATTAATATGTTTTTGACATCTCACACGCTGAGCTGTTAGAAATATATCTCCAGATTAAATTAATGTATTTTCGAGTCATCTTTAAATGTACTCATGGCCAGCTGGGTCACGTTATTTTACAAATTAGTTCTAAGGTATTTCAGATATCCTTCGGGTTCCATTTTACTTTATCAATGCCAAAGTTTTGCGAAATGGAACAAATCCCACCACGATTATAGAAATGTGGGGCTTTTAATTTTAAATCAAGCTGTAAGTGAAAATGGGCATAAATGACCTCTGGTGCCTTATAAAGTTGAAAAAAGGTTATTATTTGTTAAATTTGCATAACTCACTAACTAATCATCACGAAGCTTGCCCACAGGTGTAAGCAGAAAGAATAGAACGCCACACCAATCGGTCTTTGCAACAATTTTCGCCTCTTCCACATTCGTACATCTTCTCATTCATACACGCCGATTATTCCTGACGGGACCAGTTTAACGTATTTGAAATACATGATCATGTCAAATTTCCCTCAGTTTTTTTAAATAAGTAAAAAAACTAAGTATCTAACCATTACGCGCCTCTCCACAGGAGTAGGCAGAGAGAATAGAACGCCATACAATCGGTCTTTGCAAACAGTTTTTGCCCCTTCTTCTTCATCTTCTCACGTGACAGCTTTTTAAATTAAGTTAAAAAAATATGACTGTGCAAAGGCGGCACATGATGCAATTTTGGGTACTTTGTACACAAAAAAAAAGCGGCGCATGCGCAAAAGTGCCTTGGCGACAAGTCACTTTAAACATGCGTAATATTAACGCCAGAGGACGCTCCCGCCGCGAATATCTTTGCAACTTATACGAGGATATGAGCTGTTCAACATATCGCTCACTCCTTTCAACAACGTCATATATCAAAAATCGTCGATATTCAGTTGTGCATGTTTTCGGAATGTCCAGAAAATGTACTTTATCCCAGCAAAAGCGGCATATTTTTATATTATTTTTTGACATCACATCAAAGATGAAGAAGAATATGGAAGTCTGAGCATTGACGTGGCTGACGACCGTCATAGGCTGGTTTAAGTGATCACTTTACACACGTGTAACATTCACCAATTCTACCCATTTTTGACAACCATACTACTCAAATTCTTGGAAGTTCTATATGTATGAACCAATTCAGAAACATTGTTATTTTTAACTTAATATTTAACCACTACAGGGCAGAAAGTGATGTTTTTTCATTTTGAATAAACGGTGTTGTTTAATTTTTTTTTTTAATAAACTTACCAAATATTTTTCAAATGGAGAAAAAACATTCTGGTTTTACCTAAAAAGATCTATTGCACAGTAAAAAGTTCAATAAGTGGCTTGAAATAAATTTTTAATGCATTTCATTATATTTTTAAACTTTAAAAATGATCTCCTGAAAAATCAAGTTTTTTTTATATATGACGTTGCTGAAAGAATTGAGCGATATGAGGAGCTGAAGAGGGTGGCGCATGATATACCGAAATGGGGAAGTAGGTGTCATCGGTTGCTGCAGACCAATCCACAAGATTGTGACCACAGACACAAAACTATTTTTAAATGACATGCACTGCCTACAGTTTGAGTCATTGGGCGCCTCTGAGACTAATTCAGAAACAGTGATTTTATGAGATGCAAATATAGCGGAAACCGTTTGTAATAATTTACGACCGTTTTGGTAAAAGTCTGAAATTCGCGAACGAAAAAATTCGCATGACTGATTTCAAAATCGGTATCAAATGTAGGTCTCGCTTATTGAAATCTCTTCCTATGGGGGAACAATACGAAAACGTATTTGATTCCGAGACCAAAATCACAGCAATCATTATTGGACAATAACTGTTTATAGTGCAACTTTCAACACCAGATTCTGAACACTCATCTTGAGTACATAACACAACACTCCACGTGAATCGGAAAAAATAGATCATTTTTTCAGTATTTCGTTATCAATTTAACCTTCGGTGTATGAACATGGATATACATAGTATAATTGCGCTGAATTTGAAATTTTAAAAAATATGCTGGGAACTACTGACTGGTGCACTAAAATCAGTTATAGCAAAAAAAAACCTATCGCGAAAGCTAAATATAGAACGGAGCTCTGGTTACAAGCCAAATGTGTGGAAGTGAAGCATAGAATTGACAAAATAAGGATGAAAGTAGACTGAACGCAGTCGAAATGCGATCCCTCAGACGAATGTACGTCAATAATGTGCGGATAGGTGTTCCAACGGTGAAATAAGGAAAGAATGCAAGGCTGCATAAGCATTATCGATTAAGAAATGTGTATTTAGATGATTTGTACATGTGGAACGAATGAGTAAGGATAGAACGATAAAACATAGTAATGAGGCGAATATAGTTGGAAAAAAGGGCAGAGGAACACTGAAGAAAATTTAGCATGATCAGGTATGTCAAATACTTGAAAACGGCCGGGTCAGTTGTCGAAATATTAAAGACGATGCCGGCCAGAATATTACATTCAATGGAGAGTGCTTGAGAACCATGATTACTGACTTTTTCGTACCTCGGTTGAATGTCATTGATGTGACAGAGCTGTGGTTTCAACAATATGGCGCAACATGCCGTGTGCCGGCGGGTGCCACCATCAATTTATTGCGGGATATTTAAATTTGTATAACTCTAAAAAAACACCCTATAATAACATACTAACGTGTTTTAAAGTATGTATACAATTTTTGAGGGCGTAAAATACATACATACTCAATCTACCTCCTCAAAATACCTGTAGAGTAGAGATTTTAATACACGTAACTAAATAAATAAAATAATTAATTTCAATCAAACTAAAAATACATAGCACACATTGTAAAAGAATCCATTAAAAAAACACTAAAAATGTTGCGTCATGCTTTAAAAAAACTGTGATGAAAATTCAATTTGACTTTTCTGTGCTGTTCTTTTATTATATGATTTTAAAAAGAATGTTATAATGGGCGCAATTTAGGCGTTGCTTGAGAAGAAATGGCCTGAAGTCAGAAGAAGGCCGATTATTATCTATACCGTCTGTTACATCATTGTTTATCTATTGCTATCCATTACCGAATCAAATGATCGTGGTTATACAAATACATGTAACTACGTAGATAAAGAGTATCGAAGATTATTTTAAAAGAAAGTAGTCTTTAAGTTTATACGTTAACATAACAAGCGTAAGAGATATCACCCTCAAAAACATCCATGTAGATCACGAAGAAGCATCATGAATGTCGATTGATTAAACCCTTTAATGCCCAATATACGATAAATCGCAATTTAATTTTGTAAATAAAATATAAATTTTGTTAGCTGGGTTTCGAAACCCAGGTAAAATTTAACGTAATTGATTTTTTGCTTAAAATTTGCGATTTTGTATTAAAAATAAAATGTTTTTCTTGGAAATAAGTATATGGTTTTGAAAAGAAAGGAGTTATTGACAGGTAAGATGTTTAAAAAACTTTTAAAAAAGTACCTTCATGTCACAGTTTACCAGCATTTTTTTTGTTATTAATTTTTGTTGTTTTTATTTATCCACAGCGTCAAATTGTTTTACGTATTGTACATAAAATGTTCTAGGTTTAACTCCCACTCTGCCGCAACTTGATTTCTATTTTCTTGATTGAAAAACTTATAATTGAAATATTTATGTACCTTTACCATAGGAATACGAATATTTATAAGATGGATGAAACTGACATAAATATAATTAAGTTTAGGAGCTAGGCTCTTGCTTTTACAGCTGTTTTCACCGTTGTTTGTCCAAAGCTAGTTTTTTAAAGATCTTTATATAACTTAAAGCTTGCCTTCTCTTTTAACTCACTTATAGCTCTTTCTTGGTCTTACTTTTTATTTCTTCTCTTCTATATTCCCCTTATTATCTTTATGATATGGGTATGCAATATCGACTGGCCCAGCTATTACTATTATTCTCATTTTTCCACTTTTATTCATTCCATTTCCACATAGCAATAATGTCCTTCTGTCTATGCTCGTTCACTTATATTACGTCATCTGTATCCCATCAAATACACATCCAAGAATCTGGATCGCAGGACTTGTCACCGTGCCTTTATATATACATATATTATATGTAATCAACGAACAAGTTAACACCTCACCGCGTCCATCTGGTGAGATACTTTATTAGGAGCGAAAAAATGTAATTTTTTTTTCCAAGATGGAAATATTAAAGCTTACCTACCAACGATGTATTAATTTATGTATTTTAATGCTTATCAGCAGGAAGGAAAGAAAGTAGAAGACGAAGCAATAAAAATAGTTCATAGAAATAAAGATTATATTCTTAATAAACTTATGAGATTATTAAAAGCAACAGATTTCTATTTAGAAAAAAAAATATCGTAAATCAATCAATTGTTATTTTTAAAAGCTATAAAATAAAAATCGCAAAGTTCGTGCTTTAATTTTATTGATTGGGAGTTTTTGATGTTTACATCGCAAGAAAATACGAGTATCGTGTTACACATTGTATTTAGGTAGACAAAAATTAGATTTTGAGTTTCGGGCTATGTCCAAAAGTCAAATCAAATGCTTCGAAACATTAAGTAAATTATCTTTCAAATAAATATATGTTTGGACAAATCATTACTTATTTATTCGGATATCAAAAGGTTAAAATTGTATCATTACCTTTTATTTTCTTCGCAATGTTATTACTCTGTATGCCGTGGTCGTGAATCCCAGACTTCCGCTCATCATTTGATACCTACGATAAAGCAAGACAAGACGTGTGCATGTCTCGTCCGTCAGCTCTCAAACCATATCTCTTCTCACTCGGCGTGATTTATTGTAGATTTGGCAAGATGAGACAACGTTTTGGTCAACTACGGAAAGAACATAACAAGCGAACAGACACAAAGGTCATTTTTCGATGAAAGTTTCCCATACAAAAAAGGCTTTAGAATGTATGGACGATCTGTGCTGATTCATGTATTTTTTACTAACTGTACCTGGCTATGCGTTTCTGTGGCACAGTCTAGTTGTAATGTAAAAGAAAGAACACGTTCTAATATATTTAATTTTACAATGTTTGAGAATAATAATAATAATAAATCTGGATTTTTTATATAGCGCCATTTTCGTAAAATACAACTTCAAGGATGCTTCACTGTGATGAATTGGGGAAAAGATAGTGGAAATGATTTGGCAAACAATTTTTTTTAAAGATCATTTCACTCTCACTATTTCTAATTACTGATAGAAGATTATATTTCACACCATCGGACTCGTAACAGCAAAGCCACGCTCGCCAAAATTAGTGCGCTAGTTGCGACCGGTAAGATCTTTGCCCTTAGCAGTTGTTGTAGCCGATCGAAGCGTGAGACGTCTGCCAACCAATTCGTCTGGAATACACTGCTCTTTTAGATACTCTGATGCCATATTATGTATTAATTTATACATAAATTGGTGTAGCAATGAAAATATAAAAATCTTTGAAAGAACAATGCAATCGAAAACATTGAAAACGCTAAGTGACAGAGGCTGTCAAGAAGCATGCTATCCACCATGAGCAATGTTTACTATTGCGTGCTTTGCTGTTACATTCTACAGTTGGCGATCGGGTTTGAAATTTCGTGTAATACCATGTTTATTTTAAAGTATGCATGTTTATTTTTTTTATATATTTATGGTACAGATTTAAAATTTAGGATATAATAAGCGTTAAAAAATAACAATGTACAAAAGAACTGCCATAGATAGTTAAAAACTCGTTAATCTTTCAAATTCGTTCGGAGATTGTCATTTCAACAGGTTCCTGTAAGGACTCTGAAAGCATTGTAAAAAGATGTGGCGCAAAGCAAGCCAAGTCACGATATTCATCGTCACATTTGTAATCTGTCTCTCGATATATCGGGAATAGCTGCCACAATTTAGTTCTGCTGCTGGGCGTAGTAAATCCTAATCGTGATTGATCTTGTGCAGGCGTAGTCAAATAACGGCCCGGGGTCGGCGAAAGGATCTCTCTTTATTTCATCCCTTATGTATCAAATGATACTAGCTTATTAAATAACTATCACGCCGCTTCACCCGCAGGGGTAGACAGAGATAATAAAACGCCATACCACCCTGTCTTTGCAAATATTTTTCGCCTCTTCCCCATTCATGCATCTCCTCTGGTTTTCCTGTTTTCAAGTTTTCCTCGGTCTTCCTCTGATTCTATTTCCGATTAGATTCGCCTTTTTTTATGTATTTTTATGTATCAAACATTAGCAAACATTCGTTTGATAATGCCCTAACAAGGCGAAACAATTGTCACAATATAATTTTTATGTGTTTTTGTTAATAAAATACAACTTAGTAGACTCAAAAATTCTGTGTTTGATTTAAAATTAATACATAAATTAAAATGGAGTTTTTAAACGCCAAATCAATAAATAAATAGATTCGCCTTATATATTTTTTATCGTTCTTTCCTCACTCATATGTTCCATGGGTCCAAACCATCTCAACACACCTTTTATTAATTTCATCGATAATGCCTTGCATTCTTTCCTTATGTCATCATTCGAATATCTATCAACTATTAAGGCCTTACTCGCAAACACAGAATTCAATCAGCGGCCGACCGTCGGAGAGGTCTCACATATTTTCACGCCCGATTTTTTTAAAGAATGTACATTGGATATATTTTGGTTTTTAGAATACATGTTTATATTTTTTTAACTCCTTACCTTTCAACAACTCTTTTCTTTTCAAAACCATATAATTATTTTGAAGAAAAACTTATTTTCTCAATGCGAAAATGGTGTTTTAATAAAAAAAATAATTACGTAATATGTTACCTGGATTTAGAGAAAATTAAGTTGTAACTTACCAATACTGGGCCTTAAACGCAAACTGAGAAATCGTCTTACTGATGAGAACCTGGAAACGTGCTAATAATATCGAAATACAAACCTGACTTGATCAAAGTTTCAAAGGAGATGTAAGGACATTATTCGCAATAAGTAGTGTTATTATGGGTATCGTGGTAGTAGACGGTATTATTATGGGGGTAGACGGAGGATATCGTGAGGTGGGGACGACAACGAAGACGATACTGGAATGATCATGTAAACAGAATGTCAGATGTCAGACTTCCACGTATCGCCCTTCAAGGAATCCCTGAATGACGCAGACCCCCAGGCAGACCTCCAAAAAGCTGGAAAAACAGCTGGGAGTCAACATCCCAAGAGCTACAAGCGGAGGCACAAACAGATCCTTAGGATCTAGAAAAAGAAGAAGAAGAAGAAGATAGTATAATTCTAACAGATTTGGTTCTCACAATTGATGTAATGTGCATATTTGGTTATTTGGCTTATACGTTTGCCGACCACTGGGTTACCTTCACTACCTTCAGTACTACTATATGTATTACATACAACTGATCCTTCAATTTATTGTAATACTTTTATAAATGATTTTTCTCTATTAATTCGGTATTCGCAATGAAACATTCAAGGCTCGGAACTTTTATATAGGGCAAAGTGTCTTAATATTTTATATTCCGATAAAAGTACAATTATTATTAATTCATACTGTAAACTAGCACGAAGATAGAATCGCGTTAAATGTTCTGCGATTTTTTTTCGCTCTTTTGCAACAACCTCAAGGGCGCTCCCAATACAGAATCCGCATCAAACTGATTTAACAGAAACCGATGTGATGAAAACTACGCCTTGAAAATACTTCTCATTGCAATGAGAATTTATTTAGATAATTACACATATTTTACCCCCTTGCTACTAGTGTCATTTCTCGGTTTTAAGGAACTGAATTTTCATCAATTGATTCGGCAGTCACGTTGTGGTAAAACCTATCTATTTTTAATTAAAATAATTAAAACCTACCCTCATCATTTGATGCGGAATGCATCGAAACACTGTCACTGTAGATTTTTAAAAATAGTGGTATTTACCAAGTAAAAATTTTGATTGAAAATGAACTGAATTCTATTTATTTTTTCTTCATGGTACCTATTCAATAGTACTTAAAAATTTGTTTATTTAAATCCGCAAATATTCTCTAAATTAAGAATAAAAAATCTAAAAGAATGCACAAATTAATGCTTTTAATCGTATGACATCCCATATATCCCATTTAAAACCGAGTGGATATGTCTACTGTTAAAAAAAATACGGTAGATATATCCGGTTTTTATGTATGTCGCATGGCACTTTATGTCCTAAAAAAACAAAATTAAAAAAAAATGGTAGCAGCATTAAAACGACACTTAATCTATATTCTCTCAGTTTCTTGGTGTCCAGTTCCTCCGCGTTGAACTCCCGGAGATTTCTTTTAACGAATTAGACAAATTTTTCGTAATCCGAAATATTTTTGGTAGGATCTTTGTTCGTATCCCGAATCGATCGTAAACCGAGATTCCACTCGATATTATTCCGCTATAATCTAATATTAGATTCTTTTTTGTATCTTACTCAGATCTTGAACGCATACATTAATGTGTTTTTTATTTAATTTTTCAAAAAAAATATAAATCATTTTCGAGAATACGGTTGCAATATTTCTCACAATGAAAGGGTTAATCCACGTTAATCGATTTTAAATTATTCAAACCTTTTTGGATTATATTTTGGTAGCCAAGTACTATGCAGTTATCATATCAATAACTGTTAATCATGCCGAATTATACGATTACGGTACGTGCACGCTATTCCTTGAATACTTCAAAATTATTACAATGTTATTCATTGCACAAATTGCAATATACATTAAATGTGTGTGAAATTTTCTGCATCTGATATATTGGTCTTTAATTTCATCCACAACCAGGGGTTTTTCCATGTAACACGGTGGAACGGTGTTCCAGCACCTTTTTTCACGGATATTTTTTTTATTTTTTATTTTCAAAATCCATTTGACGAAACAATGTTTGCGCTTAAGTAATTACAATCTGTGTTTATATAATTCGTCAAAATGATAAAATATGGTACATATTGTAATTAACTACTTTTCTTAGTAAAAAGCTTTACATAAAGTGAATTCCGGGACCTTTTTTGTTTTAAAAAAAATCCCTGGGTATAAAATAAGTAATAATAATAATAAATCCCTTACCGCACCGCAATGGTGCATAGGGAACTGCTTCATATAAACGCAGTGTTATCTCGATCGATTACACATGAAGGAAAGGTGATCAGCCCTCCACTTCAGGTACCAGTCCAGTGTAATATTGAATAAATATTAGAGTGAAAAAATCACTTATATTTATTAAACCCCTCTGGGAATCGAACCCGGGACCTCCAGAACGGTAGCCGAGCATGCTGACCATTACACTACGGAGGATAAAATAAGAAGTGCAGAAAAACCTAATTAGGCATAGGAAAAGCGGAGTTGTTTAAGATGTAATTAAGATGATGGGGTATATACCGAATAAATATAAATATATAAAAAAATTATAAACCTTCAGTACCAAAAATGTACCTGATGTAGTGTTTTCAGGTTGACTTACTTATATCGAATAACACCTTTTTTACGTGTAATTTATTTATCATAGGTACAAGTCGGGGTTTGCAATATTTGCCGCGGCTCGCGCGTGATCCGAATGTAGGCTAACATGTCTGTACAATACACAGAGTGCAATCACTGTCAAGAGAATAAACCGACTTTGCTACAATTTAAATAGCTTATACATAGGTTAACAAACATTGTTACTTCCACTTTCCGCTTAACAAAGGCTACCTACCTAAATACTGTATAGAATGTGTTGTAATAGGTTATGCGAGCTAAGGTAATAATATTAATGGGTAATAAAGCAAAAACAAATACATTCTGTCTATTATAACAACAACAAAAAATATCGTATGTTACTATGGATACATTTTATATTATATTAGAGTATCTATAGAAAATTGAAAGAGATCACGGTCCAACATAAGTGAAACACCTGTAGTTTATAAATCTTTCATTGCTTTCAATGGAAATAACATTGGTTTACTTCGTAGTGTAGATTTTAAGTATAATTCTAGAATTTTGGTTCTAATGATTAAAAAAAATTAAACCGGTCATTCATTGCACAAATTATATTATACATTATATCGCTCACTCCTTTCAAGAACGTCATAAATCAAAAATCGACAATTTTCAGTTGTGCATGTTTTCGGAATGCCCAGAAAATGTACTATATCCCAGCAAAAGCGGCATATTTTTAACTTAATATTTACCCGCTACAGGGTAGTAAGTGTTGTTTTTGCATTTTGAAGAAAACGTATTGTTTAATTATTTTTTTAAATATACTTAATATTTTTCAAATGGAGAAAAAACCTTCAGATTTCACCTAAAAAGATCTATTGCACAGTAAAAAGTTCTATAAGTGGCTTGATATTTATTTTTAATATATTGTATTATATTTTTAAACTTAAAAAATGTTCTCCTGAAAAATCAAGTTTTTTGATATATGACGTTTTTGAAAGGAGTGAGCGATATGTGTGTCAAATTTTCTGCATCTGATGAATTGGTCTGCATGCACAACATGAATAATTTTGGCTATCAATAACATTGTGAATTTCTTTGATACAGCACATCGTATATATAGAATCTCACCACATATTTTGTTATTTTTAAACCGGTCAAACCTTCCAACAAAAATTACAAAAATAATGCCAGTAAATTTATGGTATCGATTTTTTCCTGATGTATATAAATGTGTGTGCGTGAGTGTGTGTAAATAATTTCTCTGTGTTTTTTTTAAATTTGTCATTTTTAGTTGCCATTCTAATGTAGGTACAAAAACATTCTGATTTGGAATCCCAAATTGGTAATGAATTTTTCTTTTGTAAAATTTACTTACAGATACAGAGAATCTAAAACAATGCTTTTATTTGTAAAGAATGTGTTTCTTCTTGTAATATGAAAGTCGGAATTGAAAATCCGAAAACAGCGTTCCGAAAACGGAAGACGCCCGTTTGCGCATATACTAAACGACACTTTACTCGTGGTTATTTTATCTGTGACTAATTTCTGACGTTTCGATTCGGGAGTGTGCGCGACTCCGCGGTTTTTGTTTGTTTACTAAGCATAAGCGTGTTTTAAAAAAACTTATTTCCACAATGTTTTATAAATTGACTTGCCTTGTATTTTTATCTTCCCTCAATTATGGTTAGTTGTAACATTTTTTCCGTAAAAAAAAGTACACGAGTTCAAGTGTTTTGTTTTTGTATGTGGGTGTGGTTATTGTTATGTCGAGTATTTTATTGATGAAATCACCGTGTTTATTTTAATATTTGGCTAGGTTACAAAGAACAAGGGGTGCCTTGTAATTAAGGAAATTTATATGTTTAATTATGTTTTGGAATATTTCAGGATTATCCCTAATGTGCTATCAATGTTCACCCGGCCTTCCGGGTTGCAACCCCTTTAACTGGAGAGGAATGGGATATCTAGGTTCCGTTTGCCCGGAAGAAAATGATATTTGCGTGAAGTTGATTGAGAGGAAAGGAGGTTTGTAATTCAATAATTTCCTAATGAGACTTTTCTAGACCTTACTTATTCTAAGTGTCACTCAGATTTTTTTAACACTCTTGAATTTAGCATTTAGTATAAATTGTTTTAAAATTACTACTTTTGACAGTTTTTCACATCTGCAAAAAATCCATTGTTTTTGAACAATGACCATAAATTTTAAACTAATAGGAATTTCAAAACAAAAATTTCAGAGATATTCATTTTTAGTCTAAAATATTTAAATCTTTGATCCGTGTATTCAATTCAGGGCCACATATTATTTGGTTTAACTCTTACCACTGTAGGCCAGACATTCTGGCCCGTATGATTCTAACAGGCAGCTCAGTGGGCGACAATGTCTGGCCCGGCGCATGTATAACTTTAATCACTGATTTCTCTATCACCCAACTATATTCTACCAAAAAATATTTCAGATAAATACAGTTAATCTTAATTAACATGGTCCTACGAATTGCCAGACAGAGTGTCGCAAAATTAGGGAACCAAAATATTTATTTTAATGGTAGAAAAACGTCACATTTTTTTTAACAGAGTAGCTGATCAGTTATGATAAAAAATGGTCAGAGTGGAAAAGGTTAACCTTTTAGTGGCATCTGTGGGCAAAATCTTAAAGTAATTTTGATCTGACTAATCTTTTTTACATTCAAAGTGTGACATTTGCAGACTCGTATACGAGTCATCCATGGCGAATGCGATAATAAAGTAATAAAATTGGTTTCACTGGCACTTATATTTTTTTCACTTTAGCCAAATATCTATAATAGTATGAATTAACACAAGAGTTATTTGAGTATTTTTAACCGGATCCACGCGGCTCGCATAACCGTATGTGTTTTCACAAAACATGCCCCATACGCGGCTGACATAAGCGTATGTGTTTTTACTTTGCTCCAAGTTTGGAACCTCAATTCAACTTGGAGGGATTTTTTCATGGTGTGGAACTTTAGATAAAATAATACGTCAATCCTTGGCCTTATGACATCTGTTGAAATATCCGACTAATAATTTGTAACATCACAAGGATAAATAAAAGAACAGATCCCTGATTTTTTTTGAGGTCGATAATTAGTCCGTGCCATAATCATGCCCTATATCTGTCTCACTCTCGACGCTACGCATCGGCAGTGGGTAAGAGTGACACACAATGCGTGCTTTGATTTATTTATGTTACGATCTTATTCCTTTATATTAGGATATATTTCAAGAATAATGTGACACAAGTGCATTATAGAGTACCAAAAAGGCACAATGAATCCCATTGAACGTTTTTGTTTAGGAAAATAAATCGTTTCTTAACTATTAAAAGTAACATGATAATAGTAATCATTATATCTAACATGATAAAAGTAATCATTTAAAAACAGCGAAACCACCGCGCACTGGCGTCTCTTAGGAACAAAGTTAATGCGGTTAAAAGGTTAAAAGTATTTTGATGTATGATCAACTTATCTCCTCCTTTTTAGCTGACGAATTTGTCACCCGAGACTGTCTTAGCAACCTTCAAGCATTCCGCACCGACATTCCTGCTGATCAGTATGAAGGATGTCGACCGGCATCCTTTGACCCCCGACTTTCCAACTATGTGAACAACTCAATCAAAGAATATGATGTTAAAAGGTGAAATTTATTTTACTTATTTTATACTTATACCTTTTCAATCCAGTTCCATTTTGCAGATGCTCAATTTAAGTACTTACTTACACTTACAACCAATGCCATTCTTTATTATAAAAGTATTCTCTGGTTAGCTATAATAATAGTGTGTTCCGTGTGTTCACCATACTTCGGTAGTGTAAAGGCAAAGGGGTATATCTGTCTCAGACCAAATTTTACAGGAGAGCAAAAAAAAACTTGTGAAATTAAATAACTCATTTTTTTAATGTGTTTTTATGTGTACATATCTTGAGAAAACTAAATAAGTATTGCAACTACAGCTTTATTCTTTTGCCAGGTTATGGAATACATTATTTTATACATTTTGTGGATCAAACATAGGAAATGAAAAATTTGACAGACATACCCCTCTGCCTTTACACTACCAATTTACAGATTAATAAAATAATAAAACCCTTATCCGCACCCAATGGTGCATAGGGCACTGCGTCATATAAACGCAGTGTTATCTTGATCGTTTACACATGAAGGAAAGGTGATCGGCCCTCCGCTTCAGGTACCAGTCCAGGGTAATATTAAATGAATATTACAGTGAAAAAATCACTTATATTTATTTTACCCCCCTTGAGAATCGAACCCGGGACCTCCAGAACGGTAGTCGAGCTTGCTGACCATTACACCACGGAGGTGGACACAGATTACAAAAGTGAAACAAATTGGTTATTATGCAAAGTCCACTGTTATGAGCATTCAGAAGTAAAATGTTTGCGCAAGATATTCAAGAGTGAATTAATTTGTTTATAAATATTTGTTAACATTTTTATTTCTCATCTTTTCATGGTGCATATTTATATTATATTTGCATTAATTTATTAATTATTTAATTATTTACTAGGTGTAGATTTAAAACATTAACAATGAATCCCACATAAGGATAGCATGACTATATCATAGTCATACAGGAGAAAGTGCATATTTTCACAAAAAAGTGATTATTGAATATTTGATATCTTACTAGCTTAACATTGCCCTGAAAAAAATCCCGAAGCGATTTTAAACTTGGAAGTACAATATAATATATTGACTTATTAAAAATGACTAACTTTATTGTTTTTTTTCTTGCCAAGCAAAAGTGATTTAAATAGCCCTCCTGAACATTTTACGTTTTGTTGTTGTTGTTGTCGCGAGTGTTTTTGCCTAGAATTTTCACTCATGAATTACATGAAATTATAGTAACTTTAAATATAAAGAGTAAATCCACTCACAAGTAGGCATAGGCTATGAAACTTATAAAGTTGAAGCCTGAGTAGGGACATGATAAAGGGTGTTGCATAAGCCGTAGCTAGATTTCAGAGTCACTTGGAAGTTAGGTAATTCAAAAAAAAAAAAATCGTTTTGTTTGTTGGTCACTTTCTCCTGTATGACTACGATATACTCTATGGTATGAAGCTAGTTTTGATAATTTTAAACCAAAAAAGTAAAACAAGATGTAAAACAAGAAAACAAGATGAATGGTAAAAATATTGAGAAAAACCAAGTAAAATATGAAAAATAAGAAACAAGATTAAAATAAATGTTAATTCATAAAATTAAGTTTTTTTTAGTTATTTGCTATTTATATGAAACCCAGTTTTTTTTTCAGAATACGTTTTTGTACATAAACCCAAAAGATTAAACTTTGTACCATAATTTATGTAAAATGCTTGACTTCGGAATGTTTTTTGTACTGTATGCATCTATATTTTTCTTTTCTTTTCTAGGAATCACTATGATCAGACAACTTGGTGTTTCTGTTTCCTTGATCATCGGTGCAATGGAAGTACTACAATTACGTTATCCGCAGTATTATTATCGTTATCAATAATCTGGACTTTTGTTAGAAATTTATAATTCTCGCACAGAATTAAACTTTGAAAATATAGATACATATTGGAAGAAAAAGTAATATAAAAAACACACTTTTTTCATATTTAACAGTCCACTTCAATTATCTTTTGAAATCTCCTCTTCAAAAATAAATACATATTTTGCCTCAAGATTTTTATTTAAAAAAAAAAAGTATTTGTAATGTCGGTAATGGGAAATTTGTTTTTTTTTTTGAGTTTTGATTTTACGTAAAATGGAATATAAACATTTACAGCACATTTAAAAATCATGTCATTATACACCATTCATAGCCTAAATAAAAAATAAATGTCATTAATTTTTATGCATTTCTTTCTGCATTTATATAGACAAGAAGCATATTGATACGTAATGTGAAATAAATATCAATGTTTTTTTTTGCTGCGGCATATGATTTTACAAATGCATGTAAAACCGAATGTTTCTATTCAGAACTCATTTATATCAATGAAAATTTTTAGACGTGTCATAAAATACACTGATTTCCTGAGTACGTACTAATTAAAATATTTTTTATCCGTCCTTAAGTAGGAATCAATAATAAATCTATTGTATAATCTCCTTTTGCATTTGTTAGATTAAAAGTAATATGAAGCTATTTTTTATTACCCCCATTCATATTAAATGTATAAAAAAACAATTTCTAATACATATGGTCTTGTTTATTACTTTTTTTAAACAGTCTGTTAAATTATTGTTTATTTGTACTTTTGTATATTTGAATGTAGATGGAGTGGTAGTAGAATTTAACATATAGAATCTCATTGAATACTGTTTAAACTGTATATATAAGATTATTCATATTTTGTAACGACCACATGTTATTTTTCTGTCTTAAGTAGTTTGTTTTTGCACTTATATTTGTTATTTAATTACTATTAAGAATGCCTTAATGAAACTAAAAATTAAAATAATAATACATCTATTAAAAAAGTGCCTTATGCACCACATTAGGTGTGGAATAATTAAAATGGTAATATTTCCATGAATGAAAAACTTAACATAAGGTTAGTTTATCGAAGAAAAAAAATTATGTCAAAATATTTTTTATTAAAATAAGATCTGAAATGAATATATAATGAGTACATATTATGCATCAGTTTAGTGCAATATGAAACCGTCCTTTTTATGCACATTATCACCGTCCTTTTGTATACATTTAGAAAAATGTAATTTATAATATTTTTTATAAATAAATAAGTTTGAAAAAAATTGCTTTATTTATTTTTTGTAATCTTTTGAGCAAAATTGAGAAAAAGTTTGGTATATTTTTGTCTGCGTCAGGTGGATTTACAGTTGAGATATTTAGATCTAAAACAGCTGAGACATCGATTAGAGTTTTTCTATGACCAAACTAAATAACACCTCACCTAATTTGTCAGGTAAATTAAAATATCCTGTCCGACCTGAAAACCTTGTTGGTGTTGGATATTAATAAATACATATTTATATATATAGCGGCCAATAAACCGCTAAACAATAGCAAATTCTCAGAATCCAAAAACTGCAACTAAGTAGATAAAAGGGAGGCAGTGACCGAGAACAAAAGAAGTGCAACGTCTAGTGAAAGGCAACCTGGATTTGTTTTGACTAGCACTTTAAAGACAAAGGAACAATGGGTTCCCAAACGATATAAAAGAGGAACAGCCTCGGACGACATATCTCATTCCTCCACCGGAATCGCTACTACGAAGATCGACCTCTCACTCCTCCGCCGGGAATCCGCCAAGTAACACCGTCGCCGTCACGAGACCGCCGCATCAAGACCTCGCTACGATCTCCAGTCCCACCGTCACGAGACCGCCGCATCAAGACCTCGCTACGACCTCCAGTCCAGCACCCGCGTCAGCTTCACGAAGACACTCCGTCCGTTGATCAGACCGTCGTCCTCGTCACCACATCCCCAAAGTGGTGACCCCGATGACTACAGAACACACGCAACCTTCCGAGAAGCAATCGACGTGATCGCCCAGCGTCTCCACACACCCCCAAAGTGGTGTGCCGACTATAGAACACGCAACAACCTTCTGATCAAGAAACATCGACATCGGAACCATCATCGTCATCAGCATGAAATTCGACAAGATGGCTCGGAGAAATCAGCACACCAGCGGAGCAACAACCGAGAGAAACCGCTCGGACCCCGCCATGCTGTCCCGACAAAACTAAACCCCCTGGTGGAGGGATGAGATCACAACGCAACATCTGATATTTCAACGATTGAGCAGCAGCCTAACTATGACCTTCAACACCAGCCTAACCACAACCTTCAACATTGGACGAACAACGACTTTCAACATCGACCGATTGCCGCTAACTCCACACAAATCCCCGTGTGGACAGCGAAAACGCAACCGATACCTGGACGGTGAAATAATCACGAAGCTTGATTAATCACCTAATCCAGATGAATCCGTGCTCTTCAGTTACCGAACGTCTACGCCTCGACGCACCGGTTCACACGACTCTTCGGATAACTGCAGACACACACGGATCGCTTCAGGCTCCTCAGTTATCGAACGTCTACGCCTCGATCGAAACAGGCTCAAAGGACTCTTCGTAACTTCAGCCACATGGAGACGACAAGACACATCATAAACAACACGTTGTAACAAACGATACTCTTCGGTACGTCAAACTTCTGAATGAGGTTCGTACCTGAGTCAATCAGTCAGCCAATGCAAGATTTTAACTCGACCTAGGACAATGAAGGAAATTAATTTACAAGAAATATTTCGAAGCGAACTCAGAAACAAAAACAAACAAAGGCAGCTCAATTATTGCGAAATACAATTCCAAAAATACCGACGAAGCGACAGGAGCGATAAGAAAGGAAATTTACGAGTCAGCTGATTAAAGAACAATGGCAATAAATGCAACTTGAAACGACACGCGCCAGAGTGAAGGACATCCATTGCTATGGTCAGCGTTTCATACAGAAAAACAGCGTCAGCATACAACAACGAAGAGTGTTATATTTATTAATAACCGTATGACACATTTTGCCGACAAGGCAATCGACGAACGACATTCAAGTTTTAATACTTTGTGGACGAAAAGCACACAGCAAAGAAGAAGGGAAAATCACTCAAACAGTGACGGATAACGAATCGTGAAAACTTTTTCACTGGGCCCGGGGTATATAGCGGCCAATAAACCGCTAAACAATAGCAAATTCTCAGAATCCAAAAACTGCAACTAAGTAGATAAAAGGGAGGCAGTGACCGAGAACAAAAGAAGTGCAACGTCTAGTGAAAGGCAACCTGGATTTGTTTTGACTAGCACTTTAAAGACAAAGGAACAATGGGTTCCCAAACGATATAAAAGAGGAACAGCCTCGGACGACATATCTCATTCCTCCACCGGAATCGCTACTACGAAGATCGACCTCTCACTCCTCCGCCGGGAATCCGCCAAGTAACACCGTCGCCGTCACGAGACCGCCGCATCAAGACCTCGCTACGATCTCCAGTCCCACCGTCACGAGACCGCCGCATCAAGACCTCGCTACGACCTCCAGTCCATCACCCTCGTCAGCATCAAGGAGCTACTCCAGTCAGCCCGACCGTACATCTACGCCACCGCTACGCCGTGCCGTCTCGTGTAACATTTATGGTTAAATAAATATCTATTCAACACGACCGTCTTCCTCCTCGTCACCACCTCCCCAAATATATAATAAGTAAAACGTATTATGAGAGAGCATACGTAAATATTCAATACCATTTTGTGTTAATATTAACATTATACTCATGTATTACTTAAAATTCTTACAATGAATTCAGAAATTTGCAAAAATATATTTAAAAAGAGTTCATTCTAAGTTTTGGTTACGATATCAACATGCATTTTTTCAGATTCTGAAGGAGTGTCACCATATACAATGTCACAAGGAGTTAAAAGGTCAAAAGTTACTACTTGTAACCCAAATTATATATGCCTTTATAAATACTTTATAAGGAAATACAAAACAATACACAAATTTAATTTAAATTTAAATATTTTATTCATTTATTAACAACAGCTAAATCTATCAACAGAATGTATGATCATAAATGGATAGTAAAAATAAATACATCTAATAGCACCATGTAGGAAAGATATTAATACGCAAATCTCATGTCATCTTTGTAGCCTATTTTATCCAAGTTGGGTACACATGCGTAGTTTATCATCGGAGGAGGACCACACATTAACACGAGGACATCATCTCCTGGAGGGAACATGTGTTCACGTATCATTTCTTCACTGACATGCCCAGAACAGTATTTCCATTCTGAAAGCGCAACCGATTGTATGTATGTATTAAGTTAGAACACTTGGACCTATGTAATGTAATAGAAGTAAAAATGTAATAGAAGTGCTTTCTACAGAATAGAAAAGGGAAAAAATGGATGAAGTTATCTATGAATTTTAAATGCATATATGTAGTACCTTTTTAAAACCTGTAAAAAAATTAGAACCCTTTTGATTTTTTTAAATAGAACTATAACTTTACTTACAGCCAAAAGTTTAACAACATAAAGGTCTAAAGGAATATCACTTTCTGATGCCCTGATAACACAATTGAAGATAAATAATGAATAAATAATCTTCATTCAGGAAAAGTTATTAACCAACAAAAAGTATGATGACCTTTCTTTATCTATAACACCTGAACATGTTACATAATTTTTTAATTTTCAGAAAAAAAATATATGACTTCTATTTTATTAATTAGGGTGTAAACTAGACATGGGAGATTGAATTAAATAACTTGAATGAATCACAATTTCTTTAAAAGAATTTTCTACTGAATACGGTTTTCGATAAAACCATTTAAAACTTATCACACCAATCAGTGAGATTGCATATTTCTAGCTCCAAATATATTTAACATCAAATAAGCCGGAAGGAAATATAAATTGAAAAAAAGTAATGAATACCAACTCGATTGGGTAACTGAAAAAGTAACAATTTCCCATCAGTTACACCTATAAAATAGTATCTAATGTATGCCACGTAGAAAAATGTCTAGAACACTCTAAAGCGTAAAAATAAAAGAAAAATCCATCAAATAAAAAGACATCAAATAAAAAAGTCCATCAAATAAAGCCATCTCATACCTTCTGGTGGAGTGTCCAATGTGTACCACAGCTTAAACTGTTGCGGATGCTCCTTCTGTACATCCTCCAATTCCTTTCTCACAAGAATATCTTTCTGTGTCTGGTTGGCAAACAGCAATCTCATCTGAGTGTTATCAGCGTTGTCTTTGCAGATATGCCTTATCAACTGAAGCATTGGGGTTATTCCAGTTCCTCCTGAGACATAAATTTTTTTGTGTTTAATTATAACATGTACAATGGTACAAAAATACTTAGTATAATATTTGAGTGATCTCACTAATAGAATGTGTGTTTAGGCAGGGAATTCGCTTTACAAACTTTTATGCAGACATCATTTAAGACTTCATCAATTGATTCGGCAGTCAATTTAATATCTATCCGTTTTCATTAAAGTTTTACTTGGTACGGTGTTTGAAAATGATGCGGAATGAAACAAAATTTGGTTAAAATAGATTTTAAGAAACAGTGGTATTAACCAAGTATAACTTATATTTAAAATAAATTTAAGATCATAAATAACATGGTAAATAAATAAATAGACTTCAAATAATAAACACTAGTGAACATGGACATACATAGTATATATATGGATATATCAGATTACGGTTGGAATAAAAAAAGCAGAATGATAAATTGAATAAAAAATGGAGTAAGTAATTCGATAACAAATTAATGCAAAGTATTTCGCATCCCATTATTTATAGTTCAATTTATGGTACACTTTCACAAACTTATCTAAAGAATTCCCGGGAGGCGCCATTGTTGCATTATTTAAAGCAAACTAATTTTAACCATCCAAAAATTTACAAAACTGTATGACTTTCTTCTACGACAATCAATTTACAGTTAAGATTGTGGAAGTTCATGATTTTATTTTGAACGCTTGTTTGATCCCATGTAGTATAAACGGTCACCATAGCATTTATTCATAATTTTGTGACTCTTGCTTGAACAGGAATGATCGTAAAATTAAAAATAAATAAATTTAGCATAACCAAACATAGCATAACCAAATTTATGCTAACAATTTCAGAGGTGTTTATACATTAAAAAAAAAGTAGTAGTATATAAGCTGCCATCTAAGGTTTCAACTGCAGTAACAGCAATACTAAGTATCGGAGAGAAGAACACAAAAGAGCTGTACGAAAAGTTATAAAAACATATATTATGGTAAAGGGAAATCGATTATCCATGAATCTCTTTCACCATCCATCCTGAAAAATTCTAGTCTAAAGGTTTATTTACTAACTTCACTAAAGAGTCTAGTGTAGTTAGTAAATAATAAAACAGTAAAATCATAAAGGTAACATGATATGTAATATATTCATTGCCAACAACTAGTGAACATAGTGAGAATATGTGACAACACAATATTACATATCTCGCCATCGTAAAAATAGATATTTGTGTTATTTCACGCACGATTTCTGTAACTTATTTTAAGATTACCTGCTATCATATTCAGCTTTTTAGCTACGATTTTAGTCGGCGGATCTTTACGTAATTTCTTAATGGCAAACTTCCCATTTCCATTGTATACTAGTCGGCCAGATGGTCCCCGGACGTCTATTGTATCCCCAATTTTCATGTTATCAAGATATTGAGATAACTTTCCTCCGTCCGGGAATCTGGGATGCACATTTTTAAAATAAACCTGTAAATAGTCAAACACTTTAGTAATGGACCCAACATGTTCGAATTCCCCATAAAAGCTTTTTAAAATTGTATATTTCTTGTCTAACTGCCAAAACTAATATCAATTTAATTTCCTTTTGATAATTTTTGAGTTAGTCATATTCATATTGGCTCACTTCCAAAAACATACAAATAACTTTCACAGATAAACTGTTGTAGCAGTCTATTAACGCAGGGTAACTATTAAAGTATTTACAATGAAAATAATAAAAATGTGTATTTAATACATTATATATTTTATCATACCTTAACCACCAAATCCATATAGCCATGATCATCATCACTCGAAACTGGGGTATATGATCTAATAACCAAATCTTCACCAATTTTTGCCGATAAATGTATATGTTGTCCAATAGGTAAACCTACAAACATGTAAAAAATACTATTTTATTTTGTATACAAGACTTTTGTAAGATGATGAGGAATATATATTTAAAATGTCAAACATTCACATTACTTTAATAAAAGCTCTTTGATATAAACACTTTTATATATAAATAATGAAAAAAAAGTGTAATGATGTACTTATAGATATACTTGTGTGAAATTTTATATTATTTTTTATCAGCTACATAATACAAAATTATTTTATCAAAAATACATCTTCATCAGTGGCGGTCTATGACTTTTTGTAGAAGGGATGCTGGACATCAAATGTTTATACTCGCACTTACTACGTACTAGATATCAAATATGCACATCTAGACGCCATCTCCATCAATCCATAAATCAATAATTATAGATACAAAACATGATCCATTCATTTTTATTTATTTAAATTATGAAGTAAATCGCAGGTTAATAATATTTAATAACAATTTGACTTCAGTATTCAAGCTCAAAAGCAGCAAACTGTCAAAGCAACGCGCGCACTAAGAACACTCCAATAGAGTATGTGATTATGTTCATTATACATATTGGTATTAAAGACGTTTTTTGTATGTTGGATGCTGTCTTTAATATCGTGTACAGTTGATATGGATGTTGGCTTGCGGATCTCAGTGCGCATACGCGGAAAGAACGTAGGTTCTGGCACTGTGCATGTGGTTTACACATCGCTTTCAGACCAAGTATTGCTTGCGTACATGCGTTTTACGCATTTCACAGTATTTGAGAATGTACGTGTATTTAGACTCGCCGGCGATCTTTGTATCGTGTCGTTTGTTGCGCGTACGCTGGGACGGGACGATATATGCACAATGTTTTATAATAATATTTGTATAACCTGGAAAACGGCGTTTTTGTAAAAAAAAACATATTAAGGTCACTGTAGAAATATCAGAATAATTAAATTGCAATATTTCTGTTTATGGATAGTAGTCCAAATATTTTTACTTTTAAATGCAAGGGATGCGGCGCATCCACAGCATGTATGGACGGACCGCGCTTGGTCTTCATCCCTTTTGAGATATTCATAATATCTTCGTGAAAACATAGAGGGTTAAATCTATTTATTGTGTACACAAAGGTTTGGAAATAATGAAAATACACAAACCTAAGACGTGTTCTTCTGATGGCAGCCCAAATCTGTACCTTCTGGTGTCATGACTGATTTCCTCGCGTTCTACCAATGGAAGGGCATACTTGACTGAGGAATCTTGAAGCGCAACCTTCTTCTTCTTTTTACCAGATACCAGACAGGGCAGGAAGTACGAAGCCATAATTATGGTTGCTATAACACAACCAATTCCTACCGCCAATTGTACGTTCTGCAACAACAACAAAAATACACCTCTAAGAAAACACTGTTAAATGAAAATGAATAAAATAGAAATAAGAATTATCTGTAGTTTATCTCTTCTTATCAATTTAAAATTGTACGTTATGAGATAGTGTTATATAGATATGTTTATCACATAAATTAAAAAGTATGTGAAACATAAAAAATCAATCATTAGTAAATCTTTTTTTTTTAAAAATATAAATCTGAATATGTCCCCCCCCCAAGTTGACTGGTGAATAAAGTGGAAATGTACTAACTATTTTTTTTTTGTACAAATAAATATCTCCAAAAAAAGTTGTAAGTAGTATTCCTCTACACATTTCTCCTTACCAACCCTGGCAATTTTTTTAAGTATCGAGTGTTGCAATAATTACAAAAATTGTTAAGTATCGGCTACACACTGAGTAAGTATGGTAGTAAGTTTCATATTAAAAATTACCTTACTTCAAACAAATAAATTTTAAAAGATTTGATAATATTCATCCATCATGGTAATACAATACAGAATAAAAATGACCTAACTTCAAACAAATTAATTTTAAAACATTTAATAATATTCATCCATCATGGTAATACAATACAGAAGCCAGTGCTTTATTTTTTTAAATATATTTTTAAAACAAATGCCCTTTCAAGAATTTCTTATATATATTTTTTTTTATAACCCTTGTCCGCACCTAATGGTGCATAGGGCACTGCATCAAATTGACGCAGTGTTATCTTGATCATTACTTACATGAAGGCAAGGTGATCACTCTTGCGCTTCAGGAACCAGTCCAGGGTAATTTTAAATACATATTACAGTGTTAAATCACTAATATTTATTTTCACCTCCCCCCCTGGGAATCGAACCCGGGACCTCCAGCACGGTAGCTAAACACGCTGACCATTACACTACGGAGGCGGACTTATATTTACTTTGTTATTAATTTCTAATTTTTCCTAAACGTCGAAAAAAATCTTTATCCCAGATTTCCCTAACTGATCATGCATTTTATTATTTTATTCTAACACTCAATTTGAGTTGATGTCACATAAATATTATGATAACTGTGCCCATGATTTTGAAAACTAGGAGTGTATTTAAAATAAATTAGATGAAAGAAACAAGTAATAAATTAGGCGGTGAATGACGCTTTCGGAGTTGTCTCAAGGGTTGCCATTGATGTTTAGGAGAGGAAAAAAATCGCGATTTCGCTAGCGGAAATACTCGTAGCAATCGTTAGTTTTCCTTTAATGATAAATTATTATATTCCCTTAATTTTTCAAAATGACTTATACAATCAAATGTAAGGTAACAAATAAATCAATGCAAAAATTCACACATTCAAGGCTGCATACATTTTTTGCCTAAAAATAAACAAGATATGATGCTTCAAACGTTCAAAGTTTTTAATCGGCTGAAAAAAATCCGCGGCCTACAGATTAGTAGGTATTTTCCGCAAATTGTTCGGAATTTTACAGGAAATATGGTATTAAAACACCCTTATATTAAAATTCCAAATAATGACTTAATTACTTTGTGGAATTAAATAAATGATAATTTCGTAAATTTTTACAAAAAAGCCGCGAAAGAGTTACTGACCGTGACGTCTTTGATATCGAAATGTTGGCAACCCTAGCTACGGCGCGAAAAACTGCGGAAAATTAACGACTGTGAACTATACTAACACTGTATTACGTATGTTACAAATTTACGGGAATTCATCAATGACGCAAACGTAAGAATGAAATGTAATGTTGGATGTTTTAGTAACTTTTATATCACAAAAAATAACAACAAAACAAAATAACGCAAATGATTTAGAAGAGTAAAGAGAATCATATCGACGGTCCCTACGTAAAGTACTCTACCTGCAAATCTGTTACTTTACAGGAGAGAGCGTGTAAGATTTTTTCAACATATTCTTTTTTATTAACTAACGGTTTTATCTGAAATTCTAAACTAGTATTAAGCATTCAAAAACACTATAAAATAATGTATTAAATCGTTTTTAAACTTTATGCTATGTCAAAATTAAGTAGTTAGCGTTTTAGTAGGTTAGTTCATTTCGAAAATTTGATGTAGATAGCATCTTATACGCCTGAAATCTAGGCGTAATTTATTTAATAATTTTTTGTTTGTTTATATTTGTAGATAACGGTCAGTTGAAAACATATACCAAATATCTCAAAATTGACAAATATGTAGTTAGAGCACTTTATGTAGAGCACGTCGATATATCAAGAACGCATATTTAATCAATTAAAACTCATGTATATTAAACAAAATTAAAATCCATGTAAAATCACAACAGGTAACTGTCTTATTTAAATAAAGATTCTACGAGTCAAAGAAGGAAAATTTTAATTTTAATCAAAAGTTCAAGGTGTTGTCAATTTTAATATTGAGGTAAGAAAGCGTTTTTTTTCAACCTAAAAATAATACAAATATAAATTCGTTATATTCATTAGATATGGTGAAAATATCAATCCTTTTTTATTAGGATGAATTAACTCTTTAAATAACTAGTTTTGAATAACATAAGAACATAAATGTACACATTTTATGTGCAACATAAAATCAAATCGATGTTCTTACTTCATTAGAAAACTATTTTAATATATAAAAACAAGTCGTAAGAAATTATATTGTAAATAACTATAGTCGTATATGTATAATTTAAATTCGAATTCTTTTTTACTCGCACCACGTCCGACCGGGAGCAGCTTTGAATTTAAAATTCGAAATTTGGAACGAATAAAAGGATTGCAAGATAAATATGTAGCGCGGTATACGGAGAGCATAAAAAACAATCCCTTTACCCTGTGGGTACATTTCCGCAGCACCACTCTACGTTTGTGTATGTATGAGGAGATGCATCAATGTGGAAGAGGTGAAAATTGTTTGCAAAGACAGATTGGTGTTGTGTTCTATTCTCTCTGCCTCCCCCTGCGGAGAAGTGGCGCACTGGTTAGTTAGTTAGTTGGTTGATTAAATTTAATTAATATTTAAAAGATAACACAATAGGAATGTTATCATTCAAAAAACATTACATAAAAATGTGTATAATTTTGAATGATTTGCATTTTTACTCACTATAAAAATGTGTAAAATCGAATGTTTTTCTCAATAAAAATATACCTAATACGTAGAAATAATGGGCTTTCATAACTTTTCTCACTATAGTCAAAAGGCGGGAATAAAATAAAAAAAGATCTGTGATTATTATTTTAATGTTTTTCGTCTGCGCAAGATCTTCGACAAATTGACCTTCACCGCGACTCACGATTATTTGTATAATATAAACAAAATGATCAGATAGCCACAGAGAAAAATCACGCCTGGAGCCACTCCCAAGGATTTCCACTGTCGAATTACAAATAAACACTCCACTTACAAAACTGTCAGTTGAATCTGCCATTTTTAGGTTAAGTTAACCTGAAGAGGAGATAAATGTACACACAGGAATCGAGTCGAACTGATATGTATTCACTATCACGATGTCAAAATCGCTCTCCTAATCGAGACGAACGGCACGTAGGTACTAAGTATATACAAGTAGGTACTGGCGTCGTTATCAAAATCACAACACTACGAGGAAAACTGGCCGCCAGGTTAACTAAAAATGAAGGTCGATTATATTAAAACTCGTACAATATATGTATTATGTACTTCTGGCTTTGGACTTTGGAGAACATCGTAGATCGTATAATGCGCTTAGTGCTTACACGCTTCAATGAAATTTAGGAGATGTGAAACTCAATATGCCATTTAAGACGCTGTTAATTTCAAAACCCCCCAAAAAGGAAATTCAAAAAGTTTGCGTTAAGATAAATAGATATACTTTTTGCAGTAGAATTCAATATACAATTTCGTAGCCCTTATCCGCCAATACGATGCAATGCCTTATGCATCACGATATTTACGTGAAAGCGAGGTGATCAGTCCTGCGTTTTAGGTATATTAAATAAATAATCCAGTAAATACCACTAATATTTCCCCCACCTCGGAAATCAAATAGAAATGTGAAATCACATAGATATCATACATTTAGGTGACTATCAAAAACTACCTGATCGAAACGTGAGTTTCAAAAACTACAAAATGGAACACACGGAAAATATGTTCAGAATATTGAAATTTGCGTAAATTGGGGTACAGAATTACTGATGTAAATACCAAATTAAAATCTTCAAAGAACATCAATACTTAAACAATAAATGAAGGTTTGATGCTATGGCTGTCCAACTATTTCATAGTCGTTTAAAGTGACTATCCATCTTCATCATATCATCAATAATAATAATAATAATAATCAATGATAATCAAATTTAGGACCTGGTACTTGTGATGTTTTCTAGTTTTATGTTTTATTGAGTTTAAGGAGTTATGATATAGAATTTATGTATGACACAAATTGATCGTCTCTTTTTTTTTTAAACAAATTAAAGTGTAAAAACGAAATAAGACAAGGATAGATTTACGATGTTTTTAAATACAAATTTAAAAACGGTTTAAAAGTATAAATTTAGTTGTCATAGGATTAATAGATTTCCAATCAGCTTGAGTTGCTAATAGTAATATCATTAAACATGTATTTTTATAAGAATGCAGTTTTTTAATCTAGATATTTTATAATGATTAAAGAAAACACTTCGTTTTTTACCACTTGAGTAACGAAAAAACGAAGTGTTTTCTTTAATCATTGTAACATGTCTTACCACAAAGTTAATGCCGAAACAATAAATAAAATAGATATTTTATTTTTATTTTCACCGCCACTGAATGTTAAAATTAGAAGTTTCAGTGGCAGATCAATATCCTAAGTTAAATTAATATAGAGCAGACCGACGTTTGACTCATCTCTCGACGAGGTAACTTTTATGGATTTCATAATATTTTCTATTCAATTATGATGTGGCATTTTCATATAGCGTTAAGTTGTTTCTTTAAGAGTTGTGATTGTTTGATTTTTATTATTATGGTTTCTGGAGGGGGTGGGAAACGATTTTTTTTAACGTAAACTTTACTCAAATGGGCTATCAAAATTTTTATTGAGTTATGCCACGCCCGAGTTCCTCGGATCTCAAAATCAGCAATTAAGGAATATGCGAAGGAGAGATCAGACGTCGTTTCGCCATCGCCAAAAGTGCCATGTCTAATCTAGATAAAATCTAGAAAGACCGGGGTGCGAGTAACAACACCAAGATGAAGCTTGTCAGGAGCTTGGTCCACTCCATTTTTCTCTGTGCTGCTGAAACATGGACCATAAAAGCAGCAGAAAGGAGACAAAATGACGCTTTCGAAATGTGGTGTTGGAGGCGCATATTCCGAATTCCATGTACAGATAGACGAACCAACGAGTCCATTCGCTAAGAACTACAATTGGATAGCTTGACTCTGGCTAGTGTCTGTACACGACGGATTCTTCGGTTCATTGAACACGTTGCGCGTGGCAATGAGGATAGCCTGGAACGACTGGTTGTGATCGGTAGCCTGGAAGGGAAGAGAGGGAGATGAAAATCCCCACACGATGGACCAATCAAGTTAAGGAGCGCTACGTGCAGCGCAGTCAAGGGATAACTGGAGAAGAGTCATTGCTTCCACAAGAGTCACGACCCTCAGTAATGAGGAATAAGACGGACAAGAGAGAGCTACGCCCGAACCCATTTTCTAATATCTAAATGTCGGATTATTTCCCGCTCGATTGACGGTAGTGAGCAGAGATAGCGTGCAAATTGATATTATCATCATTTTGCTAACGAGCTCAGTAATGCTTTGTATTGTTTAAAATGATTTATTTGATGAATCACAATGTATTGCATATCCTGGCAACCTTCCACTAGAAGCAATGTTATTATTCATTGTATAATATAATAGGTAAGTAATAGTATTTGATACTTACCTACGCAAGAATAGATGCGAATCATCATCATTATTTCGAAAATAAAATATAGTCATTTTTTTACCATCGTAATCAGTGATCTTTTATACACGAATAATGTTGGTTATAAACTTACATTTGCATACATATTTGCATTCTACATATCTTTTTTTTATATTTTGAGTACGTTTAAATGTTTATACACAATGGGTAATGGTTTTTTTACCGAGGAATTGTTTTCAATATTTTTATAAAAATCTCAACCTATGTTGATTGCACACGCAGTTTCCCAGTATGTGCATATGTGCACTTGTCCTAACACACTTAATTCAAAAATTTTTGTATAAAGAAAGGTTTCCGCTAGAACTATCGCCAAACTATCTTCTTTACGTCCGCGCATGCGCAAATGGGTTACCGTGCATATTTTACTTTGCACATAGTTCTGTACTATCATAATAATTACGTTAAATGTTATCTAGGTTTATATAAAAACAAGTCGCGATTTATCGTATATTGGGCCTTAATACGATATTTACATTTCGTGTGAAAGATCTACGGATAAATCTCACAATTTGAAATTCTGAATAAAAAATTCAAATGATTTTACTAATAATTATTGTATCATTGTGTATTTACTTATTCAATATTTTATTTTTTATCATTATTATATGAAAGACTTTGTTTTACCGGTTTAACTTTTTTACTAAAGCGTTTTCACACAAGTTTAATACAATTCACACAAGTTTTAGTGTTTAATATCGAGATGAAATGGCATCGATAAGAATTGTGTTAAACCTCTAGCAGGTTTGAAGTTTAATACAATTTTAGGATTGTGCGTGACTATTTTTGGATATTTTATATGCATTGAGAAATGCAAAAAAATATTCGTCATATTGATGTGACGATCCCCTCGTGTATTTTTTTTGCTAGTGATGAGAAACGTTAAGTAAATAAGTGATTAGTGAAGAGCACACATTAAAAAAAATTCTGTGTCAAAACCAGTTTGAAATGAATTGATAAAGCCTACCTACACACGAAACAATAATGGTTATATATTATTTAGAAAATATTTCTATAATAAAATAATAATAATAAACCCTCTTATAATATCCGCACCCCAATGGTGCATAGGGCACTGCTTCATATAAACGCAGTGTTATATTGTACCAGTCCAGGGTAATATTGAATAAATATTACAGTGAAAAAATCACTTATATTTATTTGACCCGCCCTGGGAATCGAACCCGGGACCTCCAGAACGGTAGCCGAGCGTGCTGATCATTGCACTACGGAGGCGGACAAACATTTATATTAGAGACAAAAAGTCTAGCCAGGTATGTACTTAGTAATTACATCATATAATTTTTTAAATACAGTAGAAAAAAGTTGAGAAAAACCACAATTCTTGAGATATATATTTTTTAAATGTGTATGTTATTGCCGTGATTAATCGTGTATTTTACGAGCACAATTTATTCACGTATTTTGCTTCATTATTATGCAACAGTTTCACAAATTCAGGGCCTGCCTGAGGCGATTGATCTACTTACAAACCGGATTGGAAAAATTATACTTGTACGCACACTCACATTGCACTAAGTATATCATTTCATACAATTTTGTGGTACAATATTTTTTCGAAATACCTAAGTATGTTAAAAATAAAATCGATATTCACATTTATTCAAACCATAAAAAATACATCATTATCGGTACCGTACAGTAAAATGTAGACTGATAATATTTAAACAAATGTTATTCTATGTTGTGGGTGTATACAAATATTATTGTTACTTTTCATTCATAATGTTATCGAATAAGTTATCAATAATTTTTAACTTACAAGTGTCATTTTGAGCTCGCTCTTTCCCATCCAGAAATAAATCAATAGCACTTACAACCTATCAAACATACACAAAATAAAGAATATAATTCGACAGTTTTCACAGAAAGATTACGGTTTTCTCAAGCCGCGAAAAAAACACATGAACCCCCGGCGCGGCTCTACTTTTTTACTTTTCTGACACAACCCAGAGCGTATCCACTTTTACTTTTACTTCTACCACAGATTACATCCTAGTTTATTCATAAAACCATAAATATTACTATAACCACAGACTAAAATAGATTTGACAGCTATTCATAGGGATGGCCAGAACCTATGAAACACAATCAATGTAGATCGCCAGGTACTTACACATTGTACTTCGACTTGATAGGTATTGAGTTTCCGCTTATTGGTAACTTTTATGAGACCGATATTCATACAACGGTATATAATAAGTATCAAATACATATATGTATTTGATACTTCATTAAAAAAAAGTATTGCTGTGTTGTTATACCATTTTATAAAATAATTATTCAAAAAACGATTACCTTTAAAATAAAAATATATTTCATTTAGATAATAAAAAAAATGATTATGTTTTAACTAACTAATCGTTAAATGTATTTAAGTAAATAAATAAAATGATGACAAAATTAAATTAATAACTGCCAAGTAAAAAAATGTATTGAAAACTAAATAACAAAAAATATTATTACAGAGGTGCCGTCTAGTACGATATTTCCGTTTTTAATAACTCTTTCCATATTATCTCACACCGAAGGAACAGAGAGAGGGACATTTTCAACTTTGTTTAAGACGTTTTTGATATTAGGTATCTTATGGATATTGTAAAAAAAGAACACGATTTTGTTGATTTTTAAAAATATATATTGAAAATAACGCATTTAAACAACAGTCAAAGTATTTATTTTAAACATGCCTACCTTGTTCATTTATATATAGGCTTGTAGTTAACCAATTCCATGATGGTAATGATATCAATTTTTTTAGACCTCGCAATTAACCATCATTAGCATTACTTATTTCATAAATATACTTTGTAATGATTTATCTATTCACATAAATAGCTGGTTGTGCTGCTTATGGTAGAAGCAACTATTGTACCTGTGAAAAATTACAATACTTTATTTTTGAGAACACATAGAATAACCAAATTAACATAAATAAACTTTTGGAAAAGCTTTCAAGATCCAATATTGCAACATCTGTCACTGTATTTTAAAAATGAAAAAATGTTCCTTTATTTTTCCCAGCACCATGTAAAGCTTTTCTCTGTTAAATGTTTATATTCACCCCTTACCGCACTTTCCATGAACCATTTGAAGGCATATAATCTTTAATATATAATAATATAATCTTTCATATAATTTCTAATATATAATCTGTGATGGTACCCATAAGTAATGCTGTCCACATGTACTGTAGATACATATCGCTTTTTGTTATAACTAAAATATACTATTCATCTTTACTATTAATCTATGGTTTTAATTTAATGTTTGTCAAATTGTCAATGGTCGC
Organism: Brachycentrus maculatus; assembly: GCF_059751285.1. Classification (NCBI taxonomy): domain Eukaryota; kingdom Metazoa; phylum Arthropoda; class Insecta; order Trichoptera; family Brachycentridae; genus Brachycentrus; species Brachycentrus maculatus. The sequence continues at coordinate 474,214 of NW_028281340.1, forward strand.
AGGTTGTCGTGTGTCAAAAGATGGATGTTGTTAGCGTTTAATTGTATTTTTAAGTTCTTATTTTTCTTCAATAATTGTATATTTAGTTTCGCGAATTGATAGCTTTTCTCCTCATACCGTGTTTATGTGTTTCGACTCAATCTTTTTCGTTCTGGCGTACATTTGTTACGCCTTACAAATCACAATGTCTTTTTATTGTATTTGACCTTGGTGTATCAGCTGTCAATTCGCTACAGCGCCAATTTTAAATGATTTAATTAATGTTTTGTGCATGGAAAAGTTTTTTGTTTGAAATCATAAAATATGCGCACTGTCGAAGGAAATTTACTGGCCCAAGAAAAGCCTTTGGATAATGTATCCCACTACATTTCACCTCATCACAATGTTTCAGAGGTATGTCATTTTTCTTAGAGCGGTTTTGATAAATTCACATCTTAAGGGATATTTATATATGTATTAATAAGTGACTCGATTTACTATTGTTTTTATAAATCCATGTTTACAGGATATGACAGTCAACGGTGGACCCCTGCACCCAAATAGTTTTGAATCTCAAGTATTATGCAGGTAATCATTGCAATTTAATTTTCCAACAAAATATGCTAATGTAAATTCATTACCACATTTTCCATTTGATTAGCGACCTAAAACTGTTGTTTACCAATATTGAGTGGGACAAATGAAGAACTGACTTTTTTTGTATTTTTGTATTTTCATTTGTGGTATACCCGAGAAACCACAACTAAAACTAGGATGTTTTTGATAACTGAAATAGGTAAAAACAAATTTGTGGTGCCACAAATTTCTTTTTTATTTGATAGATAGATTGAGATTATTATTTATTACCTTTTAGTAAGTAAATATGCATCGTCCCTCAGAATAGTAGTGTTACATGTCACAAAAAACATTTTCACATGTAATTTTTCACAAAATTATTCTGGGTACAATATCACACGAATTCATCTAATGCTTGCTCCACGCATACAAATAAATTTGCTAATTTAATGGCGAACAATCCTAGTTATTTTTGGTGGGAGCGTAACCTGTTCGGTATGGATTTCTGTAAATACCGGATGTTCTGCATTTATATAGTAGCATCTTGAGATCATCTACAGTTACATTTGCAAGTGTGTAGCAGACGTGTGTGCTAATGTAAGATTCAGCAGTACAATCTTTGCAAGGTGACATATTTTTATGTCTCTACTTAACACATTTAGGACGGGTATTTTAGTTTTACGCCCGCGGACCGCTGGCGACGGGATTTGATCATTATCTACCTATAGTTAAGACCTTAACAAAGAGATAGGTACATAATATTAATGTAAAAACATTAACTATGTGATTCCTTCTTTTCTGACTTTGAAATGAGGCCGGCACAGGAGGTAGAAATACCCTTCCTGTCCTAAAGCATCAATCGACCGAACGGGTAGAATTATAATAATAATAATAAAATTGGATAACTTATATAGCGCCATTTTCGTAAAAAATACCTCAAGGGCGCTTCACGGTGAATGTACCTTTCCCGCCCTTAGTGTGTTAACATTGAGATTGTGTCAATTTTTCATAGAATCAAAATTGCAAATCCAATATTTGGGATATCCGTGCAATTTTTTTTAAATATAACCTATGAAATAGCATCATCCATTTAATTAATCACAGTTCTAATCATTAATTGATAATATTCTACAATGTTTTTAGCTGATTTTGGCCCATGTACTACGTATGCCTTGTTTGTAACTCTATAAAGCACATATCGTGGGTGTACTGAAAAAAAACGTTAACTCGAAAATATGCAATTTTTACTTAATGATGCATATTATAGTCTTTTTAACATTCTATTAACTTTCAAAATACAAAAAAAGTTAGAAATGTCATATATTTATGTGGTTTTAAAAGTAAATTCAATTTTAAGTTTAATAGCTGGTATTTTATTCAGGCTAAAAGCTTTAAATAACAGGGATTTTAGAGTTGACATTTTTTGCCAGTATACCCATGATATTTTAATGTTGATATGTGAATTAGAATCTATAATATTATGCCTAGTGTTAAGATACGGCTGATTCTTCTTTGTAAGTCTTACTCCATCTGGTATTTAAATCAATGTCATCAATTCATAAATATATGTATTTTGACAGATGTTTAAAAAAAAAATTATAATATCTAAATATGTTCATTATAGTAATGGATTAACTGCTCTTGTCTTAGAGGTGCTTATTTAATACAAAAATAAATACATATATATTTATATACCAGTCCATTAAATAGAGTGTGGCCAAAAATATGAAATAACTCAGGTAGGATTTATTCATTTGTGCTCAGCATGTAAATAAAATTCTTATTTGAACAATATTCCTTGTATATTGTTTCTTTAAAAAATTCATTCGGAATCCTAAAGGGATGAAATATACCATATCCACTCCCTATATAGAGCATATATATATATATACAGTCCATAAACAGTCTCTAGGCTTTTCTGTCTCTTTTGCATCCTCCCAAGTCAGGTCCGCATCCCGAAGTTCAGACAAGAGCTGCTGACGAATTGTCAGCAGTGATCATCCTGGGCGCTGCGAACCTGATGCCTCGGAAAAGAGGCAAGCTTGATTAAGGCTCTCGGGAGGCATGAGGAGTATATGGCCAAGCCAACTGAATCGCCTAATCTTGGCGACAGTTGTGACCGAGATTTGCTGATACCTATGCCTTATATCTCATTCCTCACAACAAGGGGAACCATTGCACATCTAATATCGCAGACACCTGTTCTCAAAGCTACGGCTGCTTGTAAGATGCCATGTTTCACAGCCATATAAGAGAATAGGAGCAATGCAGGCATTGTATAGGCGGCATTTGGTCTTTACCGAGTATAAATCCAATCTCCAGACAGCCTTCATACTGTTAAATGCGGACCCTGCGAGTCCTAAACGCATGTGTAATATTATATATAGAGATTTTATATTTTTAGGCAGATGAATGTGAATGAGGATGGCCAACTATGCGGTTGGGGGGCCGAGTTACTGGTGGGCGGGGAGGAAGAAGGGGGCGCTATCGACGCCTCGCAGTATGGCCAACTGAGAAATAATCTCCTCATGCATGATTTAGGAAATATAGCCACCGTAAGTATGAAAAGTTCACACTAATACCAAAATTACAAAAATCGTTTGAACATTTTTTTAATAACACAGCAGGACCTCTATAATCCGAACGCCTACTCATGCCTAGAATGGATATTCCTGTGCCAGAGAATATGCTTTTACGTAAATTACGGGACGAAGCTTTTTATTTGTCATCAAATAAATCTCAAGCAACTAAAAATTTTATTGCTTTAAAAACTTGAATAATACATTAAAAATTTCACAATTCATACATGTTGGTTTTATTTGATAAAAATACTTAAGAGATTCTCTGTACTGTAATCCGAATGCTCCACTAGTTCGAACAGAGGATACATTTTCGGCGTTCGGATTATAGAAGTCCTGCCATGTTTTAAGTTACAGATTGTAAAACCTCGCGAATGACTTTGTTTGGATGTAGTTATATATTATGGTTCGAGGTTCTTTTATTTTCTGTCAGTTTATACCTTTTATAGTTTTTTATTTTTTATTCATCCTTTTCAGTTTCATACACTCTGCCGGTTTTTATATATTTTTTTTCTTGTTTAAAAATATAATTTTATATCACATAAGATTTCCATATATAAATCATCTCTAGACATTACTTAGAGTGAATATGCTGTATTTTATTAAAATAACTAAGTGCTGCCTACCTCAAAACTGGTATTTAATATACCTATTGAGGATAGGCAGCATCTAATGTTTACTTATAATTTGATTTAATTTTGCTTCAACATAACAAATTGCATTATTTAATATAATAAATTTTGACACTGAACTGAACTGAGTTGTGTTAAATTTCCCTCTATCGTGTTAATTGCTAGCTATTGTGTACATACATAGGTATCTTTCATGAATAAGATAATACATTTTTTATGTATATGTAAAAATTAACCAATGCCCAGAGGCGTTTATTCTATATAGACAGAAAAGCAGTGCCTATCTTGGATTACTAGTGTTCCATATAGAAACTCGACCAGTGCCTACTATGCCTTATCATTATCCAACCCTACTGCCTACCATGATTAAAAACTCCACTGCCAATGCCGTTCAATAAATAAGTAAATATTAAACAGAAGCATAAATGATCTAATTTTAATGTTACTAATTTTTCAGATTGTATGCAATGGACGAACTATAGATTCAACATGTGTTATATTGGATAATCCAATTCGTCTTTCCCATCATCATAATTCGGTATGTAAACTGTACTTTTGCAACATTTTGAGTGTCTCCAGGTGATGATAGATGTCTCTAGTGAAATTCTAGTCAATTCAAGCGATATGTTTGAATTTGAACAATATATACATAAAAAAGTTTCAAGAATTTGAGTAATGTTGTTGTCAATCATGGGTAGAATTGGCGAATGTTACACGTGCGTAAAGTGATCACTTAAACTAGCCCATGACTTTCGTAAGCCCCGTAAATGCCCAAACTTCCATATTTTCTTCATCTATGTTGAGATGTCAAAAAATAACTGTATTTTTAATTATTTTTATTTCTTTTATGATACTAAATAACACGATGTAAGAATATATTTCTTTCATAGATTATGAAAAAAGCTATTCTCTATTTTTGACACCAACAAACAAATATCGAGTGTGACCCTTGTAATATTTATTAAAACGCATTTATTCCCAACGTTACATAATAATAATTTTTCTAAAACAAGGTTATAATTATTGCATGCAGGATGGCCAATCAAACATGAGAAGTTCTGATATTGTTGAAGTCTCCAATTTGCTTCCGCCCCTACCGCCACTGAAGAGAGCGCAGGATACAGAATGGTATCATGCCAAACCTGACCACCAATACCATACAAAAGACTTTAAGGTAATAATAATAATTTATAAGGTTTTTTTTATGAAAGCAGACTGAATACAGTCAAAATGTCATCCCTCATACGAATGTGCGGCAAAACGATGTATGATAGATGTTAGGATGGTGGAATAAAGAAAGAATACAAGGCTGAGATAATCATTATCGATAAAATTAAGAAAGGTGTGTTGAGACAGTTAAGAATGTGGAACATATGAGTGAGGAGAGATGGTGTTATTTTCACAAAACTAGACTTTTTTCCGCGGCACACCAACTAATTACCACGGTACACCAGTGTGCTGGGCACACACATTGTGGAATAATGGTCTAAACTATATGTACACATTTTTCCGCGGCACACCAACTAATCACCACGGTACACCAGTGTGCCGCGGCACACACTTTGTGGAATAATGGTCTAAACTATATGTACACAATTCAGATCAGACCCCGTCGCCAATGGCCCGCAGGCGTAAAAAACACCCGTTCGAAATTTGTTAAGAGTAATGAAAAAAATGCATGTTTAAAATATTAAACTACCTTCCGTTTAATGCTGCATTTTGCTGACAAAAATCTTCTGACCAATGATCTATTATTGATTTACAGGATATGGATGATAGTGATGCACAATTGAAATCGGAAGAATGCGATGTGGATTTGAATAATGCATCCCTGGCCAACAGCAAGCAGCAACCGAACAGAAAGAGTTTACCCCACAAGAAGAGAATCTCTAGGAAGCTGAAGAAGAGCAACTCGAGCCAAGTGTCCAGCAGTCAGGCCGTCAGTGAGGATGTGCAGCAGAATGTGGGGATCCTGCAGGATGCGGTCTCAGACGGAGTCATGACCGTTCCAGAACAGCACTCTCTGGGTGAAACCCGGGGAGATAACAACACTGTACATCCGGTAAGTCAATTATCTGCTTCATCCTTCGCAAAATGGGAATTTGAATGACCACAGGCATTTACTGGTTGCAGTTGTACTTATCCTAAACCAAAGTATAATAAAAGGGAATTATTCCTTTTGTAAATTGTAAATGAAAACACTATGGAGGTCCTCACCAAAAAGTGACTTTTCCAATATTGCACAAAAAATCCTTTAAATGCAAATCTGTTCGATCGAAATCTTAAATAAAGTTGCGTATGAAATCATTAAATCGCACCAAAACGTAAAAATTTTACAAGCTTTAATTTCTGATTACTTAAAATCATTTAAAATGGAAATGTAACGTTTTGGTGAGGACTTCCACACTTGTTTTTTAACACTTGAGTATTATATTTATTTTAATGACTAGTTCCGGAAGCTACAAATGATTCCATATAGGTTTGAATATAAACTGAAGCATTAATAAGGATCCTTATTAATGCTTTAGTTTATATTCAAACCCATAGATGGAAGCATCTGTAGCTTCCGAAATAAGTCATTAAAAAGAAATATAATACTCACATAGTAAAAAACTAATGTTTTCATTTACAATTTAATCATGTCTTACGACAAAAAGAATGCCGAAAAATAAATAAAATACTTTATGTATGTTTGACAACTCCTATGATGAAGGTTTTCAGCATCCTCAGTATTGAAAAGAATGTTTTTTTTAAATTATTTTTGAACGGTGATTTTTAAAGCTCATTAATTCAAACAACTATCATTAGAGTTTTGCCATAATTCGTTAAATATTTTTAAATTCTGGTTCCTCCAATATATATATTTTTTTAATTTTAAATTTGAGTATTTTGCCCAAAATAAAATAAAATTAAAATAGTCAGTTAGTTAAATATTTTAATTACATATTATTTATAGTGTTTTATAACTACATATATAAATTTAACAAACTTTTTAATTTACTCTATGACTATGAAAAGCTGATATTGCTACAAACCCAAATGATGTTATATTGGCTTCTAGTTTATTGGCTATTTTTATCATTTATGCTGTCTACTTTTTCATTTTGTATTGCATTAGTATTTTAACTATTTTTCTTTTTATTTTTACATCAGGAACGACCATTATTCATCTGCCAACTGTGCGGAGAGTACTACGGAGAGGACCAACTGCAGTTTTTCCATCATCTGAAGCAGCATTATGAACCCCAAAATACGGCAATTATTATAGGAAACTCCATCAGTCAAATGCAACATAATAATAATAACATGGCAATGGATAAGGTAATTCAATTTTTCAGCTAATGATTTAAACAAATAAATTAATTAATATTTCCTGTTCTAATTTTTTTTAATTTAATTTTTCTCGCTATATTTGAGCAATTATTAACCTAGCCGGATCTAACGGGGGGATTCAAATCCCCCATATATGAATTTTAATTTGATAACTTAACTGTTATAAGAGATACTTACTCAATATTTTTTGTAATCTTAAAAATGATATTAAGGAAAAATTTTATGATTTTTATGATTTAAAATCGTTGAATGTTTCAAAATATGTATTGTTTTTTATTAAAAGCACAATCAGTTGGTATCGCCAGATCTACGTACTTATATATCAGCACGTTATTTTTTTATGTCTGCCAGCGACATGTTATTTCTTTCACTTAACCCTTTCCGGTCCCCCAAAATTAAAAAAAAATGTAGGTAGACAGTTACATTCCAACTGGAAAAAAAATCTTTTGTCCTCTGCTCCACATACAACAGTAATAGTTGCGAGTGACAAAAATGTAAGCTTGGAATTTAAATAAATAATACTAATGATGAAAAAGATGTCGAATAACATCCGACATGGGACCAAAGAGCAAAAAATCGATATCTAATGAGATTCGACATTGGACCAGTAAGGGTTAAATAAATGTGCTACTACCATAATGAGAGAGCGAGACAACTAAAATATTCGGCTTTTGTTTGATCCGATTTCCGGTTTTTCGCTTATCAGATAGCCGTATTCAGTCGACTTCTGACGGCGCACTGGGACGGACCTGGCACTTATGACTCAGTTGGCGGTGAGTTAGTACTTGCTACAAGCTGCGTACTACAATTTCCCTACAAATATGATCTGGGATCTTTTGGTACCCCCTTGGGATCACATTTAATTTATAGATGATTAGTACAGGGAAGGTTAAACTAATAATCAACATCATTATCAGACGGCTAGTTTAATAGTTAGTGAATTATCACAAGTAAATTATACCAAGTAAAAATTAAATTTTAAAATGGATTACCACAAAGTGACTACCAATCAAATAATAATGAATTTTAACCTGTTAACCGGGTAGTTCACTTTTTAATTACGCAACATACAACGGGCGCGAACTCTTTCATTAAGATGTATCAGTACATCACGTTTGGTGGACGGTGATTTCATATATTTTATTTATATTTAAAATAAAGAAAAAGACTATGAAATGTGTATTTTTTCGTTTATTTATATATAAATCATAAAGGAAAATACAAAATTACAAACAAATAGAACAGAATTTATGTCTAGACATGTATGGATGACTAATTACATTTATTGTTGGAAAATATAGGTCCTGCCCATTCCAGGGTGCAACATATATTTCAAGGATATACATATTCATATGTCTTACCCGTACTCGATATTGTTTACGTTTGACGTATTTAATACTTCCCGTCCGGTTGACATGTTAATACAGTTTTTAGTTTGATTCTAATTTAAAACTGTAATGAATCTTCTTTCCAGATTGCTGAAAGCATGGTTGTTGGTAATTCCCAGTTGCCAGAAGCTCTTGTGGAACTCTCCCTAGGGGGAACGGAACCGGACAAATCTTCCGTGTATTTGCATAACAAAATGCCCAATTTTATAAATTCTGAGAAATCCCTGTTTAGTACAAACGACAAAGATGCCTTGTTTTCTACCGATAAAGCCTTAATGTACCAACAAGCTCCAAAACAGCAAATGTTCAATACTGTAGATAAGTCATATTCCTGCCATCATTGTCCGAAGACGTTCAGAAGACAGAAGCAGTATGAAGCGCATATTAGAGACAGCCACACTAAGGTGAGATAATATTCTTTTATAAAATAAACTTTTCACTTTTTTTGCGAGTTGAAAAATGTTTAAAAAAATAACTTCCTTCTTCTTTGAACTTAATCCGCACCCAATGGTGCGTAGGGCACTACGGGTGGGGTGATCAGTCTTGCACCAGTCCAGAGTGAAAAGTCACTGATATTTATTTTGACCACCATGAAAATCGAATCTGGGATCTGCTGCATGGTAGCCCAATGCACTGGAATTTTTAATAAAGAGTTTTTTTAAATCAACTGGTATTTTTTTTACTACATATTCACTAATACAGTATATATATATATATATATATATATATATATATATATATATATATATATATATATATATATATATATATATATATATTGTTGAATGTGCCATGGCATGTTAATTTACTAATCCGCCATACCGATACTTTTGGTTAAGGCTTAGATCGCAAGCGTTCAAATCATAATGCGTTCAGCCGCGCACAGGGCTGGTAGTGTGCTCACGCTCAATTAAAAAAATATGTATATATATTTATTTTAAATATTTTTTTGTTTTTAGAATATATATGGAAAATATATTTTTATGTTTATTTTTTTAACTCCTTACCTTTCATTACCTGTTTACTTATTTTTTCAATGAAAATACGATGTTTTAATAAAAAAATCATTTACATTAAATGTTACCTGGAGAAAATAAAGTTGCGACTAAACAAATACTTGGCCTTAAGATTTTGTTCAGGGTCAGCTTTAGTCGCTTTTCATGAATTTCTTTTCGATTGCTTTTACATAGATGGACGAAATGAGTGAGTTTAGCGAACCGGAAGACTTAATGGAGGGAATTCACGTGGTTGTGGAAGCCGATAATGAGGAGTACTTGAGGGAAGACCTCTCCAGCGACCACTCCAACACAGTCCTTATTCAGACATCGCTGGGCTCCAACGATCAGTACATATTACCGCATCTTACTATCGAGAATGGCCAAGTTCACCAGTCACACGTGAATTCTAAGAGTTGGTAAGTCTAAAGTTTGTTTCTAATTGTACTTTATAGTAAACCGACTTATTTCAGGCAGAATTGCAATCCTTAGCTCCAAGTAATGGTAGGTAAATTTGATCGATTGTTGTATATCGTGGGTGTACTGGCAAAAAACGTTAACTCGAAAATATGCAATTTTGACTTAATGATGCATACTATAAAGTTTTCAACATTCTATAAACTGGCAAAATAAACTAAATGGTTTTATGTGTCATATATCGCTCATTCCTTTCAAGAACGTCATAAATAAAAAAAACTTGATTTTTCAGGAGAACGTTTTTAAAGTTTAAAAATATAATACAATGTATCAAAAATAAATATCAAGCCACTTATTGAACTTTTTACTGTGCAACAGATCGTTTTAGGCAAAACCTGAAGGTTTTTTCACCATTTAAAAAATATTTAGTACATTTAAAAAAGTTTAAAGTTAAAAATATGCCGCTTTTGCTGGGATATAGTACATTTTCTGGGCATTCCGAAAACATGCACAACTGAAAATTGACGATTTTTGATTTATGACGTTCTTGAAAGGAGTGAGCGATATATGTGATTTTAAAAGTAAATTCTACTTTAGGTTTATAGCAGGTATATTATTCAGGCTAAAAGCTTTATAATATACCATAACAGTGATAATTATAATAAGGATTTTAGAGCTAGCATTTTTTACCAGTATACCTTAAGTAAGCTGATAATAATTTGTGAATTCCTTTTTATCAAAGAATTTCCTTAGCAGCCTATTTCTAATCCTGTAAAAGTAATTTTCCGAAACGTCAAAGGAATTATTCTAGTGTCGAAACCAACTGCTAGCTCGGTTCATACCTTTTTTTTTAAAACTACCTTACATCCAAGTGACTCTATCAACGGCTTATGCAACACCTCTTATCATGGGTCTACTTTGGCTCCAACTTTATAAGTTTTATAGCCTATTATTACTTGTGAGTGGGTTTCCTGTTTATGAGTAAAGTTATGATCTAATTTAATTCATGAGTGAAAATTCTGGGCAAAACACTCGCTTCTCATTATAGGCATGAGTTTAACCACTTAATATGTACTAGGTTTTTTTTTTTTAATAAAAAGAGTTTCAAAAAAAGTTTATCCACTTTTCAAATAAAATTATTTCTAATTATGTCTACAATATTTTGTACTAATTCGTCGTCGAAAAAGTAATTGAAAAATTCAAAATTAGAACCCATTCAGCGCGCGAGCGCGTCACTATTTCAAAAGTATGAAGCGGTTAATCAACATAGCCATATTTTTATTGTTGTTTTTTTATTTGGTGAATTTTGTATTATTTTATATTTTCCCCAGGTACCTGAAGAGCGAACTGGAGATTGAGAATGACAAGACTGTCGCCAGCGTCATGTCGGGGGGGATGAGCTGCGAGGAGGGTGGGGACCCGGGGAGCCCGGGGGAGGGGGAGGGGGACGGCGAGCAGGAGGAGGGGGAGGGGGGCGGGGAGAGGGAGCTCGTGGGCTGCCCCTTCTGCGAGGAGGTCTTCCCGACCAGGAAGAACTACTCGCAGCACGCCCAGCACTGCCGACTGCAACTCAAAGGTTAACTTTAGTTTTTTTTTTTTTTTTTAAATTGAAAAAGAGAAATATTTGTGTTTTTATTATTTACAGAAATACTTCAATTTCATATTATTTCTGTGAGCCCAAGCGGCTCATTATTAGAAATAGGTATCAAATTGTGGTAGAGTGGGTTCGAACAGAGAAACTCTGACTTGAGAGTCCGCGATACTAACCACGGGACACAGCCCGATACGATTTTTTAAATAATGTATTTGGCGTTTAATTTGGAGTCAACTTGTAATATTCCAAAGAAAATATTGGTTGAGGGTATTGTAGGAGAGAGATCTATAAAAGTACACCTTTAAATATCTTCTTGCTTTCTTCTTCAACCCCTTATCCGCACCCCAAGGGTGCATAGGGCACTGCATCATATAAACGCAGTGTTGTCTTGATCATTAACACATGAAGGAAAGGCGATCAGCCCTCCGCTTCAGATCCAGGTTCAGGGACCAGTCCAGGGTAATATTGAATAAATATTGGAATGAAAAAATCACTTATTTTTATTTGACCCCCCTGGGGAATCGAACCCGGGACCTCCAGGACGGTAGCCGAGCGTGCTGACCATTACACTACGGAGGCGGATAATATCAATATACCATTATTCAATGTTTATACATTAAAAAAAATGTTTAGAAATAATGTTTTCTTTGAAAAAAAAACCTTTTACAATCTTTTTTCTATTATCACTTTGTTCAAATGCCAATTTTTACATGCATGTATTTTAAAATATTTTTTTTTTAGAGGAAGTATTGCAAAGAATGATGGAAGGGAATGTGAATGTCAATGGCGGAGTTGTTGATGGGGAAATTATCAATGACAGTGATTTGGTAGTGGGTGAAAATGAAGAAACCAGTTCCATAAATGACACCACTGATGATATAGTAGTGAAAAAGAATTCTAAGGGAATGCTGCCATGTACCAAATGCTTCAAAGAATTTAGGCACCGCAATTCCTTAGTGTATCATATGCTGTCACATGAAGGGAAAAGGCCCCATCCTTGTCTCGTATGCAGTAAAAGATTCTTCTCCGTCAGTGCATTAAAAGTGAGTACATTAATTTTTTCTAAATTTTCAATACAAAAAAAAATTGGCTAAACTTCGATTTAGCTCTTTTCTAAGCATTAAAGAGGTAAAAATCAAACTGTTTTTTTATTCTTTTTAAATGTTTTCCCATGTTTCTTGCTGGGAAACATTTGTTAACTGGTATCAAAATTATATTTTACATAGTGTGAAATTAATTTAGTGAGTGCGGGATAAATACAATTTTGACACTTATTATGCAAAAAATCTATCTAGTATAACCTGGTAGGAATTACAGTGCCTACTGACTAGAATTTTTTGAGGATTTTATGTAAACAATATTTTTTTTTTACATAATTTTGTATTTTTTTTTAGAAAAATCATTTACCAAATTATTATTTAGTTTTTCATTTTAACTTTATTCGAATTCCAGATTTTATATTTCAATATGCCAATGTGGATGACATGACTCTTTGTTTCCAACACAAGGATAAGACTTTTTTTTTACTATTGCATGATGCCTATAAGTTTGCTTAAGAGCAATAAATAAGTTCATTATTTTATTTTGCAGTTTCAGTTTTCACTGTGTAATTATTAATTACATACCTGTAAAATGACATATTTTTGTACTTGGTTTAGGCAACCATGATTGGATTGAGATATTTCTTTATTGTGTAATATGTTATGTGGTTTTAGTATAATGTTTCATAAATGTTTTATTTTAGGTTCACTCGCGGTTGCACAGTGGAGTGAAACCATATGAATGTAAAGACTGCGGTAGAATGTTTAGACAGTGGGGAGATCTTAAGTACCACTCTATTTCCATACATTCTAATGAGGTTTGTAACATCTCACTATTTCAAATGAGTTATTTTTCTTCCTAGATTGAAGGTTCTATGTATAATTTATCTAGAGCTGAATTATCACCGAGGTAGATACACTCCTGGTGTGTGTTGTCGGGATTTTTGCTTTGCGCTTAGACAATGTGATTTGGGATATTATTCAAATTACTCTTCTGAATATAATTTATCTTACAGAAACAGCACCAGTGTGAATATTGTGGCAAGGATTTTGCGCGGAAATATTCACTCATTGTCCATCGAAGGATTCATACTGGGGAGAAGAATTATAAATGTGAATTCTGTGAAAAAAAATTCAGAGCCAGCTCGTATCTACAAAACCATAGAAGGATACACACGGGTAAGTAATTTCTTCTCTAGATGATCAATAATTCTCATTCATTTCACAAAAATTTAAACCAAATTTGAATATTACTTTTAACCATTAAAGTGCAATACACTTTTGACAGAACTATCTAGAAGCGACACTAAAACATTTAATGCAGCATTTAACCAGGGTCCAGTCTAGCCCGAGCGTGACCTAGGATAATCGTATTTCGACCTGTCGATAATGATTTGCCTGAGCCAAATATATTGATGTATTCATTTTTATTGACTAACTTGAGCGGTGTTTCAACAGTTTTGTTTCAATATGTTGGTGACAATTTCTAGTAGCGAAAAATTTTCTTGCCTAAATTCTTGTTAAGTATTTAAGAATAATAAACATGTAAGAACTATGACATCCAAGTCTTGTACTGAGGGTGCGGTATAGCAAATTCTTTATGGGAATTTATGCATTTCAAGGGATGAATGAATAATCTGATATTTAGATATATATGTATGCTATATATCTATTACTATATGTGTATTGTGAATTTGTAAATTGCAGGAGAGAAACCACACGCGTGTGTGATCTGCGGAAAAACTTTTAGAATGAAGGGAGACATGAAACGACATCTTAACACGCATGCCAAAGAGAAAGTAAAAACCAATGACAAGGAAAAGGACAAATCCTCAGAGACTGACGAACAGGTGTCCTCGAACCAAACACCGATAAAAAAATCCAAAACCAAAAATGGAAATGCCGAAGTCAAACTGGTTCAAGCGAAAGAGATGAAAATTGAAAAGCAAGAGTTGATCGACAAGGAGAGTAGTAACGATGAAGTGAAGGATCTGGCTATTTCTAATGACGGAATAATGTCTTCCCATTCTAACGACACCGTGTTGCAAGATGACACACGCCTGGGATCTAGCTTTCCCCTTGAAAATAATGGCCAAATGTACGGATGGTCCGTTTACATTGCCTAGCACTGACATAATCAAACCTAATAATAATCCCCTCAATTTGTGTTTTTGACCACCACACCTACTAGATTTTTTAAATACAATTTTCTGACTAAATATTGCAAAATTTTACGCGATAAAAATATTGCGAACTAAAAAACGGAATGATCTTAATTTATGAGGTTGTCAAAAGCATTTTATTTAATATTCCCACCTGCCTTATAGCATGTTTACTGCCAAATGAAATGAGAAGGTGAAAAAAATCATATTTACATGCTTATTGGTACTAAAAACTAACTACATATGTATATATTTTTTATTCATGGCCCAAATTATGCTAAGATATGTACTATGTTTAAGCTACATTTTTTAATTTTCACATATTTTTGGTTTACCATTTGGTTACATGAGTATCATGTATTTATATTTATTATTATTTTTAATGCTTAAAGTGGCTAATTGTAAATATTATACAGCATATGGATGGTTAACGGACAAATTAAGTAAACCAAAAATTCAAGCAAGTAATTTTGAGTATCACAATATTTTTATAATTGAAAGTGGGACGTGTTTTTTTATTAAATTACCATCGTACATTAAAGAATCTTCTCAACTCAAATTAAGCAAGTTTTTTGTGAACAAAGACTCTGTTTAAACTAATAAAGCGTAAAGTCAATTAATGGTCAATTTACAAAATATATTTCAAAAGTTGGTACTGCAAAAACTTGTTCATTTGAACTATGACAAAAACATAAGACTAAGTAATAATTTGAAAAAGTATTTTGAACAAAATTTAGAATGAAATTACAAAAAAACAACAATTAATCTTTTACAAAAAACCTGTTTTTTTTAATGAATTAAATAGCCAGTTTTACTAGCTGCTATTGTATCAACAAAATATGGATGTTTTTCGAAACTTCGGCATTGCTAATGTTATGTTAACATGTTTTCATAGCAGACAAAAGAAGAAATTATCAGAATGCAAGCCTTAAATCTCATGTAAATTGCACTATAATTTTTTTATTTTAACGTTTAATTAAATAATTTGTGTCAGGTTGTGGTCCCGTGGTTAGTGTCGCGGTCTCATAAGTCAGAGTTTCTCGGTTCGAATCCACTCTATCACAATTTGATACCTATTTCTAATAATGAGCCGCTAAGCTCACAGAAATAGTATGAAATTGAAATATTTGTGTAAATAATAAAAACACAAATGTTTCTCTCTTTTTAAAGAACAAATAAAATAAAATCAACATGCGTCTAAGTATTTTGACGTGTTCTCTTGATGTCTACAAGAAGACTACGCCAAAATGTCACATTTGCGCTGTTCCGTTTTGATGTCTCAATTATGAATGTTTTTGACGGCTTGCCAAATTTTATATTACTTAAATAATATTTTTAAACTTTTTCAAATATTTGTTTACAAAATTTTGATGTTAGCCATCTAAATAATTATGTTCCTAAATGTGTTAATGAGAGTTCTGTAGATCTTATTTTAGCACATAATGTTTATGATAACCAGATTGGTATTTTCTGTTTTTTTTTTGTGAATGGAATACAATACTAATGTGTAATTAACATATCGCTCACTCCTTTCAAGAACGTCATAAATCAAAAATTGTCAATTTTCAGTTGTGCATGTTTTCGGAATGCCCAGAAAATGTACTATATCCCAGCAAAAGAGGCATATTTTTAACATAATATTTACCCGCTACAGGGCAGAAAATTTTGTTTTTGCATTTTGAAGAAAAGGTATTGTTTAATTATTTTTTTAAATAAACTAAATATTTTTCAAATGGAGAAAAAACCTTCAGGTTTTACGTAAAAAGATCTGTTGCACAGTTAAAAGTTCAATAAGTGGCTTGATATTTATTTTTAATACATTGTGTTATATTTTTAAACTTTAAAAACGTTCTCCTGAAAAATCAAGTTTTTTTGATTTATGACGTTCTTGAAAGGAGTGAGCGATATATCATGGGTATACTGTCAAAAAACGTTAACTTGAAAATATGCAATCTTGACTTTTAAATTGGATGCCTTCAACCTTAATGCAAATCATAAAGTTTTCAATGTTCTATTATAAACTGCAAAATACACTAAGTAGTTTGAAATGTCAATATTTGTGGATTTTAAAGTAAATTCAACTTTAAGTTTAATAATTTTTTAATAGCGGGTATTTTATTCTGACTAACAGCTTTAAATAACAGGAATTATTCAAACAGGGATTTTAGAGTCAATGTTTTTTTGTCAGTAAACCCATGAAAGATATTGTATAAAATCAAGGTATTATTATTTTAATGACGGAATTGGTTCACTAAGTACATATCACAAATTTGCGAGAATGACGTCACAATTCCAAACTTTCCGGGAGACATGTTTGAAGCACATAACTTTATTATGTATTATTGTATATGTATGTTGTAATCATTTAACAAAATGAAGTTTTCGCAATGTTTTTGTACATAATGCATACCTGTGGATTTGTCTAGAATGCTTGAAAAACATTCCAAATTTGAATTGTGACATGTTTCTCAGAAATGAGTGATATGAATTTACATAGTTTCATGGCAACATTTTTTTCACTCCTAGAAAACAACTTTTTTTCATATTTTTTTTTTACTAAGCACACAATATATTGGTATGAAATGGTATGGTGTACGAAATTTCAGTTGTCTGTGCTTTAACTTACACAGTAGAATCTCTCATAACGAGTCATTTGCATAATAAGCATTTTTTTTTTAAAAAGTTGCTCCCTTATGGAGTGACATTTCGCATAATGAGTTACAGAGAAAGGTAAATTTTCCCATTTTCACAACATTAACTTGTGGACCGAGACTCACGCCAGTCAAAATAAAAAAAATCTTTAGCATAACGAGTAAGATTCCGGAACGAATTATGCTCATTATGAGAGGTTCCACTGTACTTATATCAATTTCAAATATTGGCAATGTTTGGTAAACGTATTTGAAATTTTAAAGTTTGTATATATATTTTGACAGTCACAAAATATACACTATGTGTTTGAAGAGAGCCGTTGTCCGCCTCCGTAGTGTAATGGTCAGCACGCTCGGCTACCGTTCTGGAGGTCCCGGGTTCGATTCCCAAGGGGGTAAAATAAATATAAGTGATTTTTTCACTGTCATATTTATTCAATATTACCCTGGACTGGTACCTGAAGCGGAAGGCTGATCACCTTTCCTTCATGTGTAAACGATCAAGATAACACTGCGTTTATATGACGCAGTGCCCTATGCACCACTGGGGTGCGGATAAGGGTTTATTATTATTATTATTTGAAGAGAGCTGTACTTCCTAGATATGTTAAATATTGTATTTTTATATTGGAACATGGAATTAATTAAGATATAGTCTGTGATACCGCAAATAGGATTTTACAGTAGCTGATCTAATGTAAATACACATTTAATTATATTGCAAAATAAAAATAACGTAAAGCTTTGTACAACATATATGTATATTATATCTGATTTTTATTTTCTTATAAGTTATATATTCTCGTGACTTTTAAACCTTATGACAAAGGAATTGAATATTTCTTCCCAAAATTTTACTATCAATTTTTTCATATTTTAAATTCATCTTTTCAGAAATATTGTGAATTATTATAACCAGGGTTTTTTTTTGACATTAAAATATACTATGGAATGGTGTTTTGACACCTTTTTTAGTATTTAAAAAAGTATTATAATCAAAATGGACACTTAATTTTTTTAAATGTCTTAAGGCATTACAGATGTCAACAAGATGATTGAAATTCATAAAACATAATAACTAAGGCTGAAGTTTCTACGAAGGGCTGGTCCCAGTAGAGAATTACTGATCACAAAATGGGGAGACGTGGCGTATCTCTGCCACATGCTACTTGGTAACTAGTACCGAGTGCTTCTAGTGATTCTCGAGAGCATTGACAGAAGGCAACTGTCCTGGCTTTAAATGTATTCCATTAAAAGGCAAATGGAAGAGTCCAGGAGGCGTTCTGGATTGTGTTTAAAAAGGATAAATATCTTAGTAAGATATGGATTCCAGTTTCTGAATTATTATTTTATATAGAAAAGAAGCCCTGATTATAGTATAACATGTAGATGTTTATATGGGAGAATCCATTGAAAAAATAGTACCTTGTAATCTACAGGATATGTACTGAATAGCGAATCATGATTTTTATTATTGATTTTGAAGTGAATACTTTTTTGGGAGTAAGTTTTCAAGGCCCTCATATACTCGTAGTGGGTCCACAAGGAATATTAAAGAGTATTAAGGGATAAGTGTTGATTGTCCAATTTCACGAAAACATGTGGCATTTAAAAAAAAACTAAAATTATCTAATGGCTATATTTTAACCATCATGACGCCAAAGAAGGTTTACTTCTGGCACACATACTGTGTTACACTTTTTCCCTAATAATCTTTAGGATAAAAATTGAACGCAAATAATAAAAAGTTATTTAAAATACTCCATAATAATATACATATCAAATGTATATTTTTTAAATATATTTTCATAATGTATTTAATGCCAGTATTTAAACCGTGTAAAAGAACATACTTTTTTTTAATGTAAAGCAGTTTTAAATTAATAAAGTGAAATTCACTCCTGACTTAATTTTATTGTTTCTGGAGTATTAATAAAACAGTTGTGCTAAAAAAATCAAATTAGTACCTGAAGTAATTTTATTCTGTTAAGATGGTGCTGGAGGATAGTGCTATGATGCCTAGATTTGCGTATTGTAAAATCAAATAACATATTGTGTATTATAGATGTAATGTATGAATATATTATGTACTCGATTATAATATTTATCATAAAAATGGCTTTCTTGCCATATTTTTTTCAAGATGGTATTTATTTTTCTGTAAATAATTTGATAATATTACCAACATAAAATCATTTGCCCCAAATCCCCTTAGTTACGCTCAGTGTCACTGGATTAGATTAGATTTTTTTGTTAATAAGACTTTTGGATGGAATTCCATTGAATGATGATTTTACTTATATAATAGTACAAATATATATCATTACTGCATTCGATTGTCGCTTGAATCAATGTAAAGTTACTTTATTTATTTCATAATATGCTAAAACCTTTCTTAATTAAGGCATTCTGTCTATGACTTATTATGTATTGAAATGCATTCTGCCGATCCACACACAATATATCTTTTACAGGAAAAACATAAAATTATACCATCAAACAGAATTAACCAATTTAAACAACATATTTTATTGTGTTTCACATGTATGGAAAAACATAAAATGTATTTTTAAAAGAGATTAATTCCATTTGATGGTTTAATTATGTTTTTACTCTCATGTAAAGAGAGCCCAGGTGGGATAGGCCAATTTACAGCATATATGTGTAGCACATAGGCTATGTTGTGTGTATAATAAGACGTATTTAACACATTGACCCTCATGTGAGTTATATTTAACTCACGGTGTGTTTGGTCAAGAGATTGCGTGAGTTAAACTCCAATCATGGATTGGATTTAACATTATGTGAATTGGATACGCTTCACGTTTGTCATGTAATATAAATGTATGCACTTTTTGTGTGGCCCCTGGACAAATTACCGAAGTTGGCCCAAATTCTTCTCTGAATACTATAATACTTGGCATTGCATTGAAATGAAGATTATATGCAGTCTGTTTACAGTTGTGGCCCCAAGGATCACATTTTCTAATTTGGCAGTCAATGTGTTAAAAATGGTTCCGACTAATTTTCTTTGAATTAAAAATGACACACCTGCAAAATTCATTACGAATATAATTAGAAGTGGGTATTATGTACATAGAAATGTACGCATCACATGACTTAGAGGAATGAAGTATTATAATTTTAAAGTAAACTATTATTTATTTTATTAGTGAACAAGAACTGTGTTTACAAATTACCCACATGCAGATGTATTTTGTTTATTTTTCATGCCATATTTTGGAAAAGAAAAAAGAAATATGTTTTAAAGAAATTTTAAAGTTTGATTTTAAGTGATTCCTTAAAATATTACTGTATATATAACATAATGTTTTTTAATGAACTTTGTTTTAATTTTGAAATAAAAATTCACTTTTCAATCAATACATCCAGTAAATAGTCGGATCTTCGGAAGCCTCTTGATAGTAAAGCAATTTTGCTTTGTTTTATTATTTAAAAAAAGAAAAAGTAAATTATATAACTACATATTTGGCACAATAACATATTTTGGTTATTTTTTTTATAGAATTTGCAAGTCGAAAAATATACATATCGTTCACTCCTTTCAAGAACGTCATAAATAAAAAATCGTCAATTTTCAGTTGTGCATGTTTTCGGAATGCCCAGAAAATGTAATATATCCCAGCAAAAGAGGCATATTTTTAACTTAATATTTACCCGCTATAGGGCAGAAAGTGTTGTTTTGCATTTCGAAAAGGTATTGTTTAATAATGTTTTTAAATATACTAAATATTTTTCAAATGGAGAAAAAACCTTCAGGTTTTACCTAAAAAGATCTGTTGCACAGTATAAAGTACATTAAGTGGTTTGATATTTTTTTTTAATACATTGTATTATATTTATAAACTTTAAAAACGTTCTCCTGAAAAATCAAGTATTTTGATTTATGACGTTCTTGAAAGGAGTGAGCGATATGTATATTTTTCGATTCACTAATTAAGCTTAATCATTTAGTATCAATAGATTAATTTCCCACTTTCTATTATCGGTTAAGAATGTTGAGATACAGTTTTCATTGCAAAAAATCACTAACCTTGCGGGGGAGAAAGGGGAGTTATTTTATTTCTTAAGTTCTCCAAATTATAATTTTATATATCTTAATGTATGGTAACCAAATTGTTAATAGTCTATAAATTCCATACATTACCCAGGTACTGAGACTGATTTTGAATAATGGTTATGTAAATAAAAGTATAAGAACTAAACTGTTTTTGTTTATTTAAAAAAAGCCTTTTTGAATTTGATTATTGTGATAAGTACACTAAGACCTCACTTTGCGTCGTAGATACGTTCCAAAATATGGCGACGCTAATTGAAACAACGTAAAGTGAATTGCTATTTTCCATTAGCAAATCATATAAACATCAAAGATAGCGAAAATGAGTCTTAATTCAGTAACGACGCAACTTCGAAAAAACGCAAAGTGAAATGACGCAAAGCAAGGTCTAAGTGTACTGGATAAAACACCAAAAAGTATTCAAAATGTGTTCATGTGAGCGTATGCTCATATATTGAATAAATTTCATTGATATCTGGAAGTGAAAAACTATGTTACTATGAAAAACTTCTGGTATTGTGTTATTGGATGAAAAAAATAGTGATTGTTAATGACTTTTTATTATACGGCGACGGTATCGTCGCCGTATAATAAAAAGTGTTGAGACACTTTAGGCTTGTGAATCAAATGAGTGAAGTAAGAACAGTAAAATAAATTTACGAGCTTAATGTAGTTGTAATTAGAAGCAGAGGAGACCGAGGAAAACTTGGCATAATCAAGTATTTCAAAGACCTAAAGCAGTCAGGTCAGGAGTCAGAATAATTAACGGGTATGTATGAGAAGATACATGAATGCGGAAGAGGTGAAGATTGTTTGAAAAAACAGTGCTGTGGCGTTCTATTCTCTCCGCCAACCCCTGCGTGAAGCGACGTGATGGTTAGTTAGTTTGTTTTATGAAATAAAGGCGGAAACTTAATTCTTTTTAATTATTGCAAATGTTATTTCTCAGTTTTTATTATTCTTCTTCTTATTATAGGCCTTGCGGCCTGTTTTTAAGAGGGATTAGCCTCCTGCGACGTCGATTCCCAGCTCTTTGGTGGTCTGCCCGGGAGTCGTCTAGGGTTGGTCGTACAGTGCGATGTGGGGGAGTCTGGATGGTTCCATTCTCCTCACATGCGCGCATACCATTGTCTCCTTCGTTGCCTTCCCCACCTAACGATATATTTCTCGCATATTTCCCTGATCCTGGCATTTCTGATTCTATCTCGAAGACTCTTGCCTGTTATGCTTCTCAGAGTCTTCATTTCTGACACTCTAAGCGCGTTTTTTGTGGCAGCGGTGTCTGCTCAGTTTTTATTAATTACTGTAATTGTTATTTCACATTACAAGTTTTATTTCAGAGGCCAAATAAATTAAAGAATGTTTATTTGTTCAACGCTTTTATTAGTAATTTTAATGTACACAGAATATACAATAAATTCATATTACTTTAGTACGTTTCAAGGACTTAAGATACAATATATTTTGTATGGCTTCATGTTTGTCAAGGATTTCATAAATGTCTTATTTTGTAAAACATGGTTATATATGTGGATTGTTTTTTTTTCATTCTAAACACTAGTCTACATTGAAAAAAATTCGAAGCATTTATAAAAAAAAAACAATTGAAGTAATTTAATTAAAAAGTATTTATTAACCTAATATGTACTTGCCATGTTCTGAAGAATACTTTGCAGTGGGTGCGATACCTTGCACTTATTCAATACTTTTTTGACATACAATTTTAAAAAAAATAAATGAAGCATGCAGTCAAATGCAAATTATGTTTATCTTTTAAACATATAAAACAATGTGTATGGGGTATAAAACAATAACCACATTGGTTAGAATTACATTAATAAAAGAAAACAAAATGTAAATCATCAACTTGCATATTTTAAGCATATTGTAAAAAGCTAACCAAAGAAAAAAATATATAAATGACTTGACATAACAATAATTATGAAAGGTTAAACACTTGTATTAGACCACTAATTGAATTTTATTTCTCACTAGTTTCGAAAACTACAGATGTTTTTATTGATAGATGATCACTGACTAGTCGTTTAATGCTCTAAATACAAGTGTTTAACTTTTAATAATCAACATGTCATTCCACAAAGTTAATGCCAAATCAATAAACAATATATATTATTATAGAATTTGGGAAACAAATTTACAAAACTTGCAGATTTTCAACAATTAAATGAAGTTTATTAAAAATTAAGTAGATTTCACTGGTTTCATTAATTGATTCGGCAATCACTTTGTGGTAAAATCTATCCATGTTTAAATTAAGTTTTACTTAGCAAATACCACTATTTCTTAACACTGTGACACGTGTTTCGATGCATTCCACACCATTTTAAAACACAGTAAATACCTTACGATGTTTGAAAATGATGTGGAATGCATCAAAACTTGTGTCACAGTAGATTTAAGAAATAGTGGTATTTACTAAGTAAAATTTCAATTAAAGATGGATAGATTTCACCGAGTCGGTTATTGCAGTAAACTCGTGATATATGTAAAACAAATACATAAATAGCAATGTCTCCCTATACACTGCAGACTGATTGCCTCGGAATGAAGGCACATGGTGCAAAAGGCAGTAATACTCAGGCTTCCATATGTAGGAAACTAATAGTAATGGAATGACAGTCTAGGGCTCAAATTACATATTTAGGAATTGTCCATCTTTGTCTAGCATAAGAATGTTGGGGTTTTCCTTCTCGAATTCTGTGGGTTCCCTGTTGCGCTCGCTGTGGGCCCACTCGCCCGCCGCCCCTCCCCACTCCCCCAGGGCCTCGCCCATCACATCAGGCTGCGCCTTGGCTGTCAACTGCTCCGTCTACAGAATTCATAATGCATTTTAGACAATTCAATTCACAAAATTATTCAAAATACATTACAGTCAGCTTTGTAGAAGATTATGTGCATTAATTTTTAAATATATGACTAGTTTTATCTTTATAAAGTTAAATCTTCCCCTCCCGGTGATATATATTTACTACAACTTGACTTTAAAAATGAGAATATCAACAAAGTATAATAGATACGGGCTCAGAATTGTATTCTTCCGTAACATTATTACGTATTACATAAAAGTATTATGAAATAAAGTTATTCGTTTGCAGCGATGGAAATAAATAATTTGTGAAGAAATTGGGGATAAAATCAGCAATACACAAACGTTTCTTAGTGTGTGTTCTCGTTTCTCATGCTTTACATATGTATGACATGTCATAGTGTGTTTAGTAGCGTCAGGTCGTTCTCCACAGTGGCCGTGTCACTACGCTAGCTATTGCGGCTACTGGTGATGTATTTTTTTCTCCTTTTCAGAGCTAACATAACAAAATTGTTATATTTTAACTTCAAATATGATCAATAAAAGCAACATTTAGGAATATTAAAATTTTTCACGTTTTTAAATCACATTTTCATATGGTGTACAAAATACATATCATCATTGAACGCTGAAGTTTCTTAGCACCGAAAGTTAACCTCACGTACAACCGCCTCAGGTTATGAATAAATACTGACAAAAAATCTTACTTTGCAAACAGAATTGTAGGCAACAAACAAAATTTTGAGTTATGAACTTGAAAACACCTGATTTGCGGATGAGATCCCAGAGAGCAGATGAGATCACCGCGCAAGAACTGAAACAGCTGCGAAATGAGAAAATTAAGACGAAGACTGCAAAACGGGACACTTTAGAGACACACAAAGGAAAGGAGAATGTTTCTATTTCTTTGATCAAAGAACGGTGTGCAGTTTCATGGAAAAATATGCTCCCGAAATTCTGTGACTTTCCCAATTGCACTTGAGTGTGTATGGGGAATTTTATATTTCAATGTATTAAAGCTTTTTTCATGCAATCCTCATTATTGAATTTTTGCAATAAATAAAAAAAAAATCTCTCCACTTAAAAATTTTGCAGAGGAACTTTTCTTGATAAAGTAATTTAACATACAATATAAAATCAAAAATATAATAATATTCTGACCTTTTACCTCTCTATCTCTCTGCGCAAATTTTTCAAACATATTGCAATATATCTTCTTCTCTCTCTGAACCTGTTTCTTAATTTCAGATTTGCAAAAAGCCACATGGTTTGCTGCTGCCTAGAAATCGAGATACGTATGTAATATTTAGAGTACAAAGTTAATGAAACATTTCACGGAATTAGTAACTGAAATGCATTATTCGTACCTTATTTTCTGGCTCAATCTCTTTTACTCTCATGAACAGTTCAATAGACTTCTCAAGATCGCCAATCTCCTGCAGAGCGAGACCTTTTCTAAAAAGTCCCTTTACATTGTTAGGTTCAATTTCCAGAGCTTTATTTGCATTCTCTTTTGATTCCAACGGCAGAATCGGCTTACATTTCAGATAGCAAAGTGAGAGGTTTAAATAAGCCGATAAAAGCAGTTCATTTCTTTCCTTCAGACCTTCACCTTCATAACCTTAAGTGAACAAAGAAAAACAATTTAGTAACCAAAAAAAAATGCCATTCGTAAATACAGAGTGAGGCAGAATAACGGATGATGTTGAAATGACTAAAAATTTAAATGATTTCAATTTATTATGTAAAAAAAAAACTAGTTTTCATTACCTATTTTTTTTTAAATACAGCTAAATGACCCACTTAAACACAAGCATTGGTCTTGAAATATTTTACTTATTATTTTGACGTATGTATAATAATTTTGTATATTGCCAGGCTTATTATATACAGCAATATCTTCCTACCAACTACAAGTTCATCATCACAACACAGCATTTTCGATTGGATTATTAGAATAGTAGAATTTACTAGGAGGAACCATTGAGAAAAATGTTTTTGTATACTAAAATCAGAGTCGTGCATTCTATACAGGCAGAAAAGCGTGTGTCTACCCTAAATTACTCTCGTTCCATATAGAAACTCGAGCAGTGACTACTATGCCTTATCAAGGATAACCCAACCCTACTGCCTTAGTTACTTGCCTACTACCCTGATTAAAATTATGTGCACGCCACTGACTGTATGATGAAAATTAATTTGAAAAACACTGAATACTTTTTTATTATTAATTTAAAAAACGATTGTTATTCTGCCTCTCCCTGAAACAAGAAGATCTTACCAAAATCGGAGACCAAAAAGTCAACGGTTTTTTTATACATCTTAATGGCAAGGGCATATTTTGCAGCTTTGAAATAGTTATTTCCTTTGTCTTTGTAAATTTTCGCTTGAACAGTTCTTTCTTCGCTGTCGAGCGACCAGCTATCTTTCGCCTTCTCGAAACTCTTCAGGGTCACCGTATATTCTACCACGGCGTTTGCGGGAACACCCAATTCTTTATTTCCCTCGGCTTTGAACGCATACTTCGGTTGAATTATCAGCTTGGAAGTTTCCCCCGCTTTGAATTTCTCCAATGCCTTCTCGATACCATCGCAGACTCCCACCTCGCTACCCTCACCGAGGTTGAATTGTAAACTCTTGGTTTCGAATGGGGTTTCGCTGTCGGGCAGTCGGCCGACATATTCCACTGAAAACAAAAACTACTATATTTGTACTGTTGTATCAACATCTTATTTAAACCGTCCTTATTTAAATGTTCAAAATTTTGTAAACAAATACTGGATTCGAACAAGTAATTGTTATAAGAGTTTATAAATGTCTCAACAAACAACATTTTTTTTTAAGAAGATAATATTGGAGTCTGGGCATTTAAGGGTTGAAGAATTGTCAACGACCGGTGTGAGTGATTACGATTGTGATCTATTAAACCAGTCAATGTAGATCGTTAGATCTGTAAATACCCAAACATCCGTATCGCCAACTAAATTTATTTGTCTCTTTTGAGACATTTTTTTAAAATTATTTTAACTTCTTCACTTCAAACCCTTTTCGGCACTTGATGGTGCATAAGGCACTGCATCATATAAACGCACTGTTATTTTGATCGTTAACACATGAAGGAAAGGTGATCAGCCCTCTGCATCAGGTACTACTAGTCCAGGGTAATATTGAATAAATATTAGAGTGAAAAATCACTTATATTAATTTGACTCTCCGCTGGGAATCAAACCCGGGACTTTCAGTATGACAGCTGAGCGTGCTGACCATTACACTACGGAGGCGGATTATTAAAAAAAAAAATTCAACTCAAAGTTACCATCGACAAATGCCCCTTCTGTTGGAGCATCTAGTCCTGTTCCCGGTGTTCCTACAAAACGAATAATTCCTTTGTTTTTCTTTGGACTAAGATCTTCTCCCTCCCAACTGATCACCTCAATCTATAAAAAACAATTAAAATATTATCACAATGTAAGATTTTTGTGTCTATGGTGTATTTGTTGTCAGTGCAGTGGAATATGAATTTTCTGTGATTTTGATAGTAAAAATGTCAGGTGACTGCTCTCCGGGGGTTTTTCTTTTACCCCATAAAAAAGTACAATGTTAAGTTGGTGTAAAAAAAGTTTTTGAATTGACACGGTATTGTTATCGAAAAAGTTTATGATGCAGTTTGTTAACAACATTTTGAGTGTGTCCAAATACTTGTTCACAAAATCTGGATTATCTCCAATTACAGGAGTTATTTTCATATTATTTTTTGATATCTCATCAAAGATGAAGAAGAATATAGAAGTCTGGGCATTTACGGGGCTGACGACCGTCATAGGCTGGTTTAAGTGATCACTTTACACACGTGTAACATTCACCAATTCTACCCATTATTGACAACCACACTACTCAAATTCTTGGAAGTTCTATATATATGAACCAATTTAGAAACCTTGTTCTTGAATCACTAGAGGCATCTATTGGTGAGATGTAAAAAGATGTGAGATGTAAATTCTGCTTAGTAAAAAGCTTCTTTACATTTCACCAATAGATGCCTCTAGTGAAGTTCTAGTGATTCAAGAACAAGGTTTCTAAATTGGTTCATATATATAGAACTTCCAAGAATTTGAGTAGTGAGGTTGTCAATAATGGGTAGAATTGGTGAATGTTACACATGTGTAAAGTGATCACTTAAACCAGCCTATGACGGTCGTCAGCCCCGTAAATGCCCAGACTTCTATATTCTTCTTCATCTTTATGAGATGTCAAAAAATAATGCAGTTTGTTGTAGCTTCATTAGCGTGAAATTAAACAACCAATTGGCGTAAATTGGGAGTTGAACATAGATTTTTTTAGTATGATGCATAGTTTGGAGTTGCTCAGGGTTGGTAAAATAAAAACTTAATTATAGACAACACTGTTGAAACAAAAGATTTTTGTTTCCATTTATTTTTTAATTTAACATTATCCAATATTTGGATGCATAGAAGCTTTATGATTGCACATAAATAAGCTTGAAATACATAATCACACTTATTTAAATGAATTAAATAGTTTTACTGGCCTCATTTTCATCAGTTATCTGAAATATGCGACGCTTAAGAACTACGCTGTATGTAGATATCTCACCCTAAATAGAAGAGACTGCCAAACCTACAGGAATTTGCTTTTCACAATATAATGTTAACATAACTTACCTCAAATACCAGAATGGAGTTCCCAGGGATAGAACCGGAACCATTTTTTCCATAAGCATACTCAGGGGCACAAGTTATGGTACAAACTTCTCCCTTTTTCATAGTAGCCACGGCGATGTCCCATGCTTTGATCACAGAACCTGAAATGAGAAATAGAAATTACTCACCGGGAATATTATATGTATATAAGACTGTATGTATGTAATATGTTGTGAAATAAATAAATAAAATAAAATTGTTCACCATAAATAATCACACGGCTCTCAATCTTCAAGTAACTATAAAGTAAACAACATAATAAATAAGTTATCGGTACCTTTTCCAAGATCAAATTCAAATGGCGAGTTTCTATCCTTACTAGAATCGAACTTTTTTCCATCTGTGAATGTGCCGGTGTAATGCACGGTGACTTTGCAGCCCGTGGTTGGTAAATCAGATCCTACTCCCTCTTTTATGATCGTTTTCAAGACTCCCTTATCTCCAGCGGGAGAGATATCTACACCTTCCCCCGACATTATTATTTATAATATAGTAAAGTTAAGAACAAAGTATTTTGAGGTTGGATTGGGACCCGCCGACTCACTGCAGTCACACCACGATAGATGACTGAAAATGATAAAATAACAAGAAAACAAACTTGAAGGACGATTGTTTCTGGATCAATCTAAGTTCGAACCGCACGAAAACCGCGAACCAAAATAAGAAAATATCGAAAGAGTAAACAGGAAGACAAACTCTAAAGAACCGCAAAAATATACAGAAAAGTTGCCTGTCAGCGAATACCGAGTATTATATATTGATAGATAATTCTAGATTTTATAAAACCAGAAAGTTCTAGATTTTGTCATATAAGTAGGATCTGTTGTTTAATGTCCAAAAAACGGGGCAGGTAGTTCAAAAATTGATTAGTTTTTTTAAAACAAAACTTGCGGGTTGATCGTGAGTTGTAATGCGAGACGAAAGATAATAAATTGTATTGAATTAGAAATAATTTTCTTGCTACTTTCGTATTTTTTCATTGTGTTTGATATAATGTGTATACCCTAGGAACCTTAGAGGCTTGCACACTTCACGTCAAGGTTTATAAAAAACGTAAATCTCTTTATGGTTTTGCACATACTTTGGGGCAACTTTAAAAAAATAAAACATTGTTTTAACCACTTTCATTTTTGTTCCTTTTTTCTCCAAACAATTTCAACATCTCATTTAAAAATATTGCATTCTAGTAAAAACGTAAATCCATTTTGGAATTGAATGCATTTAAACAAAAGTTAAAAATGATAACTAAACAATTGAATTTATGTAATGGCCCTATTTAAAATGTATTCCCTATTCCTAGAAATAATAGTACTAAAAATTCTACACCTCTATCCCCTCATACTTAATTACCCGCTCCTTTATCCCGCCTACTCACCTAAAAATGAATATTTCACAGTTCTAAGTTTAGTACAAATCCATCCCTAAAGATGACAAGGTGCTTGTCGAAACCGGGTGGAGAAAAAAGTGCCAAAAAATAAGTGGTTGAATATGAAGTTTTAGTTTTATTTAACAAAGTAAATCTCTTCCACTATATAATATTTTCATATTTCCAATAGAGTACAGCCTAGTTATGGAAAGAGGTTTAAAAGCAAATGATTTTATCCTCTCTCATGGTGATTACGACTCACCTAAAAGCGATATCCCTCCATTTGAAACATTTGTGCGCTGCATCCTAAGATTTTCCTATTGGTGACTCCATGAGCAAATTGTTCCATTCCATTGGTTGTTGTCCATGCGACCTCATCACATATCCAAACACCTTTCTCCAGATTATTAGGACTTCTTCTGGAGATGTGCTCAAAAACTCGAGAATCATCATTTTGCATAAAATTAAAGTTACGTCTGACTCACTGATAATCAAGGCGTTCATACTCCCGGTTGCCCATGGAATCCATCTGAACACCACATTTTAAGACTTTGTACATCTTTCATTTTAAAGAAAATTTGTAAATCCAATTTCTTAAATTGTACGGATCATTAAGATCTTGTTGTAATTACTTACATATTTTATACATTCTTTCAAGCACATCTAAAAAAAAACAAACCTCTCGGAGCCTATGCTATCATATGGATGTTTGGGAGCAGAAATAAATAAGTATAATTGTTTAAAACTTTATTATTATTTCACACATTGTAATCTAAAACTCAAATGTTTGTAAAAAAATGTTTTTCTATTTCACCTGAAATATGTACAAATTATCATAATTTCACATTTGATCAGAAAAGCTATGCAACTTTCTCGATACACATTTTGGAGTACAAAAATGTTATGTACTATGATATCAGTCAATAATAACTTAAATTAAGTGAATATATTACTTTTCTACCTGTAATTAATAAACAAAGAATGGTATGTAGATAAATTTAACATGTCCCTATGTGACAAAAATAATAATAATAATAAATTATTGTACTTTATCAATATCAATCAACTTCAGAATGATAGTCATAAAAAAATGCTTTTTAACTTGATGTACAGAAAATGCAAATAATGTAAAAGAAAAATAATATATTGAAATAATATTCAACAGAATCCATAATTTAACAATAAATACATTATGCGGCCTGAATTATAATATTTTTCCTTCATTAAAAATAAATAAAGAAAGTTATTTAAAATATACTTCCATTTGTGTTTTAGATACCTATTAATATAAGCAACAACAAAAAATTTCATGCTTACAAACTCACAAACCATTTTAACTGAAGATATAAAAATGTTCTAAAGCCAACAGGAAAAAAAGTTAACATGAATGGAAAGCATAAAAACAAAGCAGCCAATGTGCTCATAATCTACAGAGATTTTATCAATTAAAACAGACCGCAGCTGCTCGACTTCTAACCAATTCAAATACTGAGATAATAATTTTTCTGTGATACGGATTTCTTAAGATTGGTCAAATGAAAATCAACTTTAGCTATTGATGTAAATTTTTGGCAGAGCTTCCAGAATGTGATGGTTAAAACACTGTTATGTACATATGAAGAGTATTGTATTGTTACCGTACAATCCAAAACGTAACAATGTGTTGTAAGTTCTAAATACATATGTAAGTGCAAAGTGAAATATCAATAAAACGTGTTGGAATAATATGTGGTAATATCACTTGATGTATTTTTAGCTGTAACACTTTTGTTAAATATTATATGAATATATTTTGTGAATAAGATAATAAGGTTGTTTTAAATGCAGAATAGAAGAGCAAATTGATAAAGGAATCCATACTTGTATTGATATTAAATTGCTCAATGCCAAATCAGGCAAAATAACATGCTAAAGTACGATGAAAAACATAATACATAGGTATTCCGCATTTCTATTTGGTGAAGAATGGTAAATGATGAATGCGGAAAGACTAGCGATGAATGTTGTCACGAGAAACAAATTACTCCTTGCGAGGTTTTCTCTTGCGGATATTGTCTCCTGCTGCTTCTGTCTCAGTTGACTCAGCCTGAACAAAAAATAAATTTTACATATTTAGCAATTAAAATTAAATAAAGAACAACATAATACATAGAACTTTACTGCAAATGTTGACAATTGTTTTTAACATAAAGGAAAACAGTAAAATATGAAAACTTGTTATCTCATTTGCCCTCAATCTATCATTATCGTTTCATTTTATGCAATTTATAACATAGGTATCATGTATTTAACATTTTCGGGGAGTAAAGCAATTGGAAAATTTATTAAGCTAAATGATACTGCATTCACATAGATTTTAAGCACATAGGATATACAGTGATGGTAATTTAATAGATTAAAGACGAATTTTAACTGGATAAGGGTAGAATGTAGGAGGTGAGCATCGGCATAAACTTTATTTTTATATGGGCTTTTCATAACAAGGTAAAATATTAAATTTGACATTATATGCTAGTCCATTTTTGTCATTTTTGTAGTTTGACAATGCCAGAATTGAGCTCTAATAGGTACCTACTAGAGGTAACAAGAGTGTTTTTTTTTTAGTTGACTGCTTAGTGTTGCCAACTAGAATCAACTCAAATCTCTCAACTAAGCTCTCATCCACATAAATTTGTGTTCTTCATTAGTTTTTCTTTTATTTGAATTAGCATACTTTATTTGAAATTCAAACTCATTGATTAAATGTGATGTTCAATGTTTTGTAGATATTTTGATATAATATTGCAATCATGGCTATATCAAGTGGCTTATTTTTATACCCTTAAAAACGAATTTTACATACAGTTGGTAGAGAGCGAAAGATGGTTAAAAGTGTTCTATTTGCTTACTTTTGGTAAAGCGCGAGAGATGCCAAAAATATCGTAGAGATCGGAATTGGGTTTGCCGTTACTAGCGATTAGTATACTGAGAGTCAGATGGCAGACTGAGTATAATTAGGGTTGGGGTTGATGAAAAAACCGCCCAACAACAATGTGTTAAGTAGGTGCTTAAATAATTTTTATTTTGCGATTATCTATTAACACGTTGTCGTCGGGACACAGCATTTGCTGTTTTTCGCGGACTGTCGGTCAACTGCGGGACACGGCAAATGCCGTTTTTGTCGACTGTCGGTTATCGGCGGGAAACGGCAATATACGGGTTTGTTATCAGCTAAAAATAAAACGCGTTGAAGGGTAATTTGCTACCTGGGTGCTAGGCAACAGTTTGTCGACATTATTTGAGATGTCTTGTCCGTATTGGCTTGTGTGCCGCTTGTAAAGGCGTCGCCAGAAATCTTTGCGAAAAACATCCGCTATAGGCTAGAGTCTATTGTTCGAAGCGCCCGACTACAATGTGTTAATTTTATAATGTAGGGTGATAGATGCACGCGCAAGCAGCTTATCAGCTAGGAATGTGTGTTGGCAACATATATTTTACCTTAGTTTCAGGTAGAGGTTCCTCGAGGTCCTGTTTTGTACTTGGTTGAGAATCCTCCTCGTCCTGCGAGCCATCCTCATTGTCATTACTGGATTCGTCCTCTTCTTCGGCCTCTGCTTCCCCTCCCTCTGCAGGCACCTGGTCCTCGGTTACCTCATCAGTCTTCTTTTTCTCAGCAGCTTTCTCCATCTCTTCCTTTTCCTAATACATACATACATAGTATACATATTGACATTTATTTAGAATTTTTTTAATTTTTTTTTTTTATATATGTATGTTTAAAAGAAACTCAACAAAGACGATTATAATGGTAACATTAGATAAAAACATTATTTTATAGGAAAACAAAAAGAGTGTTTCGGAAGGAGACAGTGCATTATTTAATTAAATTTGTAAGTATTACAAATATGTATGTAAATAAGCAATCTTATATGACAATGTGAGACTTGTATGAGAACAAAATAAATATACGAGATTTTCACTCTAATATTTATTTAATATCACTCTGGACTGGTTCCTGGAGCGCACAACTAATCACTATGCTTTTGTGTAATTACTGCATCGATATAATGCAATACCCTATGCAACAATGAGTGTTGATAAGGGTTAAAAGAAATGAAAGAAAGGTTAAGAAAAATATGCCATTCAATTTTGAATGTAAATAAAAATTGAAGTAAGCTAGGTTAGGTGAAAGCATTCCTACTTTTAGCAAAATCTTTTAAAATGGTGTACAATAGCAAGATCTTTAAAGAAAACATTTTGTTAAAGTGGTCCTCTTTTTCAGAATTGAAGTGCGGTAACCCTACATTATGATAAGACAAAATGTTTTAAAATAATCATGAAGGATATTATTTACACCGTTAAAACTATTATAGCCGTTACTATTTATTACTTGTGTTATACAGGTATTAATTATCTAGATCATGGGTTCCCAACCTTTTCAGCAGCCGGGCCAGATTTCAGAAATGACATTTTACACGGGGCCGTAAAACAAAATTTCTTCTATTATTCAAAGCAAATATATATTTTTTATCATATAATCATATAATTTTTTTTGAAGATACAATAAAAATGAGATTCAAAGATATTTATTAAATTAGAGTTAGGCAATACAAAAATTATCAGAAATCTTCTCAGTTCTTCTGTTACTCTTCTTTTCTTTGGTCCAACGTCTTTACTACTTGACGCCATTATGTGGGTCTTGAAATTGTCACGACAGTGAAATACGTCCATATATGGGATATGATACGAACTACGCACGGTGAAATGTTCTTTTGGTGGTTTTATGTACACTTAAAGAAAAAATATGTGAAATACTCCGCGGGCCGCAAATAGACATCTGGCGGGCCGCGGGTTGGCCACCCTGATTTAGAATATACTAAGGAATTAGAAAAATGATAAAGTAAATTATATAAAGCATTCGTTACCTGTGATGGGAAACAGCACATGTATATGAAAAATCCAGTGAACAGGGCAATTATTAGCACATACACTCCCCAAAGCCAGGGTTTCTCTTCGGTTGTCTTAACCAACCAGCTCCAAGCACTATCCTATAGGGATAAATCACACACAATAGTAATCAAGCAAATATAGCACTGCGAACACATACTTCTAATAATACAGCGTGGATATCCAAGGGGGCTACATGTATCAATAGTACTTCTAGCACTTATAATGTGTATACATACATAATCTAAAGGTGGCTGCCAAATTTTGAAAATTAGTTAGACAAAAATTTAAGAAATTGTTTATGCATATTAGCTTTTTGACATATTTTTTTTCTCAATTTCTATATGCCTTTTAATATCAATGGAATTAATTAAATGAAAGTAACCAAGTATTTGATTAATCCATTCATTATTATATTATTTGATTAGTAATCAAAGTTACAAATAATTAATTATTGATCCTTAATTTTATCGCCACAGGCTTGATTTTCATTCGTCTACGAGATGTAAATGCAGGGGAGTGACCGGAGTCATTTCGTTGTAACATAACACATTACGATGCGAGCATTCGTATAGTCAGTACAGCGAGCCGAGCTGCTCGCCACTCGTTCCGAGTACTCCATCCGAAGTCGGATGCTCGCCGCAAATGTTACCTTACGACAAAATGCTCCGGTCAGTCCCCTACTTAACGGTAACTTTTTGTTTATGGAAGAGAGCCATTATTTTTAGTCTATTAATTTCAACAAAAGACGAGTCGATTAACCATTAAGTATATTTCGAAAAACAACCATTTCATAACTAAATAAGTGATATTTTTTTTTTAATATGTAATTATCGCCGAGTAGTTTATAAAAGAAAAAAAGTTTCTTGATTCAACAATTTCAAAAAATCTCTTGCTAGGATTCGAAATATGACAGCCGAGGGGTAAAACAAGAAACACCAGATTTTTGACAAGTTTAACCTCTTTAACTCGTTTACGAAGATACCAAATATAAATGGAGATTGGTATGGAGCAATATACGAAGTAAATTGCCCACCAACCAGGTTTGTAGTTCAGTGCCTTCATTAGTCGACCCCATTGAGAAATCTAATATTGAAAATTAAATAAATGAATTGAAAATTGTGGAATGACTCAAAGATTATTGCATTTTCCGTCGATATCGAGTAACTTACCGAGTCCCGGTCGAGCTTGCTGACTTTAAGGTTGAAGGTTTGCAGAGCCCACGTGCGGGCCGCATCAATGTCATCCGTGATCACAATATTGTCAAATAGAATGGATGGTGACATTGACCAAAGCTCAAAACCAACAGCAGCCTAAAATGAAGTAAAACAATTATAATATTTATTTTAGACGTAGATATATGTATATAACTAAGTAGGTTTTAAATGACATATGGATGATCAGAGCGGACACCGTAGTCACAAAAAATGCGCTAAGAGTGTCAGAAATTAAGACTCTAAGAAGCATATCTGGCAAGACTCTACGAAACAGAATAAAGAACAACAAGGTAAGGGAATTATGTGAGATCGAAGATGTCCTTCAGTGGGGAAGGCAACGAAGGAGATAATGGTATGCGCATGCGAGGAGAATGGAACCATCCAGACTCCCCCACATTGCACTGTACGGCCAAGGTAGACGACTCCCGAGCTGACCATCAAGAAATGGATCGACAGCTGGGAATCGACATCGAGGCTAATCCCTCTTAAAAACAAGTAGAACAAGGTTTTAAAAGAGCATTAGAAAATCAGTTTTGCTTCAGTTTCGGTGTTAAATTATAAAGATAAATTAATTTAAAAAATATATATTAAATAAAATGTTGTAAAACATATATGGCTGACTAAGTATTGCACCCACCACTTAGTCAAGCTGGAATAAAGAGTTAAAAAAAAAAAAAAAAAAAAATATGTATTAATAAATAATCTTACTATCGAGGTCATTTTGAATGGA
The DNA here is from genome assembly GCF_059751285.1 of Brachycentrus maculatus. Classification (NCBI taxonomy): domain Eukaryota; kingdom Metazoa; phylum Arthropoda; class Insecta; order Trichoptera; family Brachycentridae; genus Brachycentrus; species Brachycentrus maculatus. Next base: position 511,425 of record NW_028281340.1, read on the forward strand.
TTCTCATCGTGATAAAAATGCGGGTTGGGAATTTTCTTAGGAGCCCATTTCCCTTGGTATTGTGGATTGGGTATAAGGGGTGCCCTCCACACTCCCTGAAAATACAACACATCATATTACCAACAAATATTAAATAGATGCAGAAATGGAAAGATCATACGAATGAATAAGATTAAGTTGTACTTTGTATTCGGGATTGGAGATGAGGGGGGCGTTCCACTGGCCGCAGCCGGGGGCGCTGGTACACTTGGGGTTCTCTATTAGCGGTGCTTCCCATTCTCCGTCCATCTCCACATCCCAGTCTTCAGGTTTTTCACTGGTAGAATCTATCAAAAAAAATTATGAGGGTGATCGATTACACAGATTAATAAGAATACATATCACTCACTCCTTTCAAGAACGTCATAAATCAAAAAACTTGATTTTTCAGGAGAACGATTTTAAAGTTTAAAAATATAATACAATGTATTAAAAATAAATATCAAGCCACTTATTAAACTTTTTACTGTGCAACAGATCTTTTTAGGTAAAACCTGAAATATGCCGCTTTTGCTGGGATATAGTACATTTTCTGGGCATTCCGAAAACATGCACAACTGAAAATTGTTGACGTTCTTGAAAGGAGTGAGCGATATATCAGTTGATGAATAACATTTAAAAAAATGTGAATCACGAAAATTTAAGAGCTATTCATACTTGCAAAAAAGAAAAGAAGCATTTTTTTGTAATTTTTTTTACAGCTGTCATTGGCTCATTTTGGCACAAAATTTTAAATTTTTAAGAAAATAATAATATTAAAATGAGTTGAAATAGACAGAAATTATAATTCTATATATCGTAGTCGTACAGGAGAAAGTGACTAACAAAATGTAAAATGTTCAGGAGGGCCATTTAAGTCACTTTTGCTTGGCAACAAGATAAAACATCAATGCAGTTAGTCATTTTTAACAAGTTAATATATTATACTTCAATGTCCTTTGGGATTTTTCAGGGCAATATTAAGCTAGTAAGATATCAAATAGTCAATGATCACGTTTTTGTAATAAATGCACTTGGTCACCTGTATGACTACGATATGTAACATATTGCAATTCCACATCGAAACGGTTTAAGTACACATACCTGGAATCATTTCGGGTTCATCATCCAACCAGCCATCGGGTTTAACTGCTTGAGGATCGAATATCTGCGGCGGAGCCGATTCATCCCAGTCTTCGGGCTTCACTGCCTCTGGATCCGGGATCTTTTGAAGAAGAATAAAAAAAACTATAAATTACACGCGATCAAATTAACATCATTTAGTTAACGTAATGAATGATGTAATAATTACCCTTTCCCTATCATCCCAATCAGCGGGCTTCTTATCATAAGGATCATCAATTTTTTCCGGAGGATTGACTGCCGGGGTGAAGTCTTCAAGCAGTGAACCAGAGTTGATTTCCTTATTATCGAGCAACACGGAGAAAGTATTATCCGGCTTGATAATTAAGGTATACAAGTGTGGGCGCTTATCTTTGAACGGATCTTCTAACCGATCACTAGAAGAAAAACACGTACAAAATAAGATCTGATATAATGTATAGTTTAATGATGCAGTGGAGAAAAGAAAAATAGGGAACGGGATGTATTTGAAATGTGGCCTAGAGACGGATTGCAAGAATCACAAACATCTACACCCTCCAGGAATTATCAGTAATCGGAAGACTCAACGGAAGACGGATAAAGGATTATTTTCTACATTGGAATATTACAAGAAATAACAGTCTTGGGAAGGTGGTAGCAACAGTTAATAAAGGAAAAGTGAGTAAGAGTGTAGTGTTTCACATGACGGATCAATTAGCACGTGACTGTCATGGCAATTTTCAGAATTCGGGCCTAAAAAGCCAATTTCATTTAATCATAATCAATAAAAATATTATTTTATTTCTTGATTTTGAATAAATTTTTTATAATTATATTTTCTGTTCATTTATTAATAAATTTTCTATTCATGTAAGCCAGCATTGATTTTTTGTTCTCTTCCCAGAAGCCATCTATTCATATTAGCACTGATATACATACTAGGAATTTTATCATAGCTGCACGAATATGGCATACTTGCCACAGTACAGTACGAGCTAATCCATAGTCGGCGTCCTAGCAAAGACCGCAATCTATGAGTTATCTCGTAGTTGGCAGTCAACATGTTAAATAAAGGAATTTACGGGAACCTCATTAAACGCTTCCCTTAATTTGACTTACGAAAAAGGAGGAATTGGGGCATATTATACACCTAGCGCCTGACATTCTAGCACTGAGCAAGGCAGACAATAAATAAGAAAATCAATTGAAAATGTGATTTGTTTGACTCACTTCGGTTTCTTGCAGTGTTTCTCTTCGATGGAGCCATTTTTAGGATTTTTATGCCTAAAAATGAAGTGCAATTTGTGATCATTGCCGCATTTGTCCGGTCCAAACATTATTGTGTACGGGGTTTTATCATGGAACTGCTTCAAATCGGCAGATTCCTTGCCGGAAGAAATCAGCTTAATATATGATCCTCCACACTCCTGACCTTCCTGAAATAACATAAAACAACCAATATTGAAAAAAAAAAAAAATTTGAGATTATTTATATATTTTCTTGATTTTTGATTAAGAAGTGTACAAACCTGTAAAGTAACTTCGTATTGAACAACAAGTGGCTTATCACTAAATACAAAAGGCCTACTAAGACGGGCTGATATGGCAGCATGCTTCACTTTGCTCTTGAGTACTAATCCTAAATCACCTTTTAAAATTGGTCTCTCGGGTTGCTCCACCTGAAAAATTATCATTTTTAATTTCAGTTCATTTATGCATCATCTATGATTCACTAGATTAAGTTAACAGGTTAAACTGGTAGTAAATTTAACCATTTAGGAAGCAAATTCAAAACAATTAAATTTTGTTTATTTAATATTTTCATGGTAAATAGATGGTGATAGGAACTTGCGTGTAGTTTTTCCTTGGCTCATGGAACGGGTTATACACATGGTATTAACACATTTTTATGGGAAACACTTAAAAGCGTCTTTTATATGCTGTTGGTAGATAGCGAGAGATGCTTATAAGTGTTCTGTTTGCTTACTTTTGGTAGAGTGCGAGAGACGCCAAAAAACATTGTATAGATCGGAATTGGGTTCGCGGTTACTTCTGATTAGTATATGACCCTAATTAGTGTACTAATTAGGGTTGGGGTTGATGAAAACACAGCCCGACAACAATGTGTTAAGCCTTATTAATTTTCAAATATCCATATAACCTTCTCAGAAAACTATTTGTCCCTATTGAGAAAGTCATAATATGTTGATAACAAGTCTTCAAGGATTAAATCTGGTATTTGTAAAAAAGGATTTTTTCTTTCATAATATAGTATTTTTGCTAGGAGGTATGAATAAGAAAAGAGATAATAAATAAAAGTAATGTATATAAGGTGGTTTAGTTAATTTGCCAGAATTCAGGAACGTGAAGGGTTAATATTTTATATTATTTCGAGAAATAAAAATACTTTGTGTTCTGATCCACTCACATTTTTATTTAACCAACTAGTTTCGGCAACAACCTGTTGCCCTCTTTTGTTGTTGGTTGTTGCCGAAACTAGTTGGTTAAATAAAAATGTGAGTGGATCAGAACACAAAGTATTTTTATTTCTCGAAATAATATATCAATATGATCCACAAAGTTAATGCTTTCAATATTCAAAACACGGTTAATATTTTATTTATCATGTAAAGTGAACTCTTTTAAAACATGTATAACGTTTTGACTGGATGTAAGCACACATATTTAAAATATCCTTACCTGCCACTCTCCATCGTACTTCGCAATTTGTTCATCAGCCCCATCTTTCTTCGCTTGAGACATGATCCACCTTCCTTTGACTTTGTCAGCATCATCAAAGTGCTCGGCAAAATAGAATTTAGAAGGGCTCGCTACCGGGCTGGTATAGTCCAGTGGCTCATTATCTCCTACATCCACTTCCTGAGGACAGTAGACAAAAAAATATTCATTTAGTTTCCTTAAATGCTAAAAAGCTACAGAAACGGATAAAGTAAGTGGAAAGGAAAGTTATCTGTCTCTTTCATTGAATAAGGACAAATCAATTGGCGAACGTTCTAACCAACAAAGACAAAAAAAAACCGTTTACAATAATACATCTGGTTACAAAAAGTTTTTAAACGTGATCTATTTGACTCTTCATTTATATATGTATACTGCAATAGAAAAAAAGAGCTGTTTAATTTAGAAGGGGCAAGATTGGAGATGAATGCTGCCTTTAATGTTACATAAAATCTATTATTTTTAATTAAACTATATTCATATGCATATGTATATCACTGCAACGTTTTCGATTATGTTTTGGGAAACATCTAACAAAAAATGTCTCTAAAAGGAAATAACAGAATAAGCTCTGTGTCAATACTGTTTATTTCTTAAATCTTCTATATTCTAACTAATTTGATATGCAGAGTATGTGCATTAATTTTGCTACAGTAAAAAATAAATCTGTCTTTTTCCGTGTATAAAAATCAAAGATTCAACTTAAAAACATGCGTATGAATTATGCAAAAGGAAATTATGTATGTTATTCTAAGAGATATATGACCACGCTACTGGAATTATACAGAAGCATTGACCTGTGGAATTGAATATGTTTTAAATCTTTAACATGGCAAAGCTAATGTGGTCTAATACTTGTTGACAGATTATGTAAACTATTACATATTATAATTAGATTATTTGAACGCTTATTAAAATGGGTATTTCTACAATGTTAAGAACTATGCTAACAAAACACCTAACATATTTATAAATTGTTACTCATTTTACATAAAATTCATACTCATTTAAATATAAACTAATAATACCTTTTTCAAAATGTTAGTCATCTATATTGCCAATCTAAGTAAGACATAAATGTGTCTAAAAACGTTTTATTACTGTAAGTTTTAGAATTCTAGTGGCATCTGAAAATGATCCGAATGTACCAACCAACAAGTTTAGGAATCTAGTGGCATCTAAAAATTATCTGGATATACTGACAAGTTTTAGAATTCTAGTGGCATCTAAAAATTATCTGAATATACTGACAAGTTTTAGAATTCTAGTGGCATCTAAAAATGATCCCAATATACCGACCATTTCCTGGCAGAACATTATAAATGGCAATAAGATGAAGATCAATTTGGTTTCGTGAATATTTTTAAACCATATTTTTATTAATATTTAGATTTTTTTTGAGTAGGCAGAATTTATGTAGAAATGTTATAAAATTAGGTTGTTATAGGCGAGTGCTGCAGAAAACAAGACTTACTTCTGAGACTACACCATCATCGAAGTCATCGTCATCTTGTGCATTGACAAAAATTTCATCTAGGTAAGACACCAAGAAAAGGCTACATACACCCAACAATAAGTAGTTAGGCTTCATCTGAAAGGAATTGCAAATTTGTTAGTGCATTAAAAGTAAAGGAATTTCAAATATGTTAGTGCATCAAAGTATAAGGAATGTCAAAGATGAAGATAGTTTAGGTTTCAAATATATATTATTTAACGAAGCGTTTGCTGCTATACGATAAAAACATATAATTCACTGTTAAAAGAAATCCTACTGTTTTTTGCAATTTCTAGTTGAAAATAAAATACGTACCGTGTTCAAAACAAAGATTTTTGTTAGTGAAATGTGCTAATGATACGAGAGATTATAAAAAGTACAAGGATTGCTCTTACCAGTGAAAATGAGTAATTTTTCTTTCTTAAGTTACATTTCTTTGGAGGATTGGCAAAGTTATACTTTGCTAATAAATTTTTGCTAGTAGACGTGTAAAAAATGGTTATTGGAAAAATATATATAAATACAAAGCACTGTAAAAGTGACAAGCGAAATATCAAAAATACAAAACAAAAGAATGTTTCTATATAAATGTGAAAAAACTGAATTTAGTGGGTTGATATTTATTAAGTTACATTTGAATCATACCATTAATTCAGATATATTTCAGTAATAATGGAAGCTATCAATTTTAGTGAAACAAGGTTACGGTGATATTAAAGAGATCAACTTTACGTTATTACCGAATATGTGTGATGTAAAAGTGGAAAAAATTTCACTTAAATAAATCTGTAAATGTTTCACTAATCAATACGGCAAAAAATTAAATGGAATGCATCAGCACATTGATTAGGTTCAAAACTATTTAAAAAAATATACCATAAGTATTGTTCCTCACAGCCCTCAGATGTGCCCGACGCACAGTAAAAACATTGTTAGAAAGTAAAAACATTTTTAACGACAACAGAGTCGAATACTGAAAGCAAATCCATCCGAAAAATCATTTTGGGATGAATTTGCCAAGTAGAATTCGGAGATTTTCATTCAAATTAGAAAGTTGTAGATTTTAGCAGGATTCCTTAATTCTAATGAATACATAATGATAAAACTAAGATGAACTATTCTCATAGTTGGTTCGATAGTTTCACTAAAGTAGATGGTATTAACTATTTGCAAAAAAACTTGATAATTTGTCATAAAATTTGAGTGACAAGTAATGAAAATTAAAAGGGTATGAAATTAACACTTTGAAAGGTAACAAATTAAAGGGATGTCTTACTTTCAGCCAGTGAAGAGGAAATGTGGCTCAGTATAAAGGTATTAGTTATCTAGTTCCGAGTGATGAAACTAATAATTTAAAACCGTAATGTACATCCTGCTTTCGTGGGACTAATACCCTTTAATTGAATTAGGATACCGTGAAACCCGACCTTGCCGGTAAAACATGTGCAGTTGAAGACAAAGAAATTTAATTTTAAAAACAAGTCATCGACATATACATGCGCAATATTAATTTAGCATTACAGAGAACAAAATCAAGTGTGTATTTTTTTTAACGCGTTTCGAAACCAGAAAAAAAGAATAAAGAGAAAAATGATATTATGACTGTATATACGCTTATGACGATGGAAAAATGACCATATTTACAAATTGTGATATTTATTGTAGGTAATGAAAAGAAAATTCTAGTAAATAGTTGAAAATTTACAGAAATTGTCATACCTTCGCACCCTAACCAGCCCACGATTTTTCTAAGCGGTCAAAAATTTCACCCAATCATCAACAAACAGTTGTCATAGAAGATGTTGCCAGCCGTCGAAATTAAAATAGCGAAATGTTAAGTCACCTAACCTGAAATCAAAATAAATATATTTCAATTTGTTCCAAGTATACTTTTCACCAAACTTATAGTTGAAAATATACGACTCTTAACAAAATATTATATTTTACTTTCAGAAGATCATTTTAGAATATTATCGATGTAGAATCGAACTTTAGAGACATTAACTACTATCCCCGGTACGTAAATTCCCGAATGGATTTTATGTAAAAAAAATAAATGTACGTATTTGATCGTCATTGGTTGCTTGATACCAGAGACAAGGAAATGAAAATATCACCAATATTTAAAAACGGAAAATATTCACTTTATAAAATTTCATTATTTATTTTATATGCGTTTAGAATGACCAAAAATATATTTCAATGCATGCAAATAAGGTTTTCTATGCGCATGGTCATATTTTAACAATTATTGGCTAGTTTTTATCAGCACTAATTGATTTAATTTGAGTTTCCCTGCAAAATCGCTTGTAGCTCAAAAACGAGCGATTTGAAGTTTTTATGCACGTTAAATAAAAAACATTGAGGTTTTTATAACAACTAAAGTGAATTAAAAATAAAAATGGAATGGAAAGTATTCAATATAAAATAAAATAATATTTTTTAGGTCTTGGCATTTTGTTCGAGTGATTTTATGCTAACAGCGTATTTTTGGTACCTATTTTTTTTGTTAGTGATGTTGATCTTTCCACGATAGATATCTAATGTTTTATTAAAAAAATATTTTTACAAATTGGTAAAATATATTTTGTTTCTTGTATTACAAATAAATCACGATTATAATTACTACAGGGTCGATCCCAATGAAAGGATAAACGATAAACGATAAATAAATAGTTAAGATAAATTTAACATTACTTCTACGTTTTTACTTCTTATCAATAAGGCATTTAAATAAAATTGGTTATCGATATGTGTTGATAAGTGGACGTTAAAATTAACTTAATAAATAATTATGTTTCAATAAATATAAGTTAATTTCTAAGTTTGACATTAAATTCTTCTAACATTAAAGTTATCTACACTACGTATTTAACACTCTATCACCTTATTGTAATTCTACCCCAGGTGCGTATATTATTTACATACCTATTATATACAAACGAGTAAATCGGTAGAGGAGGGATTGAATATTCGTTAGATTGTGGTTATAGAGAAAAGCATATTTTGTTGACAAACTTTTTAACGCAAGGGAGATTTTTTTGTCGCTAATAGTTGTCCGCCTCCGTACTGTAATGGTCAGCATGCTCGGCTACCGTTCTGGAGGTCCCAGTTTCGATCCCCAGGGGGGTCATATAAATATAAGTGATTTTTTCACGCTAATATTTATTCAATATTACTCTGAACTGGTACCTGAAGCGGTAGGCTGATCACCTTTCCTTCGTGTGTTAACGATCAAGATAACACTGTGTTTATATAATGCAGTGCCCTATGCACCATTGGGTTGCGGATAAGGGTTTGAATTGAAAAGTGTTCAAGACGATGACCAAAAAAATATTCAATGTAAATAACATGTTTATATGTAATATTAAATTGGGGTGATTGTACTTACTAACTCGATTGGATTGGAAGAGTTAAATTTGAAATGCAAATTTAAATACCACCCATCCGCTGAATCCTTATATAAGAATATTCATCTTAGCAACATTTTGAAATGAAGTAATAAGCAAATCTCTTGGTTTACAACTTTTGCATATTCCCACAAAACTCGTCTAATTCAACACATTGCCAGTATATAAGGTTATGTAGATCGTCTGAATTTCCCAAAGGAGAAATATACGGACACTCGATACTTTTAGATAATCAGATTGATGCTGGCAACGAAATATGCTAGCATCAACTAGGTAGGTAGGTACGTAATAAATATAAAATTATGTATATGATTCAGGCTTTTATGGTGAGCTAGAAAAACTCTACATTGATTAAGATAGATAATGTTATGAAGGATGGGAGGTATTCATTAAAAAATATAATATAATCAATCAAAATTAACGAACATTCTAGTGGCATATCCTCTAAATTTAAATATATGGTAAGTGGGAAATTAATTATATTGAGGTATGTATTATATTATTACATAATACTTTTTCGATAGTAAATATGAGTATTATAAGTTTATTTCCAAATTGATTTTTATTTTATGCTAAAATTCTTTTTTTTGAGGTTTAAAGTGAAATTATTAAATTATTCACACTATAAAAATATAAAAAAGGAAAATAAATAAAAACGTATTTTCATTGTTGTATAAACTGTAAGTACATTATCCTATTTCAATGTACGACATATTAATTTTTTATTCCGTTTTGGTCCACAATGTCCATAATGCGATTGGATTCCATACAGATGTCAATGATTTAACTGTGTACGTATTGTATATAAATAACAATCATTGCTGGGCATTTTTTCTATGCCCATAGTTTTTAAACAAAAATTATTGTCCATCTGTAAAATTGGAAAAAGCAGTTAATTAAGATTTGTTTTTGACCTAAAACGTTGTAAGTAAAGTCAAAGTTAACTTTACTACGATGCGAAAACGTTAACTTCCGCAACGAATCACAGCGTTGTACTCGGTTCCCAACGAGATGCACAGAGAACCAGAAAAAAGTTCATTATTTCAATTTACTTACCAAATTACTCTGGCCAACAATGATTTTGTAACTGAAATTTTGATGACTGATTTGGACCAAGTTAATCGTTCTTATTCAAAGTCTGTATGGTGACAAGCTTGTATCACGTCAAGTTTTGATGTTACAGTCATATTTTTGTTTGTATGGACCCCATACGTTGAAACTGCAATAGTGGTTGGTATCTAGACATGTTTTAGTCTAAGGTCTAAGGGATTCAAAAAAAGTATTGATAATTATGGAGTAACAGTGGAAATATATTAACTTATGTATTAATATTAAATACGATAGCATTATATGTATATATATATATTTATAGATAAATAATGGGTCAATATCAGAATGAAAAATATCCATAACTAAAAAAATCTGATGTGCTAAATTTTTTTTGCTTTCGTTTCTGAATTCAGCTATGCAAAGTGCATAAAGATCAGGTATGTTCATCCCAGTTACAAAATAAAAGCTGTAAATTGTTGGCCAGTGTTATTTTCCTCATCATGAACTCACTGAACAGTACAGTTTTGTTTTGAGAGTTAATTAGTATAATACAAACATGCAGAGTAATCTGACTTCCCATTACTTGATATTAAATGACCATAGTGTAAATTTAGCAATATTTGCCTTATCTCAATCGGGAATTCAATTGACAACCTCACATATAGTAAACTAAAGTCCTTACCACTTCGCTACGGAGTCAGAAAAATAATATTTAGGTAATAGATAAAAATAAAATATGCAAGTTGTAATATATTATTTATTGATTTGGTATTAAATTTGTGGAATAACATGTTGATTATTAAATAAATAACACTATCTATTACCCTCTTAACATGCCTGAATTTTTTTCTCTCTCGTTAGTTTTACTTTTAACCTGTAAATGAAGACATCTACTTTTCGAAACTAGTCGTGTGGGATGAAATAAAACTCATTATGTGGTATTATACAAGTGTTAATTTATTTTTAAAATTATGCATGTAGTTACTAGAACACAAAAAGGGTTTTTTGAAGTGACAATATTGATTTTATGTCATTTATAATTTGTTAAAATTTTCTTGCATACGCTGTAACAGCACGACTTTTAACTTTCTCAAGTAAAATGTTCACATTTACTGGTTTTAAAAATATTTAAATTTAATAATTCTAGTTAATATACACAATTCGTGAAATAAAAGTAAACCTTACAATTTGAGGTAGGTATTTATACATGTGTATATAATTATATAACATACACTATGCAGAAACAATATTATTAACGTGTCAAGATAAGGTATTTTTATTAAAATGCACTAGGGTTTTGAAATACTTAAGTTAGTCCGTGTCAAATGTAGGTCAAAGACTTTATTAAAATTTGATTGACATTTCCTGATTTTTTAAGATAAGAAAGTGTTGCATAATAAGTAGATTATATAACGTTAAATAAAAGTAATACTTCTTAATAATCACATCAAATTGTCAAGTAAGTATTTAATATAAAAAAAACAGGTTTCAAACCGTGAATTCAATTATTACCAAATATTAATTTAAAATTTTGCTAAAATTATTTATAAAAAAAAAACAGATCTAAGTACCATCATCCTTTAAACGTAAAACTTTTAAAGTACATGTTTGATGACTTTTTCATTTTCATCTTTTTGATTTTTCTTTTCTGTTAAAATCCAATATTTGTCTCAATACTATTAATCTAATTTTATTTCTGATATCTATTGTATTCTTGCCAGTGCCCTTTTATTATAACCTAAAATAAAATGTTAACCCATTAAAGGTAAACATTTTATATTAATATTTTTTTATACTTATGGATTAATCCATTGTGAAATGTGAAAGAATTTAAAACAAAATAGAAAAATTAATAAATTAAGCTTCACAAAGATTAATTGAATACATCAAATTATTTGTGAGTGTTTTTAGTGGCCCTATTTATGAAGGAAAACTAGCCTATTTCTTACCTAGCTATCTACAGTCCTACTCTGATTAAAGTTGTTAGATTCCATTATTAGAGCGAAGCAGGAAATGTTGTGTGGCTGTTATGAACGCAATTACGTTTTAGAGGAATAGTCATCAAATCCGTTTTGTCATTGTTCCTCAATAGAGATGGCCTTAGTGATATTTCAAATGTTATACGTGTTATATCATTACAAACTAAATATTAAACTAAAATCATTCAATTGTGTCCCTGTTTTGTATTTGATGATTTAATCACACCTTTCCTTGGTATCCTGGTAATATTAAAAATATATGCAAATGAAAGGAAAATAAGAGAAATTGATTTAAGTTGATATACGAGTATATATACATATTACACACACATACATTGCAAATTTGCAAACATTCAAAGATTGCAAATTTTAGTCAATTTATTTGTAGGAGAATGGGTTCCAACCTAGAAACTCCAACTCATACTCCAAGATACTTCCCACGGGACCACCACCCGGGTAAAGAAAGTTCTGAATGAGATCTTATAAATATAAATAGTTTTCATGTTTAATTGTACTCGTATTTATGACAAAATATGCAGTTTTTAATCTGGTTTTTGCAGTCCAGTGTGATCATTCTAAAAATATTGGAATGCTTTTAATTTTAATAAAGCTGACCACTCAATGTTTTCTGCCAAATTTTTATGAAAAAAAATTAACTTTCTCATTTTCCGTTTCAGCGTAGCCAATCATACTAACACAGTCAGTTGTTGATTTGAATTCGTATGATTGATGACATTGAGTCGTCATGTAAAAAGCAGAGTTCATCAAATCAATTAATCAATTTGCATGGTAATAATGATTAAGCCTTGTTCAATTGTATTTTCCCGCCAGGTAGCGAAATCTAATTACGGCATTTATCAAAATTTAACAACATATTGTAAATATAAACTGACAATGATAGAAATTATATTTAAAGTTTTAAATTAATACCCATGAAATATGAATGTCAGAAATTGACATAAAAATGCAGAAGTAACCATTATTATAAAACAATTTAAATAACAACAAAAACCAAACAATGTGTGATCATTAACAATTTTATAAACTTCAGGTTTTTTTCTATTTTTATTGTGCTGCGAAGCAATTGGATAAAAGCCCAATTGTCTTTGTCTTTCTTCCCCATTATATCATTTCTACCACCAGACAAGCCTCAGTATAGAGGCTGTGAGCGTTATGTATATATATATATATATATATATATATATATATATATATATATATATATATATATATATATATATATATATATATATATATATATATATATATATATATATATATATATATATATATATATATATATATATATATATATAAATATATAAATATATATATATATATATACAAATCAAGGTTTTCACAATATGAAAATGTATGCATTAGTTAAAATTTGTACAAAATTGTAAATTTGCATATTTGTAAAAAAATACCTTTCATTATTCGTGAAAATTTGTAAATCTATGTATTTCAAAATCAAATACTGCGTATGTATGGTTCATATGTACATTAAAATTTTGAAATGATAATATTGGTTGGAAAACAATAAAAATATATATGTCGATAATAATTGTAACATATGGTCGATAAATTGTACTCGATGGTATCGAAACATGGAACCTTTAAGTAAATACCATGAACTTTAGAAATGTGGATACATATTAAAACAACTTGCATTAAACTTTTAAAGCACATCTACTATCCGTTTTAAAATAGCTGAAGAGCACAAATTTACTAAACGTATTGAATGCTCGTTAATTATTTCATTAACGAATTTATTACACTAATAAGTACCTACTCAGATAAGTGACATACATGGCAAAAAATATTAGCATCTTAAAATAACCAACACGCAATATTACCAAAAAGAAATAAAGAGTTCATGTAAAAAAAAAACTTATCAGAATTGTATAAATGTAACACAAATCATAAATATAAAGAAATACGTTTTTTGTATAATATATAAACATGTAGGTATACAGATTGGGGAATATGTGTTTCACATTTTTCCGAATGAATTATTGCAAGGGCGCTGTACCGTGGCTTTAAGTTCATTCGTATCGATTGATTGGGTTGACTTGGGCATAAATGTATTTCAGAAAAAAAAGGGATAGATTTTCAATTCTCTCTCGATAATCCATCTTTAATAAATACCAATGGTGCATAGGAAACTGCATTATAAAAACGCAGTGTTATCTTGATCGTTAACACATGAAGGAAAGGTGATCAGCCCTCCACTTCGGGTACCAGTTCAGGGTAATATTGAATAAATATTAGAGAAAAAAATAAATTAAAAATATACGCAAAAATAAATCATAACAACATTTAGAGTGTCCAAATACTTGTTCACAAAATCTGGATTGTCTCCAATTACAGGAATTATTTTCATATTATTTTTTGACATCTCATCAAAGATGAAGAAGAATATGGAAGTCTGGGCATTTACGGGGCTGACGACTTTGATGACGTATAGCGGTGTCCGTTTTTCGTTTTATTAAAATGTGTAAAGTTGAAACCATCATATGTCCCTTACATATCTACAGATTTCAATAAGAATGTTACCGATAGTTTTGTGATTTTTCATATTAATTTATAAGCCAATAATAATAAATCATGAGAATGATTTGTCATTATTGGATTGATTGAGTGTTGTGTTGTAACTCCTTAATATTTTTAACCTTTCCGGGAGTATGGACGTAAACGAACGTCGGCGTCGGTGCAAATTTTCCTCAAAGGTGTATCGATGTTAATGAACGTCGAAGTCTATCTGTCATTTGGTATAATGTGATTTGCAAAGTAATGACATCTGTGGATGTTTGTATTTAACTTTGTCTAAAAATAAAACCTAGAGATGGTGAGCTTTATTTTTTATTTAAATTACTTATACTTAATTTCTATCTTCACAATACAAAGATTTTATTTAAAAAATACATATTTAATAAAAAAAACCCACTCCCCAGAGAAAGTCGGTCATTAATTATTGCACTCCTGGAAAGGTGAATACCAAAAAACATTATTGTAGCATCGACGTCGCGAAGCGTCGAGTTGAGTCGGTCACTGAGGGTCGGTGGTTTGTAATTGTATCAAGGTCGATAGAGTACAAGCAATGGACGTCATACTACAAAAGGTGCATGCATTTAAAAATCTGCATGCAAATATGCGATGTAGATTGATTGATTGAATGAGTAGGTACCTACCATTAAAGGGTGGATTTAGAGTAACATGCAATTTAGGAATAAATCAAGTCTTACGATGAAATATTTTTCTGTTCTAAAATATTCATAATAATAAATAAAACATGAATTATACACGATTGACATCACAATTGGCATAGCGGATGGATAATAAGAAAATGAGTAAGAAAATATTTGTGGCGAATGTGAGCGGAAGAACAGAACGAGGACATCCGAAAAAGACATGGCACGATCAGATCAATCAGTACCTAAAATCTGTAGTGTCAAAAGTCTTCGTAGACTTGATGTATGGATGTCAAAGAAGCTAGGAGTATATGTCAGGACAGAAGAGTTTGGCGTTCCATTCTCTCTGCCTACCCCTGTGGAGGAACGGCGTGATGGTAGAATTAGTACTAGTAGCATAATTTATTTATACTAAATTTCTCTGAAACCAAAGTATTAAGAACAATGTAGCGTAGTGCCTCGTATAACGTTCTCAATTCGTTCCAGGAGTTAGTTCGTTATATGAAGCGCGTTTTCTCATCACGATACATGTCAAAAAAATATTCGTTCTGTAGCATAAAATATGGTACTGTAACATCAGCTTCAGGTAAGTTTGGTTAGTGAATGTTGGAAGCTCCTGAACATGTTCAAAAAAATAATCCGTTCCGTAGCATAAAATATGGTACTGTAACATCAGCTTCAGGTAAGTTTGGTTAGTAAATATTGGTAAACTCCTGAACCCGCATTTGACCAGGATGTTTTGATGGCAGCAGTTGAGATTGCTCCTTTTCGTTGTCAGATGAACCTTCCCTTTGAGCTATTAAATATTTCTGGACAAGAAGTGCTTGGAGGTCTTCGGTTATCAGCTCTTTACTACGATACAGTTCGCCGTGTGAAGCGAGGTTTGTCGTGTGAGTCGCGTAATGAAGGAGCAAAAAGTTCGTCATGCGCAGTGTTCGTTATGCAAGTCATCACTGTATTAAAACCCTATAAAGTTTTGAGAACCCTAGTTCTTGTTATTTATTATATTATACTATGTAAAACAAAGGAATCGTTGAAATGTTTTATGTGAGCAAATAAAAAATAAATACAAATACTAATCTTTACCTTGTTTTCAGGTGAGGCATTGTTGGTGTTACTGAAATATGACGAATGACTCTATAAGTACATTGTATGTTCACATTTATTATTGATTTTATTCAAATACATGAAATATTTCGAGAATTGTGAGCACAAAAAAAATATATCTGAATCATAGTAATTTGGAAAATAAAGTGACATAAATGTGAAATGATTAAAATCGTGTATATTGATTGACAAATCGCTCACTCCTTTCAAGAACGTCATAAATCAAAAATCGTTAATTTTCACTTGTGCATGTTTTCGGAATGCCCAAAAAATGTACTATATCCCAGCAAAAGAGACATAATTTAAACTTAATATTTACCCGCTACAGGGCATAAAGTGTTGTTTTTGCATTTTGAAGAAATGGTATTGTTTAATTATTTTTTTAAATGTACTTAATATTTTTCAAATGGAGAAAAAACCTTCAGGTTTTACCTAAAAAAATCTGTTGCACAGTAAAAAGTTCAGTAAGTGGCTTGATATTTATTTTTAAAACATTGTGTTATATTTTTAAACTTTAAAAACGTTCTCCTGAAATATCAAGTTTTTTTTATTTATAACGTTCTTGAAAGGAGTGAGCGAAATGAGTTCAGTTCCATAACAACGACAACGTAAATATATTTAAAACTATAGTAAGCATTTTTAGTTCTGACAAATCATCAAACAATATGTATAAGTATAAATATTATACATTATTATTACTTTTTATTGCCAAATAATTTGTTCTTATTATAATGCAATTAATAATTACTATTTAGGAGTTTCTTGTTATTTAAAATAAATTTGACTTGCATAAATAAAAATGTCTCTGCTAACTTTCAACTTTTAACCAAATATGTCGCCTATGAAGTTTGTATTAATTTTTTAAAAATCATTTGAAACATCTTTTAAAAATTTGAGTAATACTTTCATCATGTATTTATTTCAGAATGGTGAATATTATACAAGTCAGACCATGCCAGGTAGTAAGACCTCAGATTTTCAAAATCTATTTCAACAATAATAAATAATAATAAAACCCTTATCCGCACCCCAATGGTGCATAGGTCACTGCTTTCTATAAACGCAGTGTTATCTTGATCGTTTACACATGAAAGAAAGGTGATCAGCCCAGAAGAAATATTACAGTGAATAAATCACTTATATTTATTTGCCCTCCCCTGAGAATTGAACCCGGGACCTCCAGAACGGTAGCCGAGCGTGCTGACCATTACACCACGGAGGCGGACAAATAGGGTGGACAGATAAGTAAAAATAAATTTGGATAATTAGCATAGCGCCATTTTGATAAAATGCTAAGTCAAGGGCGCAATATAACTGATCCAGCCATTGTTGAGAGTTATCAAGTTTGCAGAAATCACGTGTTAAGGGGTCAAAATCACGTGATTTGGCCAAAAACCACTAACGACTAGTTGTCCAAAACGTCTCCGATTATTCAGGAGAAACAACACCTAAATCATGTCAACTTCCATGCCAATTATTTTGATATTAGCAATTGAAGGAATACTTGACACAAAGTGCCATAAATATTTAGTTCGTTATGTTTTCTTGATTGGTTAAATGGGTTTTGGCCGTTTCCCGGACAACTTTTTTAAAGTGAATTTTAGGAAGTACCTCCCAAAACGAGTGGCACGTGCTATGGTACAAATATCTACGTTAACGCTAAACTCACTCGAGACTTATCATTCCTAAATTGTAATTATTTGATTTCGTAATAAAAACAAATACGATGAAGTACAACAAAACTTTCTTCACTCGAATATTTATTCAATATTACCCTGGACTGGTACTTGAAGCGGAGGGCTGATCACCTTTCCTTCATGGGTTAACGATCAAGATAATACTGCGTTTATATGATGCAGTGCCCTATGCACCATTGGGGTGCGGATAAGGGTTTGAAGAAGAATAAGAACAAAAACATTCATAAAATATAACATTTTGAGTGTGTCCAAACACTTGTTCACAAAATCTGGATTATCTCTAATTACAGGAATCATTTTCATATTATTTGTTGACATCTCATCAAACATGAAGAAGAATATGAAAGTCTGGGCATTTACGGGGCTGACGACCGTCATAGGCTGGTTTAAGTGAATTGGTGAATGTTACACGTGTGTAAAGTGATCACTTAAACCAGCCTATGACGGTCGTCAGCCCCATAAATGCCCAGACTTCCATGAATTGGTGAATGTTACACGTGTGTAAAGTGATCTCTTAAACCAGCCTATGACGGTCGTCAGCCCCGTAAATGCCCAGACTTTCATATTCTTCTTCATCTTTTATGAGATGTCAAAAAATAATATTCATAAAATATGATCATGCAAGGGTTTTCCAATGTAACTAATGAACTAACTAACTAAGACGCCACTTTTCTGCAGGTTTAGGTAGAGAGAAATAGAACGCCGCATCGATATACCTTTTCAACAATCTTTGTTTCTTCTACATTCATGCTTTTCCTCATACATACCTGTCGATTATTCTAAATTATGATCTGACCACTTTCAAGTATTGGTAATACTTGATCATATCAATTTTCTTGGTTTTCTTCTTCTTCTATTTCCAATTACATGTGCCTTTTTTAATACTATTTTTTCTTCACTCGTTAGATTCACATGCCCAAACCATCTCAGCACACCTCTATTAATTTTATATTTTATTTTGTCGGGTAAATATCACTTTCTTAAAATGACGTTATTTCAATTAATTTGGGATGGTCAGCAAAATTATTTAAAATGGATGGGTATCACCGCAAAGTGACTACCGAATCGATTAATTCACACGTAATTATTTTTTTGGATTAAATTATATAAAGTTAAGTGCGTTGGTTTATATACAAAAATGCGTTTTGAAAATCAAAGAAATAATTGTAATATTAATAATAATAAAACCCTTATCCGCACCTCAATGGTGCATAGGGCACTGCGTCGCAGTGCCCTATGCACCATTGAGGTGCAATTGTAATATTACTTGGTTTTAATATCAGAGTTAAACCAATTTAATTAAATTATAATTTTATTAATAACCGTTAATTTAATTATTCAAAACATATTTTTAAAAGTCTTATAAATTTTTATCAAATGAAGATGCTCGTTTTTCTGTAGCACAGTAATATAACAGTTTAAATATTAAGTAAAAAAATATAAACAGTATTTCTTATGATTGATTTATTTTTATATTACGCATATAGAAGATTTAAAATTGCAATCACGTATCCTCACTGGGATTTATCATGCTGAGAGCGTATTTTAGAAATATTGTTTTGAAAAAACATCAAAAAGATTTGTTATAAGTCATGTAACCATCTATGGTTAATACACACACGATATTATACACACACACACATGAGTGTGTGTATATGTTATATGTTATACACACACACACACACACACACACACACACACACAATAATACACACACACACACATGAGATAAGAATATGCATTTATTGTAAGTTTAATAAAAAAGTTTTGTTATATTATGAATGGACAAATGAAATAGATTATTACTTCATTGCGCAACTCTTGAAATCCCTTTAAGCTAAAAAAAATAATGTAATGCTTTCATCGTGTATACTTAAATGAAATTGATTTCCGTATGCTTATACATATTATGTTATGTACAAGCATTATGTATTTCTGTGAAAATTAAATTTCCTCACATTCAAGTTCATATTGGTTTGTGTATTGTAAAATCGTATTTAAAATATTAGGGGTCACGTCCTGTTTCAAGTCTGTTTGCTGCATTGTTCAACTGCAGCAGTTTCCAAGTCTAGAAACATCCACGATCATGTACTTTTTCGAGTATTTAATATTAATAATAAGGCATCGCAACAAAATTTGAGTATTCAACAGAAGGAATCCAAGAGAACGTGTCCTGTTACTAAGTGACTCTATTTCATACGATGCAGTCTGAAGTCGAACATTATTTGAGGCCTCTTGGCGTAGTATTGCTGTAGTTCGCGACTCAGTCGGTGGGGCGTCGGCGTACAAACTGCCCGCTCCGACGTCACCGCACTTTTGCTCGGCGGGAAAACTCGCAAGAAATAATACAATTTAAATTACCCGCGGCTAGGATTATTAGGTTCATTCACTGTGAGCGGACTTGAACGCCGAAGCCTCTAAATGCGAGCACTTATTTTTCAAGTATTCGTAGAAGTTAGTTCTCCAAAGTATTAGGAACTTAGTGAGTTTTGTGAACAAATTTGTTTGATGTTTCTGTATTTATTTGTTCCCTAAAAACAAGATCTGGAGAGTGCATCAAGGGTGATAGTGAAGTGTCAGCCTTTTGATTTACGGTTGGTAAAATAAATAAATATTATATGCTTTTAAGAAACAAATAATTTTATTATAAATTTCTAGATACATAATTTATGATGTTAACTAAGAATACTGCTACAATGGCGTCATTGTTAAAATAATGCAATTATTTATTTATCCATATAAGATTGGACGTTGAGTTTCATTAAATATTTTGAAAATTGTTAGTACGCGCTTGTAAATATAAAAATATTATAGGCACATTCCATACGAATTTATTAATGAATAAAATATGTAAAATCAGGACAAAATTTAAATTATTTGTCTTAAAATCAAAAGGCGAAATTTCCGTTACGTTGAAAAATTCAACCATGCATTGTAAGCAAACTGACTACGTTAATCTTTGTATTTTGAAAAAAAAATGTATATTTAAAATTTTGCCGATTTAAAATCTTTTTTCCTCAACTTAACTTATCACTTTAATACGTACAAAGCATGATTTCGTATTTTGGCATGTCAGTTTAAACAGTTAGATAAATTTTAGAATAAACATCAGCTACGAATTTACACATATTGTATATACACACACCACAATATTACCAATAACTATAAATCTTTTCAGCAAAAAAATAAAGAAGTTTAGTCATTTACTTTCTTTTCAGACATATTTTATTTATGTTAGTAAATAAGTCTACTGGTGTCAAGACGTATTCATCTCTTCGTCAGTAAAATCATTACATGCCATAACTCTGTTCTGATGAAGAGACGGGTACATCTCAAGGGAAAATGGCAAACAAATCGACTAAATATTCCAAATTGTCAGGCAGTATAAGCATTATCATTAAATAATCATACTGCATATTTTACATACACCGGTCATATGTCAGTTACAAATAATAGAATATGTGTATTGCACTAAATCACACACTGAATGGAAAACCAATATACACCATCATTAAGTTTAAAAGTAAAAGTGTTTGAACATTGATAAAAAATGGAAATGTTTGCATTGCTGGCGGCAAATGGCGCCGGATCCTGCGATCTCATTAACTGATTACTATAAAAAAGGGTTTTAAAATAATGTGTACATTAGGTAAAAAAAACTTGTATTCACCATTAAAATTCTCGATTTTCAGCAGTTAATTGTTCATTGATAGAAAATAATCCGGATTCATGGGTTTTTATTTTCCTTTTTTTTATAACAGTGACAGGACTAAATATTCTTGTTTGTTATTTTATAAACACAAAAAAAGAAATCGTCACTGATATTCTTTTTAAATTTATAAAACCGTCAACAGATTTTTAAAAGCATTTTTGATTGGCCTTTTTTTGACGAATTTTCTGAACCCTGTATCTTTAAATCAATATTTGAATAATATCTATTTTGGTAATAGTTTTTCACATGTTTTTTGTACCTAGAAAAGGGATAACCCTATGAAAGTAAAATATATTATCAATGATTTTGATTAAAATCGGTCATATCTTTAACGCACCTACGCATTTTATGTCTAAAAATATTGATAGCTCAGAGTTAGAAGACCTATGTTTATGCAATGATATGATATTATTAAATTATACATTGAATTCGCTTCAATTGCTCCATTTTGTTAGCAATGTTTTTTTTGTACTGTACTTTTGAGAAATGTATTTTTTAGAGTTAAAGTTGGCAAGGAAAAGGTTACATATGTAAGTATGTAAGAACTTTTGAAAAGAACGTTAACCATTATTCGTAATTCCATATTATGGAGGTGTTTTTTTTACGACCAGGTATAAACACGAAACAAAAACTTTATTTCACTCCCTAAGAGATGTGAGAGTTACGAGTATCAGAATAAAAAATAAATACACATTGACTATAAATTCTAATTTTGGGTAATATTATAAAAACGTGAAGCTCACGTTTTTGTAATTTGAGAGAAAGTATTTTTTAATTATTGTTATATTGCGGTCTTAAAATAATTTTCAACGACTAATATGCGTACACATTTAAAAAAAAGTTAGTTTATTCGTAAATCAGAGTTATTGTGTACATATGTCTCCCTTACAGGAGGCTTGAAAATAAAATGAAATTTATGTTCAACTTTATCACAACATGATTATATTTACGTATATATACGTGTATATATATTTATATATAAATATATATATATATATATACAATATATATATATATATATATATATATATATATATGTATATATGTATATATATATATATATATATATATATATATATATATATATATATTGTATATATATATATATATATATATATATATATATATATATATATATATATATATATATGTATATATATATATATATATATATATATATATATATATATATATATATATATATATATATATATATATATATATATATATATATATATATATATATATATATATATATATATATATATATATATCAACATCAATTTTTTTGCTAAAAGTAATAAGTTTAGGAACTCAAATGAAAAGCTTTATACGCTTATTTTGATGAATTAATGTTTGCATTAGATAATAAAGATTCTATTACAATGTTTTAACATCTCAATAAACATAAAGAATTTGAAAGTCTGGACATTTACAGGACTTATGACCTGTATAGGCTGACCAAGTGATCACTTTAAACACCTGCGAAATTCACAATTCTTTCCAAAGTTGACACAAAAATAAAATAAAATAAAAATAAAATAAAAAATAAAGTAAAAAAACACAAAAATATTTTAAAAAACTCGTAAGTAGCGAAAACCCAGATTTGTGAACAAATATTTGGACACACTTTAAATGTTGAAAGATTCTATTAATGTTACGTTAAAAATAAATTAGAAGTTTGTATGTTAAACTTTTTTCAATCCCACTAAATGTATTCAATCTTTTTTTATTTAGAGTTTGGCATGTTTTCTTCTACATTCATATTCATGCACAAGTATACTGGTTTAGGCTAATGTAAAGCTTATAGGCTTAGAGCCTCACATTAAAAGCTTTTCTCACAGGGTTTTGAACCTGCATCCTGATAAGTTAATACCTAAATAAACAATGTAAGGAAAATAATTATTTGTTTTATAAAGGCTTAGCACGCGACCACCAAAATGTCGCAATGAGATCATTGCGTGATGAATTATGAACAAATGACATGGATTTTGTATTTCGTACTTGGCCGACATTAAAGCTCAAAGCTCACAAGTTTGAACTTTCATACAGTCTGAATCAAGCTAGAAAGGAACGTTGCCAAATTGTCATTTAAATATTCCGTAATGACACGCCATACTTTGGGGAAAAATATTTGACAAAATTTTTCCGAATTTCATGAATATGTTTTAATACTTGGAAAATGCAAATGACAACGAGTAAGGGTTCTTTTGAATTTAGCAGTTTTGTAAGAAAGTTCGTATAGTCTACTAAACTAAATTACGATTATTTTTATTGTCCTCTTATTCATTTTCAAATTAATTGTTAACATATGACTGAATTTACGTCATATCTCCAAAATGATGCATTTCATTTAGGTTTTTCTTTCATTGGATGGCTTTTTTCACTGAATTTGTTAAAGATATCTCTTCTACTTCTACTTTGTGCAGTTTCTACTCAAGTATTATGTTAACGATTAAGAGTGATCTTCTCGACTTACTAAATGTATATCGACGTTTTTTATTAAATATTTTGGGTAGTTTTAATCGACAACGAATATGTAGAAATATTTGAATAAAGATTTCTTCTTGTATATTCCTTTTTTATTTATTTTATTATTTTTTATTTATTTAATAAAGTTACATTTTTACGAACAATATAATACGATTTCTAATCATTTATACAAATGGCAAACTTATAGTTTTAGAATCGCTGTGCCTCTCCAAAAAAGAGACTGAGCTCTTTTGCTTGGAGAGGGACTTACACTCAAGGTTTAATGTTTTATATAATTAATAGTATAATAGTCTTTTTCATATTTTTTTCAAGATTTATATGTATTTATATTAATTTGGAATATTTATTTAAAAGTAACTGTTTTTTTAGTGAAATATAAATTGTAGTCTATGATTAAATGATATGTTAAAATAACTCACTTCCAAAATTTAAGCAGTATAAAATAATTATAGTATTAGTCAATAAAATTTAAGCAGTATAAAATAATTATAGTAATATTAATAATGAAGTAGTCAATAATGGGTAGATTGGTGAATGTTACACGTGTGGAAATGGATCACTGAACCAGCCTATTGCAAGTCATAAGCTCTGTAAATGCCCAGATTTCAATATTCTTTTTCATCTATGTTGAAACGTTAAAATACAATAATAAGTGGAAATAATAAGAGAAACCCAGATTTGTGAACAAGGATTTGGACACATCCAAAAAACTTGTGAATAAATTACAATATTTTCATTGACAGCGGCTACTTGTATGCACCGTTATAATTAATGTTTTACTTTTTTGTATTGAGTCATGCGGAATTAATTAACCAACCAATTTTCTCTCTTTAAATCCATTTTGACAGGTTTTTCACTTTAAAAGAGTTTTTTTTAGTATAAACGTGTCCTTGGATCGATTAATTAATTTCTTTTACAAGGGAAATGATTCACCATACTTCCTACTTCGGATGTGAGTTTACAATTCTTACGAAATAACCATTTTGCATTCATAACATTATGACTTATACGTGTGATTCAACATTTTCCTTTGTAATATGTCAAACAAAGGGTTGTTTTAACGAAATTTGAAAAACCACAAAACGAAAAGGGTATATCGCGTTTCAGTATTTAGATTAAGTAAATAGTAGGTCTACGTTTCAGAAAACGAAAAATTAATAAAAATAAATTAAATTTTTTTTATACACCTATCATTATTTTTGTTACAATAAAAAATCAACACACGTGAATATGATACTGCAGGATACGATCATAAATTAAATTAAGCAAAGGGGTAGGCGAATTAAAATATTGCGCATTTGCATTCGTGTTAGAAAATTATTCCCTGTTTCATTCAAATATTACAGTATTTATATTAAGTTAAGTTGCTCAGTACATACATGTTTATCATGTAAGGTACAATTTTTTTTGCCAATAATATATAATATATATATATGTATATATATATATATATATATATATATATATATATATATATATATATATATATATATATATATATATACATATATATATATATATATATATATATATATATATATATATATATATATATAAAATATAAATCTGATCATAATTTAATTACAATGTCGACCTGTTTCAAAGCATGCAGTTTGTTCCTTGAAGTTCAATTAATAATTAATAATTTAGCATCAATAAATCTCGAGGATGAATTTATAATATTTGCTATAAAATTGGAATGAAATGATTCGGAAATAAGGAGGAATTTATGTAATTATTAAGGAATCTAATTATATATAGATCAATTATGGGTCACTTAAGAAGATACATTTTTTTAGGTAAATTCTATCCATCTTTATGAATCAAAATTATTAAAAAATCTTTGATACAAAAAAGTGGACCAAATTTAGAAATTTTGAACAAACATTTAGACTCGATCAATATATTGTAAATAAATCTAATACGTTTATTAATCGTTTAAAGAAATCTTTTAACTGAAAAAACGCTATGAAAATGCCAAGACATCCTCATTCTTCTTCATCTGCTATGAGATATCAATAAAATATTATATAATATTAAAAAAAAAAACACATGAGTGGATCAAATTAAATATTCGTAAACAAAAATTTCTACATGTTCAAAATATTGTAAATAAATCGAATACATTAATTAATTGGAAAACTTCAAGAAAAACTCTTGAATTGTGGGAACTAATTACAATGGTATTTATTTTTTAATAAGGACTACATACCAGGGCTTGAATTTAAAGACATTTACAATTTATTGTAGTTGTCGAATTCTTTCAGGTCGCGTTCGAAAGGTCGCAATGTGGTTATCGATTATTTTTCAGATATTACTGGTAGGGTTACTAGCACACAGTGAAAGGGGATCCGTCGGGGTTGATGTCTTGGTGGAAAAATACACATTATATCAAAATTTAAAACCCACCGTCCCGTAGCGGTTATAGAGTCCTGGGGGACTCTTTGTCAGCTGCGCATAGAGGATTTTTTTTTATTCATTCTTAAGGAATAAAAACATGCAGATTAATAAGGGGGAGGAGGATGTATGGACAGAGGCCGACACTTCGATCCACCCCTCAGGATCCCTGTGCCTTTTAAAAAGAAGAATCCATACAAAAAAAACAGTATGCATAAAACTTATGATTAAAGATAATGACTTAATACTAAAGTAACATAAAAGCTTAAGGTAAAAGTATAAACGTAAACATATAAGTTACAAAAACCGAAACAAGCCAAAAAATTATTTTTTAAATACAGTACTTCAATATATTTTTCACAACCCCAATGCACCTATACAACGTGTTGAAAACTTTATTTACCTCTCAGATCATGGTCTATCACTTCGTTCTTCCCAAAAAAGAACACATTCCATTCCTCGCCATAACACATCATTCCTTAGTAATTCCTTCTCTGTCCAAGCGGCCAGACTATGTAATGAATTACCTCTCCTTGTAAAAAATACACATTCTCTAATAAGTTTAAAGAAACGTCTGAGACATTACTATCTATGATTAGATTCCTAACTGTCCATCAAACCTCCTCCCTTAGTTTTTCCCTCTACCTCCTTCCCAAAACTCCCTCTTTCCTTTGCCTTCCTCATTATCATCAATTTGCAATTTATGTTTTTTTAATGTTCAAGCACTATCTACCCTGATTGCAAACAGCTATATCGTAGTCGTACAAGAGAAAGTGACCAACTAACAAAACGTAAGCCAACTAACATCTTCAGGAGGGCCATTTAAGTCACTTTTGCTTAAACATCAACGCAGTTAGTCTTTTCTAATAAGTCAATATATTATACTTCCAAGTTAAATATCGCTTTGGGATTTTTCAGGGCAATATTAAGCTAGTAAGGCATCAAATAGCCAATAATCACGTTTTTGTAAAAAATGCACTTGGTCACTTTCTCCTGTATAACTACGATATACGAGTATGGTATCAAACGTTTCGACCAATATCACTAGTCTGCATTTGGTTGGTTGGAAGATATTGCTTTTTAGCAATAAGCCTGCCAATGTACTTATTTATTTTCTGTACATGATGTTTAAATAAATAAATAATTTACATTACGTGATTTGGATTCCAGGGCAAGGGGGCACTCCGCGGCGCGCGGCTGCGGACATGTGGCGTCCCCCGCGCGCCCGCTTCGCTCGCCAGGTAGCTCTGCTGCTCTTATGGTAAGCTTTAAGGCCTAACTCACAATAATATAATTCGTTAGGCGTCCGGCTGCGATGAGAGCTGGACGTCAGTACACGCCCGATTTGAAAAAAATGCATTTAAAAGCATTGTTAACTTTGTGGTATGGTAATATAACACTCCCTTATCATTAGTCGTTCACTTTGTGTAATACCGCTTTAAAACACTACTCCATGACTAACGGCTTCGGAATAACCATCCCATCACCAGGTCAAATGCAGACTAAAGCGAAATTGCTACGGTCTCTTATTTATATAAAATAAAATAATTAAAACTAAGAAACTAGTCTTCCTTTATTTTGTAACTTATGCTTTTAAATTTACTTTTTCTCATTGAAAATATTTTTATTTTATTTTATTTTTAAATTTTCAATATGAAATTTTATTTTGTATTTCAACATATTTAACTGTTTTATTTGTATTGGTTTTGTCGGTATTTGATACGGAGAGTGTTAAAAATACAGACATATTGGATTTTTTGTTTTGTTTTATAGAATGTGTATTAGCAAAATATTTTAATATATTTTTTCAACTCCTTACCTTTCAATAACTCTCTTCTTTTCAACACCATATATTTATATCGATGAAAAACTTATTTTTCCGATTAAAGAAAAATTCAATTACATCAAATATTACCAGGAATTAATGAAAGTTAAGGTGCGATTTATCGTATGTTGGGCTTTAAAAGCAAATAATTACAAAATAATACTCTTCTTATCATTCATCGTTGACTCTGTGTAATACGACTTTAATTATATTAAAGTGGTATTACACAAATAAAATGATGAATGATAAGGAGGGTATTATATTACCATACCACAAAGTTAACAATGCTTTTCATATACACAAAAAATAACAGAATACATAAAAAAAATCACCGACTGATGACGTATTTTTTGGGATGAAATGTAAAAACTTTAACATCAGCTTTTCGTGACCAAGTCATTATGTAATTTGGTTTTTGAATTCAATCTCCATGGACTGCATTCAACATTTATTTTATTAAAATTAAACACTTGTTGTTTTCAGACAGTTGTTTTCATCTTCTGGTACAAAATAAGTTTTAATTTGTACCAGAAGATGAAAACAAAAAGTCGTTTTCGAAACTAGTCGTAAATAAAAATAAAACTCGATAAAGTGGTATATTCAAGTGTTTAATTTTAATAAAATAATCATGTCATTCCATAAAGTTAATGCCGAATCAATAAATAATGCATTAAACATATTTTATCTTCATTTGATGCATGAATTGAGTTGTCCGAGTATAGCATCCAAGAAAAAAAATCAAAGTATATTTATTTGTTAGTTGGCATTAACAGTATTATGAAACGCAAACGAATTTCGATATTGTCGATTTTGAGCTTACGGTAGTACCTATGTTTACGTAAAAGGGGTAGATGTGTCATGCTGAATGAAATGATGTAATTTATTCAAAAAGTTATTTACTTGACTCAATAGAATTCCAAATCAATCTTTTTAGGCGGCGATTTTATAATCGATAATTGGACAAGAATTGAATGTGACATTTCAAGGACGCGTCACGTTTATTAGGCATATTTCTTTACATGAGAGAGAAGAAAGATACAATGCCGAGAAGAGAAAGAGAGCTTAACATTTCGACGTCACGGGAGTGGATCAAAAGAGACCGACGTATACACAACGATACAAAGCGATAGATTGAGATAGTGTCGCGCATGCAAGCATTGTTGATGTAAACGTCAGACGCTATATATGAACAGTTGAAATGCCAGGCATATTATATAAAAAAATAACCGAAATTTCAGTTCACTGCTGCAGAGCAGCGTTTATTTATTTGAATTTAAAAAATGCAGTATTTCATTACTCATGAAGTCTTGTACCATTGTTAGTCTCGGATATTTCTATCAATAAATTTTGGAATACATGCATCTTTGGATACACCCTGTATTTATATCAAAAGATAGATGCCGTGGCGTTGTTGGGTAAACGCTCGACTGCGAAACTCGCGTCGCGGGCTCGATTCCCGCCAATTGTAAATGAGTTCAAGAATGATTTATTTTCAATTGGTATGGGTATTTGTGATGTATTTTTAATATTTACCTTTCCTATCCTTACAATCGTAACTGCAGACAAGCCTGTTAAATTAAGGGCTTTTCGGGTTGATATTTAAAAAAATGATAAGGAGTAAAACGAATACACGAAGGAATGAAATAATTAAGAAACATTTTATGACTGCACAAATTCAACGTTACAACTAGGCAGGCTTCCAAGATAATTTTAAGACTGTAACTACATATAACACATAGGTTTAGTTATAATATAATCAGTTTTGGGAACAATTTTTCTTATTTATTATTTTATCGTTTTTGGGTTACGACAAATGCTAAATTTGGAACCGGTCGCAAAGCTCCAAGTTTACTAATCGTAAAAACGGCCATAAATATGCCTGAAGAATTCTCTGTCAAGGCTTTAAAAAAAGTAAGATGCCCAACAATTTTTTTAAACTCAAATATTATTTTCTTAGATTAAGAAATCGGAATATTTTGTTTTTACTTAATTTAAATGATAATAATAATTAAAAAGTGGGAGAGTTAAAAAAATAACAAGCATTGAATGTTTAACTCCGTAGTTTAGTCACTACACTGTAGTGGTCAGCGCGCTTGACTATCGTGCTGGAGATTCCGGGTTCGATTTCCAGGGGGTCAAAATAAATGTGTGTGATTTTTTATTCTATTGTTTATTTCACATTACCCTACACTGGTATCTGTAGCGCAGGATTGATCACCTTTCCTTCATGCATTTTTAAAGATCAAGATAACACTGCTTCTTTATATACTCTGCTCTATACACCATTGGGTGACGATATGGTTTTGAAAGAAAAATGCATTTTCATTCAATTTGTAAATAATCTCTTTATGAATAGTCCCACAAAATACACAACATTATTATTCAGGCTTAAGCTCGGTTTAGATGTGGAAAGGGCAGGTTGTCCAGGTTCACAGTATGCGCTTTTTCTTACGTTTTTTTCGTAAGTAATTCACTTCTCATCCCCAGTGATTTATGTATTAATTTTAAATCAAACACAGATTTTTTGAGTTTAACAAGTTGTATTTTATTAACAAAAAAACATAAAAAAATTATATTGTGACAGTTGTTTCGCCTAGTTATGACATTTTCAAGCGAATGTCATTCGTTAGAAAATGCCATAACTAGGCGAAACAATAGTTACAATTTTTTATGTGTTTTTGTTTATAAAATACAACTTAGTAGACTCAAAAAATCTATGTTTGATTTAAAATTAATACATAATTTAAAATGAAGTTTTTTTAAATTTTACGCCAAATCAATAAATACCCAGTGATCATACGGTCCAAGAAGGGTTCGATATTGTTCCGAGCAAGATGAGATGTGCATATAATAACTCAATCATTCAATTTTTTATCACTTAGCTCATGTGGCACCCATCTCAAATATTTCCATATTAATCCAATTCCCCGCATGTGGTCCGAAATGATTTTGCTGAGCTAAATTAGGCTTTTCTGCAATCTTCGATGTTGTCAAAAAACATGTATATACTTATATATATATATATATATATATATATATATATATATATATATATATATATATATATATATATATATATATATATACTTATATATATATATATATATATATATATATATATATATATATATATATATATATATATATATATATATATATATATAAATATACTTATATATATATATATATATATATATATATATATATATATATATATATATATATATATATATATATATATATATATCAAACACTGATTTATACTTAGGGTATTATCACACAACTGTAGTTTTAAAGTGCCTTTTTAATATTTAATAATTATGAAAACGTATTCTAATTATATCAAGCGAGAAATAAAAAAAAACATTATACTTTGTTTCGGGTTTTATCATCCGAACTTTATTTAGGGACATCGAATAAAAAAAAATTATCAAGCAATCGCATGGCATATAAAATAATTAAGTGAAAAAAAGCGTCAACTTTTTACTGGCAAACATTTCTAAATGATTAAACCGTCACGCCAAAGTCCAAAGGCTGTTGGCACTCGAGACTTATTGTGTAGGTGAACGGTTTGCCTTATAAATTATTACTTTCAAAATTGAATCGAAAAGCTCCAAATTGTTTTTGGCGAATTATATGCGTAACTATTTGCACGCACTGTAGCGATTTTAATACGGTACAACCTCATTAGCGTGGTGATTATAAAACGTACTCGTTTCCTTGATTTGTTTTTGTACCGAATGTACTACTATTATTAAAATGTTTTATTTTATTCAATGCGCAGCGCTGTTCAACTCTTTAAGGCTTAAGGCTAATTTTCCTGTAGGAAATAAATAAAAAAATGAAAATAAATTGCTTATTCAAAAGTTAATTAAATCATGCTAAAAAGGTTTTTAAAAAATAGCAAATACATAGAAATCTTTTTTTTACATCTCATCAAAGATGAAAAAGAATTTGGAAGATTTTTTTTCAATTTATTTGAATAAAACATAATAAAAAATAATACGAACATTTCGAACATTTGCTTGAGTTCTGTATGAATTTACTTTCTCCGCATATAGTAAGTTATATACATATAGCATTGCTTGTCAAAAACTATATGTACATATTTATTTAGGATTAACAGGGGTATTGTTGACATACGCCAGTTATTGACATTACTGATTTCATGTGTGAATATTTGATATTGGATATTGAAATATTGAGTTTTATTATTCTGTTTCATGAATATACCGCCTACATAAGTAATGATGATTTGGTCAAAGAATATCTGCTAGTTGAGTCAAAATGAGTACGATTTTCCTTGGACATTTTATGCATAATACATACACACACATATATAAATATGTGGATGTGTATATATATATATATATATATATATATATATATATATATATATGTAAATGTCCGCCTCCGTAGTACCCTATGCACCATTGGAGTGCGGTAAGGGATTTATTATTATTAAATATATATATATATATATATATATATATATATATATATATATATATATATATATATATATATATATATATATATATATATATATATATATATATATATATATATATATATATATATATAAACATTTTATTAAAAAAAATCTTCGTAAGAGAACGAAATATTATTTGTATATTAAAAGCATTGTTTACTTTGTGGTATGGCAATATAAACACTCTTCTTATCATTTATCTTTCACATCGTGTAATACTACTCACTATATATTTTTAACTGTTATTTATATTTACACAAAAAAAGATTAAATTGTAATGACAAATGGTAAATCAATATTGACCGAATCAATCTGTTAAAGATCTATACCCTATAAACGTATATATTTTAATATATGTTTAAAGAACTGCAAACATTTTCAAAGGTCACGACATTTTGATAAATATATTCATTAGTATGTGTTTTAATATAATATTGAAAACGTAAACCCCTCGAAAAATTTATTCATTATCTAAATATCATGATGTCATAGCGTGAAGAGATTATATAAAAATATTAACTTTTTGTATAAAGCTAGGCAGAATATGGATATTTCAGTGTACCTGAAATTATTTCTTGAAAATACTTTTAAACCCTCGAACAATATTCATATTCCTTTTTCAGTTCATCAATGTTTTAATTGCTTATCTATAACAATGTTGTTTAACTGAATCTATTAAAATAATTTATGTTATTGAACAAATAACAGCAATTAAATTATATTATTTATTGATTCGGCATTTATTTTAATAAAGTAACAATAAAATTAATTACAACATTTTGAGTGTGTCCAGATAACTGTTCACAAATCTGGATTATTTTCTTTTACACGTTTACCTACTGTAAAAAAATAACTCTTAATCGGAGGTGCTCCTTATATCTCAAAATGTTGTAAATATAATTACTGGTCAAATTGTAAGCTACATAAAAAATAAATAAATCATGTTTTCTGGCGGATCTCAAGTATGTGAATTTAATCCAAGATTCGGACCTTGCATACCAAATAAAAATAGTTTTTGGTTAATGAAAACTTTCTCTATTCCAACATAGATGGCTATT
The DNA here is from genome assembly GCF_059751285.1 of Brachycentrus maculatus. NCBI lineage: Eukaryota > Metazoa > Arthropoda > Insecta > Trichoptera > Brachycentridae > Brachycentrus > Brachycentrus maculatus. Next base: position 545,195 of record NW_028281340.1, read on the forward strand.
GTGAATTCACGTGTGCTGTGTCACGAGTTTGATCATAGGAGTTCCAAAATTTGAGTGTTGTGGTTGTCAATCATGATTAGAATTGGTGAATGTTACACGCAAGGCAAAATCCCTACTTAAAAAAAAATTAACTCAAAAAAGCTCACTCCATGTCAAGCTTTATATTTGAAAATTTTTTTAAATATTATTTATATATTCATTACGATAATATATGTAATAATTTTGACGAATTTTATGAATATAGATTGTAATTACGTAAGCGCAAACGTTGTTTCGTCTTATTGATTTTGAAAATTTAAAACAAATTAAATTATCCGTGAAAAACGGTGCCAGAACACCGTTTCACCGCGTTACATAAAAAAGCCTTGGTTACACGTGTGTAAACTGATCACTTAACCAACACTATGACGGTCGTAAGCCCTGTAAATGCCCGGACATTCATATTCTTCTTCATCTATCTTAAGATGTCAAAAATGTAAAATTAATTGTTATTTTCAAAATAATCATTTAAATGGTACTTACCAAGTTTAAGGTTTAAGTTTTGTACTGACATTTCTTGGTGGTACTGCATTTTAAATATTAAAGTAATAACAATATAATTTTTAGGTCGAAATAAAATTCATGTGGAAAAATTACATTGTTGTTATTTTATTATACAAGTTTAAGAGTTAAAAGATGTATGGTTGGTAAATCCAATAAGCATAAGCGATTGAAATTCCGTTCGGAAAATCAAAATAGCCGTAATTAACTAACTTAAATTGGCATTTCCCAAATGTAGGGACGACCAACAAGAAACCAATCATTATAACTTCAACATATTGATTGAATTCGTGGAGCGGTTATATTGTTATCCAAGTAAATCAATTTACCCCAACAAAAGCAAAAATATGAATCGTGACTTTCGTACGGTGTATAAGGAAGTCATTTATTCATTACATTACCGACTTTTGTTATTAGAAATTTCTAGTATTAACTCATATCCGTAGTTATAACGCCGTAATAGATTTACTAACGAGTGACCTATACAATATACTGGAAAATTTATGGGTATTACTGGTTCACGTGTTTCATAAAATGGTTTTACTTCATGAAATAAATCATGTATGTATGTAAAAGTTATGTTTAAATATTAATTTTGATGGTTCATCTGCAATAATTTTCGCATAAGGACAAAATTTTAGCTTCCATTGCATTTGAAATCTTTGTTGAGTGGATACATCCATATATCTCTCTTTTTTGGTTGATATTTAAGTCAATTCTTAATCAATAACGAAATTCTTTTAAACACATCCTTGTCCTTTTATTTGACACTATCTGATGAGTTATAATTTTTGCCAATATTCGAAATATTGGGAGACAAAATTTTATTTTAACATTTTTTTGACATCTCAATATAGATGTAGAAGAATTTGAGTAGTGTGGTTGTCAATAATGGGTAGAATTGGTGAATGTTACACATGTGTACAGTGATCACTTAAACCAGCCTATGACGGTCGTCAGCCCCGTAAATGCCCAGACTTCCATATTCATTTTCATCTTTGATGAGATGTCAAAAAATAATAGATGTAGAGGAATAAGAGTTATGGTTTTAGGCTGTAAGTGATCACTTTACACATCTGCAACCTTCACCATTCTACGCATGATGGACAACTATACTAATTGGAACTCCTAGATAAATTGATTAATCTAATGACACATCGCTCACTCCTTTCAAGAACGCCATAAATCAAAATACTTGATTTTTCAGGAGAACGTTTTTAAAGTTTAAAAATAAAATACAATGTATTAAAAATAAATATCAAGCCACTTATTGAACTTTTTACTGTGCAACTGATCTTTTTAGGTAAAAGCTGAAGGTTTTTTCTCCATTTAAAAAATATTAAGTATATTTAAAAAAAAATTAAACGATACCATTTCTTCAAAATGCAAAAACAACACTTTCGGACCTGTAGCGGATAAATATTAAGTTAAAAACATGCCTCTTTTGCTGGGATATAGTACATTTTCTGGGCATTCCGAAAATATGCACAACTGAAAATTGACGATTTTTGATTCATGACGTTCTTGAAAGGAGTGAGCGACATCACATATGAGTTTACAGTATCTATCTAAATTGGACATGAAGAATAACTCCTGAGTTGATAAAACCTAGATGTGTGGACAAGTATTTGGACACACTCAAAATGTGAAAAATTACATTTTTCGATTTATTTTGATAATTTATAATGCATATGGCTTTTACCTAGGTGAGATTTATTCAGAATAAGTTCATATGTATTTTTCAGAAGAGAGTCTGAAAGTAAAATTAAAATCTTAAGAAACATTTATTTCTTTCAGTTGATTATTTATATTTTCTTATTATTATTTAAGCCTGATGGCATCACCGTTAGCCAAAATTACAAATCTATCATAACTTCAACTAACATAAGTAAGAAATCCAGCAAGAATGCATATATACATACTTTAAAAAATACTTTAAGAATATTTAAAAGTACGAAAAATGGTGAACAAGTGATCACTTAATGCTAGGTCGTATGCTTTGGAATGCTCAGACTTCCATCTTTCATCGTATATAAACGATTATGCTTTGTCTCAGTTCAGACACCTACCATATAGGGCGCTTATCCACTACCCGGAATTGCACGGAATTTTACCGTCCGGCACGTCAGTTAGCGTTTTAAAACGATGATTGGCTTGGATTGGCTTGTGCTTTTGTCCGTATTTCTTCGGATCGGTGCTCTTGATCGGTTCGTGAATACGTTGCCCGTTATAAAATAGTCGTTTTCATTTTTAAAAACAGATTGCCGGACGGTGAAATCCCGTGTATTGGACAAACGCCCAAAATATGTATTGATATATCATCCGCAAGGTAAATAATCAAGTGTTTGATTTTTTGGTGATAAATTTTAGGATGTCTATCAAAAGAAGTTGCAATGGTAATTTAATGAAAATTTACATGTCAGCATAATTCAAAATGGATTACTTACGCATCATAAGTATCAAAGTACTTTATTTACATTAGAAATAGAAAATTCACATTTACATATGTTGAATTTTAAATACTGAGGGTGTGGTACTACATGCTTTTAGCGTACGAGTACGATGCTCTCAACACATAAATCAACAGATTATATTTTCCGCGACCGGATGAGCAAAAAATAGAGGGAAATTATTATGAATAAATTCAATATGCTCGGAGTGTACTTGATTACTTTTTTTTATCTACCTTATGAATTAACAAAAAGTAAAACTATTTGACAATCGTTTTTTTTTACGAAATGAGTTTGTAGAATATTAATAATTTTAAAATATTTAAAAATTTATAATGATCTTACAGTAAAAAATCGAAATTGAAATTTGCACCGAAAATGCGAAAACTCGTTGTTGAACACCTGTAATATATACAAGTTTCGAAATTGAAATATTATAATATAAAGCGGCTCATGGACGTCTCCTCCTATTCGCAGCTCAAGAGGATGGCGACTGACAGAGACAAGTGGCTGACACAACAAGGCGCTGCCTTTAGAAGATGATGATGAATATAAAGTTATGAATAAAAAGTTGAATAGTGAATGATACCCTATGTATTAAGTGATCACTTAAACCAGCCATCTTAAAACAAAGCCGACTTCTTTATTCCCATGTTAATAATAACTTTATTATAGTATATCAATAAAGTTAACAAAAGTGGATATTTATTTTATTATATCTGTCTAAAGCGATTTTTAAAAAACACAAATAATAATAATTTTAAGTTCGGTTAATATTTAAATGTTCGCAATTAAAGGTTTAGTTTATTGTGAACGAATGTATTGGGATCGTAAGGTTCGTTCAAATAATAAATAATAAGTAATTAAGAATAAATAATATAACAAATAATAAAAATAAATACTTAGTAATAAATAATTAATATTAAATATTAAATAATAAATAACAAAAAATACATAATAAATAATAAATAAAAAAATTAAAAGTAAAAAATAATACACAATAAATAATAAATAAAAAATAAAAAGAATAATTAATAAACAATAAATAAATAATAAATAATAAATAATTAATGTCAACAATAAATACTAATTTGTTACAGTATTGAATTTGGTACCTTTGTCAAATAGCGTTTCCATTGTTGTAATCATTGAACTTTTTTTTTTGAGCCCTTATCCGCACCCCAATGGTGCAAAGGGTACTGTGTCATATAAACGCAGTGTTATCTTGATCGTTTACACATGAAGGACAGGTGATCAGCCCTCCGCTTCAGGTACCAGTCCATGGTAATATTGAATAAATATTACAGTGAAAAAATCACATATATTTATTTTACCCCCCTTGGGAATCGAACCCGGGACCTCCAGAACGGTAGCCGAGCGTGCTGACCATTACACTACGGAGGCGGACGAAAACCATTGAAAATCATTGAACTACCAATTATAATTCTTTATGCACATATATGCACGTCTATGGATAATAATCGATGATGCGGGTAAGTTTCTAAACTAGTGTACGTTACATAAAATTTGCAAAATGTTATTTTGATTGACTGCAGAACACGAAAGTCGAAGAAGAACTTTTAATCAAAGCCCTAAAGGTTGGTAGGCAGGCTATTAAAATTTGACAAAATAACATGTTTCGTGTCCATTTCGTTCCAATACGGAGAGAAAAACGGCTTTATAGCGTTATTGCCTTAGCCTCGGCAGGTCTATAAAATCAAATTACTTCAATAGTTGTTCCCGTGGCTTGCCATTAAATAATTTTGGCACCCATTCGCAAAAACTTCATATACGTAGTATGTATATCAGAAATGAGTTAGGCCCGATTCACATTTTCATATGGTTTAGTGGCTCTCAACCTATAGGTCGTGACCTCTAAGGGCGCGAAGTGGGAATCGAAGTAATGTCCTAATTATAAATAAATAAAAATGGTGTACATTTTATAAATTCGTTCTAAAAAAACGGTAACGCGTACCGTTACATCATTAACATCGAAAAATATTCACAGTAAATATTTTTTTTTCAACCATGACTTCCAAAAATTACATTACTCTTTCTTGATTAGTTATATTTAAAAATACTTAGTTGATAATACGTTTTAATACTATGTTTTTATCAGTCAGTTACTCCAAACAATTGGACGTTCATGTATTTAAAGGATGAAAAACTATGCGATACAGAAGACAATGTGCTTTTAAAAAAATATGTAAAATGAGACTTTATTTGGCTTAATTCATATTTCAATGAATTTGGTCATTCATGTGACCAAATTCATTGAGCCTTGAAGGAGAAAGTAAAAATGTATTTATTTTAGAACCATTTTGAGAAATTTACCAATCCTACATTCGTCTTTATTATGTTTCTAATTACGTTTGCATTGTGAAATACGCTAATTCGCATTTTTGAGTTAGTAAATTGCTCTTGATTATTAAATTACTACAATTGACTTTCTTAAATAAAGTAAACTCGGATGGAATTGGTTAATGTTGATGATATGTCATATTTTAATACAATCATATTAAAAGAATTGGTAAGAGAAAATAATGCAAACATTTAGATGGAAAAGGAGCGGGTAAAGAAGGTTGAGAACCCTTCATATCAGAGGTTTTCAGGGACTGAAAGCGTAACGAACTAAGGTTTGCTTGCGGCGGGTCGTTGTGAAGTTGGCCTAGGTCTACTGCGGCATAGTTCTTCCGGTGAATTTACGACCATGGAACTAACTACAATTTCCTGACTCTTCATCACGATAAGGTTGAGCTTCACCACGGAAAAGGCCAAGGTATGGCGTATGACGTCACGGGTGTACGTTCTTAATCGGTGTACGTCTTTCAAGTGTTAACATTAGCTTCATCGGTAATTACTTTTCGGTTCAATAATTGGAAATCAATAAAGATAGGCTTTACGAGTACTATCATTACAATTTATCTAAGTGCCTCAGCTAGCCACTGAATATTATAAATAAAATATACAATGTATAATATTATTTCGAAAAACAACTTTATGGCAAAATCATTAGTACCTATAACACATTACTATTTGATACTAATATGGCAACACTTTAAAAAAATGAATAATAAGTAATCTTATTTCATTCATTCTTTGGTCGATTTTTTTATTAAATTATTGCATTATCAAATTCTGTTTAACTATTGAAAAATTATTAATATACCTAAATTCTAATAATAATTTATTAAATAATATATTGTTTCAAAATTCTTACCTTTGCTTTCCATTTTTCCTTTGTTTTCAAACTCCGCCCCTTGACTAACCCCTTCCCCTTACTTTCCCCTCTCCTTATTTATAGAACAATTTTATATTTTATTTTTTAGTTATTATACAGACCTGAATGATGGAAGTTTAACTTCTGAAACATGTAGTCTATAATAAAACTCAAAGTGGTAAAAAACATGTGTTTTCTTTAATCATTGTAACATGTCTTACCACAAAGTTAATGTCGAAACAATAAATAAAATATTAATATACCTAATTTGTTGGTCTAAAAATACACATTAAAATTCTCGACAAATATGATGAAACTTTTTTATGGAAAGAAAAAATTCATGATAGTAATACTAAAATGTAACAGCGTCACCAGAATTATGATACATATGTATGAGTTCCAAAAATTTTAGTACACGTGTGTAAAGTGTTCTCTTAACTAGCCCTTGACAGGTCATAAGCCCTGTTAATATCTAGACTTCCATATTCATCTTCATCTTTGTATGCTGAGATTTCAAAACTCCTAAGTGGAGAAAAGATTTGTGAACAACGATTTAGACACCCAAAAATGTTCCGAATTCATATTCAATTGTGTGAACATTGTTTTTATTTTACTGTAAACGTTATGCATTTGTAGGAACTTATATTAGTTTATCTTCAAATTGTTAGATTCTCCGTGACTTGACTCATACTTGATTCTTTTTACCTCGTGATAATAAATTCAGCGTAAATTTTTAATGTCACAAATTGAGCGGTCGATAGCTTAAGTAGATAAGAGCCAGTGTCCGCTTTTTGCGCAATTTCCAGTAATGCAATGAACATGTATAACGTACGAGTACCCATACATTCCAAGTTCTAGCATTTTCTGTAAGCTTCTATCACGATCTGAAAGAATTTGACACGTACGAATTTCACGATAAAAATATGTTTTCATTTATAACATTGTTGTGATTGATGTTATATTGAGAGAAGGAAAAATCTTCAATACTTGCATTGTTAAAAAATGTAATACACCATTTTACATGCTTAAGAGATTTTAATGTTAAAAATATGTAAGTCTAAATGATAGTAAGTAGTACTGACATAATTTAAGAAAAGTACTTAATATTTTTTCACAATATTTTGAGTGTTCCAAATACTTGTTCGCAAATCACATTTTTGACATCTGAAGATAGACAAAGAATAATATTTAATTGTAAGTATTTACAGGGTTTATTACCTATGTCATAGGGTGGTAACGTGTTATTACGTGAATATACATGTCGCTCACTCCTTTCAAGAACGTCATAAATCAAAATACTTTATTTTTCAGGAGAATGTTTTTTAAGTTTAAAAATATAATACAATGTATTAAAAATAAATATCAAGCCACTTATTGAACTTTCACTGCGCAACAGATCTTTTTAGGTAAAACCTGAAGGTTTTTTCTCCATTTGAAAAATATTTAGTATATTTAAAAAAATAATTAAACAATACCTTTTCTTCAAAATGCAAAAACAACACTTTCTGCCCTGTAGTGGGTAAATGTTGAGTTAAAAATATGCCACTTTTGCTGGGATATAGTACATTTTGTGGGCATTCCGAAAACATGCACAACTGAAAATCGACGATTTTTGATTTATGACGTTCTTGAAAGGAGTGAGCGATGTGTGATCTCTTAACGAGCCTATGACAAGTTGTATGCCCTGTAAGTACTCAGACTTCCATATTCTTCTTCATCTAAGTTAAGATGTTAAAAATGTTAATATTTTTTGTTGGATGGGATGTAAAAGGAAGCAACATTAATTCGAAAATGATTTTAAGTTTATTTAAAAAATCTGAATCAATAAACAAAAAGCAATTTATGAAACTTTTCCTGAGTATATAAAAAAAAATGTTAAAAAATTCATAAAAATACGAATAAATTTGAACAATGGTGAATATCTATTATGTGATCGTCAACGTTTTACGTGAGCTAAAAAAACTAAACTGTTAAAATACGTTTAAAAATTTGTATCCATTAAAATAATTAATTAAACTCATTTAAACGCTAACACGTACTCGTGTATGTTATCAAAATGAAAAATTACTCACTCAAGCCAAGAAATATTTTCATTGAAATGCTCTTCATTAATACTTTTCATGAATGACAAGTATTTATTGTGTCAGTTATTTTGACGCGAAACGCCATAAATCAAGAAGTATTTCCTCACTATTTTCTTTATTATATTGTGTTTCCTTTTAAGCTCATTCCTGGAAAGATTTAGTGTTATAAAGCCGTTTTAAAATGGCGTGTTTAGAGTCGTTTGATCCAAAGAATTCGCAAAACCGATAATTTCTTACAATCTTGAACAAATTTAAAACAATATTTCGCGAGCGTAGAGACACGAAAAGATACATAATTTGGATCTCTGTTAGCACTAAAGGTTAATGAGAAAGTTTGAAATGAAATTTTAGAAACGCGATATTCTTCGTTCTTGGAATCAGAGCCGGAACGAAGTGTTTCAACACATAAGATGGACATTTCAAAAATCAGTTCTCCTTTACAAATTACATGGGTAACTTTAAACATACGGGATTAGCAGGTCCATTCTATAAAATTCAACGAGTCCCGGGTTCGATTCCCAGGGGGGGGTGAAATAAATTTAAGTGATTCTTTTACTCTAATAATTACTTAATATTACCCTGGGCTGGTACCTAAAGCGGAGGGCTGATCACCTTTCCTTCATGTGTTAACGATCAAGATAACACCGAATTTATATGATGCAGTGCCCTATGCACCATTAGGGTGCGGATAAGGGTTTTGAAAGAACTTTAAGTTCAGGTGTGATTGACATTTTCAGGGAGTCAAATAATATTTTTTCATCTAATGTTGACCAGATAAGCAATTTTAAGTTTAATATTATTGTTATTTCGCCTATTACAACATAAATTACAGTTTGAGAAAGATAAGGGTAAGGGGGTGAGGATCTGCATGAATTATTTTGTTACATAGACTTTTTTTCTTATTTTTAAACCCATCATCCATTGACTATTCGTTACAAGGTCAAATATTAATGAGATTTCTGAATTAGGGTGGGTTTATTATTATTTTAATTTTGTATATTAAAAGCATTGATTACTTTGTGGTATGGTAATATAACACTCTATTTTATTTTAATGATCTGAAGATGGAATGATTTTCTGTTCATAAGAGTGGTATTACACAAAATAAACGATGAAAGATAAAGATAGTGTTGTATTCAATTTCACTTAGGCGTCCTTCATATTTGGCGGCAGGTGCAAAGCGCCTCGCGCCGGCCCTGCCCGAAGGTGAAAAGGCCCGATTAGAGGGTAGCGGATGTAATCGCACCGATACGAGTGTGCCCACGTTATGTGGTGCCATGGGTTTCCCGAGTTCCCGTTCATGGCCAATGGCAGGCCGCCCCTCGCGGCCGCTGCCGCCGCAACGGACGGATGCTTATCTGAATGGCTGATGAATGTTCGTCTTGACCTTCAGCGGACTTGCAAGTGGCGTGATTGCCAATTGAGATACCGCCACATGCGCTCAATGCAGCGCGACCTGCCCATGCAAATTCGAGGCCCCTTTCGTAATAGACAATTTGCTGCTGGAATAAGAAATACCTAGCCCTTTTCACGTCGGATGTAAAGAAATTCGTTAGGATTTTTATTCTTCTCATTTCTTCACTTATATAATATTGACTTTTAAGTCAGTGCTTTTAAACCTCTATATAAACAGTTTTATCAGTCATTTTAGTGTATATACATACGTATACCTGTATGTATGTATGTATATTTATATATATATATATATATATATATATATATATATATATATATATATATATATATATATATGTATATATATATATATATATATATATATATATATATATATACATATATATATATTTATATATATATATATATATATATATATATATATATATATATATATATATATATATATATATATATTCCGAAAATCTACCCCTTAGATCAGTTTTTTGAATGCCACTTCTTTAAATTTTCATATTTTAGGATTCTTATTTATGTTTCACAATAAAACAAGAAAGTAATTTAATTTAACATAAACACTTTTCACTTAATAATTAAAATGAAAACTATTATTTATAACGATTTTAAAATGGAAAATCACAAAGTTAGTGCTTCAAATATAAATTATACTTTTCACTTTACTAAAATAAAGCAATTCTTTGCATCGGAATTTCTAATGAATGACACAATTATAAAATCAGCTCATTTTGTATTAAAAAAGCAATATCTTTTTTTCTAAAGTCAAATATAGTAAACGTTAAATTGTTTATAAAATGATGTAAATTGAAAAATCTTTTAAAATAACTTGCCAGGTTAGCGTCATATATTTTTTTCAGGGGAAGAGTCTAAACCTAAACATTTATTTTAAAATCATTGACCGGGAATTAGTATATTTTTTTTCGCCAAGACAACCCAGTTTTGGTGATATTTTGGACTGTGATCAACAGAATAGTTATTTAGTATTATGAAACGAAAATTAGAATCCTAAAATATGACAAATTGAAAAAGTGACAATAAAAAAACTGTGCTAAGGTGTAGATGTTCTGGAAATTTATAAAAGTGGAAATATCTGGAAAATTAAGGAACTTTTACTGAGGTCATATTTTCATTTTTTGGTGAATCATAAGCTGGCCTAACACCCCTTAAAAGGAATACGTTGGATTATGGGACACCTGTATATTATGATATTATCTATTATTGAAAAATTGAAACACTTGTTTTTTATTATTATCATTTTTTCCATAATTTTACCACTGTATACAGCGAAGTTGCAAATTATGAAAAAAATTACTACAATTATTAAAATAAAATAGAGTTATATAAAATATTCGATATTCAACCACGTTATCTACGTTTATAATCTAGTCCGGAAGTTACGACACATTAGCGCTACGGTGGTGATTTTATGAACTACTAAGGTGTCTGAACATTGGTGTTATTATGATAAGGAATGGAATATCTAATAATAATATTTTTATCGTATCTACACAAATTTCTTAGAAAAAACATTAAAGATGGTAGTAGGTATATCATGAAATCAATCACTTTATTTGTAAAATTCTTAAAAAAGAGATTTCGAAGATGAAATTTGTTTTTTTTTTCAAAAACAACATAACATCAACATAAGAAAATGAAATATAGGGTAAAGGTTGCCAAAATACATTGTGGATTTCTTCATATTCATGAAAAACCTAATTTTATGTATGTGACCACGCCAAAAACATTTCTCAAATGTTATACAGGCTCGTAAAACTGAATTAGGATCACAGAAATCACAGACACAATATTTGCTTATTTTATAGCAGAGAAATTTATACAAAAATGTACAGACGGAGAGCTTTATAACGGGTTGAAAAAAGTATCGAATATTTAAAAATTTATTTTAACTACAATAGTTATTTATTATTTAAAATAAACAGATCCATATCTCCTGTAATTGGAGATAATCCAGATTTTGTGAACAAGTATTTGAACACACTCAAAATGTTGTAGATCCATTCAAACTATTCTATCAGTCCTGTTACATTAGTTTATAAATTATTTTAATTCTTGTGCAATAATTAAGTACACTGACGAGTTTATTGTTTTTTTATTTATTTGTTTATACGCCCTCGGTGACTCTTTACAAAATGTATGATCTATATTGGTAATAATAAAAACATAAAAAATAAGTAAATTGTTATAAACTACACATAAATTGTTAAAAATAAATTATAAGAAACAAACACAAAAGTTGTCCAAAATATTTATTGTTGACAGACGTTGTGGCGTAGTTGGGTAGATATTCGACTACAAAACTGGCGACACGGGTTTGATTGTCGATAAATATTTATTTTGAATTGGTCTGGGTATTTGTGTTGTATTATCCATATCTACCTTTAATATCCTTACTTTTCTATCTGTAGTCTAACCTTTCAATATAAAGACTGCGGGTTATTTCTTTAAAACAAAATTAATATTTTTCAATACGTAGCATAACGTATGTAATAAGTACGACTAGAACGTCGGATTATTTGAAGAGTAAAGTTTATCATCAACGCTCTTGAGGGAGTATTTTATGAAAAAAGAGCGCAATGAATTATCCAAAATCATTTTGATTTTTGTATATTTAAAGAATTATAATTAATAATTCAATAGTTATACAAACGAATAATTAGATCGTTCAGACGAATGTTTAGGAAAACGATGTATGATATTCGAACAGTGATATAAAGAAGGAATGCAAGTATTATAGATAAAATTAATTAAAAAAAGGTCCGCCGAGACGTTTGGGCATATGGAAAGAATTTTGCATTGTTTGACCAAACCAAACAATGTTTATTTTTTAATGGACGTCATCTTTCAGATGTAATGAATATCGGATCATTAAAAACAGAATAACAAATAATGTTTCGGAACTCAGTTAAAGTATTTTACTGTCATATCAAATGCACCTCCCTGAATATATTACTTATTAATCTACCTTAACAAAAATTACTTCGATAATGCTTATCAATTCAGATATTTCAAAACCGCATATTTAAAAAAAAAACATAAACACATTTTATTATTATCATATGCTTATAGAAAAAAGCTCTGCATATTAAAGCCATTAGGATATCACTAACTGTAGATGTACAGTATCTACTCAATGAATTAGGGCCACCCATTATTTTTTTGAATACTCTGAAATCTTTTGGATTATTACATTTATTTTACATAAATACTTTAAGTTTTTTATTGACATCTAATATCATGTATATTACCTTCAATAATATGTAAAATATACCTGGATTATTTAAGCGTTTACAAAATTTTAAACCCTTTTTCTGAGAAAGGTCCCTAATTAGCACAGGTAGACAGATAGTTGAAAGTTCAAAAAAAAGCCCTATCTCATTTATTAGTGAAGTTTCTTGAGTTCTGATTGTTGTTTTGTTCAGAGAGGTTATATAGTTATCGTGTCTTGTGAAAAAAACTTAATTTTTAATTTTAGTTCATAAAGTATAATTTTTTTTTGTAAACACAAGTGTTTTTTTTGAAAAGGACAAAATGGGAAAAAGTAAAGACATTTCTGAGGAAAAAAAGTCTAGTGTTATAGTGCTACTGAAATTAGGAATACTATCTAATAGAGAAATTTCAAAAAAAGAAAACGTTTCTCGTCAAACAGTGGACAAAATTTCAAAATCAATAAAAAATCAGTCACCCGCCACCAGCAATCAGCGAAAGAACTGTCGTAAGATTAGAAAAACAACACCGAGGACTGATCAAAAAATCGTTCAAAGTGCCTTAGAAAACCGAAGTGCATCAGCAAAAACATTAAAAATAAAATTGGAAGAAGAGGGTATAAATATATCGGTATCAACACTGAGGCGACGTCTTTACGAAGTAAATCTGAAATGCAGGCGCCCTGTAAAAGTACCAAAATTGACACCACGAATGAAAGCGGATCGATTAAAATGGGCCAGGCTACATCGAAATTACTCGGTAGATGATTGGAAAAAGGTATTTATTTAAATTGAATTTTCAACATATCATTTTAGTCAATAAACTTATATATTTGAATTAAACTTAAATTTTCATTATTTTTCAGGTCATCTTTAGTGATGAGTGCCGGTTAGAAGCCGTGACAGAGAGCCGTCGATTCGTCAGGAGAACACCAATGGAACGTTACAATGAGGCCTGTGTGGTTAAAGTTATCAAACACCCCCCTGCAACAATGATATGGTCATGTATTATTAACAATTTACCTGGGCCGTTGTTTTTCGTGGAAGGAACAATGAACCAAAATTCCTATAAGCAGGTCCTCGAACGAATTTTATTGCCCTTCTACCATACACTCGACCCAACAGAAGGTCCATACACCTTCATGCAGGATGGGGCACCTTGCCACCGGGCTAAATCAATAATAAAAATTTTGTCTAACAAAAATCTGCCTTTGCTCCCCTGGCCTGGAAATTCTCCGGACCTTAATCCTATAGAAAACGTATGGAGCATGTTAAAAAATAAGGTATACTCATTCCCAAATCCGACAGTAGACTGTCTAAAAAAAAAATTCAAAAAATTAGGTCAGAAGACGAAGAAATAAAAAACACGATAAAACAGTGCATTTTAAGTATGCCAAAAAGAATTGAGGCAGTTATTTCTGCCAAAGGTGGAAATAATAAATACTAACTATATTTATATGAAAATATATGCATAATTTAAGCGTAATAAAGTGTTCTTGTGTAAATAAAATTCAATGTTGTTTTATTCAAGGTTTTCTCTGAGTTATTCCTGTTTGAATTGAGAAATTGCGCGAAATTCTGCGTGGCCCTAATTCATTGAGTAGATACTGTAGATACATATGTGTATATTATGCAATATATAAAATTGAAATCATGTAGCATTTTTTAGTAGTAATAAGTGAAATTCGTAAACCTTATAATTTTATACGTCACATTATTTTTTTTGTACGCTGTACAACGTTTATTAATATGAAGAAAGTATTGACATGAACGAATAGACATGAGGTAATTTGTGAGTGCTTACTCGACACAAATAAATATTTATGTTAAGATATTGGTTTTTTCCCTTACAATCCTATACTGTCCTTCCACAAGCCTAAACCATCTCAACACACCTTTCTAAATTTCATTGATAATGCTCAGCCTTGAATTCTTTCTTAATATCACTAATATAACTAAATAACCGTCAGTAGTCGATCCGGTGGATAAAGCTAATATTGTGATCATATTGTGAACGAGGCAGTCGCCATGGATCTTCCTCGAAAAACATCTAAACGAAGACCAAATAATTTATGGATGTTACTTAAAGATTACTTAATTTGAAGGCTTGGCCTAGGTGACGTTGTCCATGATAAAAGGACCTACAACATGATAACGAGGAGAACCGACTCCAAAACAAATAGACAAAAGATTCATGGAAAAATAAACGCTAAGATTCACTATCCTGTCTCCTATTCTTCTCTCCGTGATCCAGAGACTTCACGCGCGATTCCAGAGGCAAGAAAAGTGAAGCAGAGGAAGCAAGCTCATCCAAGGGAAGGGTCTCGAATTGGCATGGCCACGTTGTCCATGATAGAAAGACCTAAACCTAAGGACGAGGAGAGCTGACCTTAACAGTCTACAAAGACGATAAGTTAGGATGGAGCCAGGAAGAAGAAATAACTATCAATAGGGTTTTTTTTCAATTTTCTAACCTACACATTTAAAAAACGAGTAACAATATGTATTTCTAAAATATCTTAAATTTTTCTCAGCACGCTACACACAGGTTACAGTATAGGTTGTAAAAGTATTCGACTATACGATGGCCATTTCAAATATAAATCCATAATCCACAGAACTATACTATAACGTGTAACTCGCAAGTTTTTATTTTTAGGTAATTGATATCATTAAAGTTTATTTTTATGAATCGACCGAGAATTTCGTGAGTTTCACTTGTAAATGTAAATTTTAAGCATAAAATCTCAAGTACTTGCACATTAGTACTCATATCATACTCGTCCATGCACACACACACACACACACACACACACACACACACACACACACACACACACACACACACACACACACACACACACACACACACACACACACACACACACACACACACACACACACACACACACAAACATATTTGTTCTATCAAATACTGGATTATTTACCCTACGGATGACACCAGTTTTATAGGTGTCTCAACTTGAGATAAAACATCATTTTTTTTTAATGAAAGATTTAAAAAAGGTGAGTGTTACAAGTGCGTAAAGATACTTGTCACTTATTTATCATTTAAGCTAGCCAAATGCCAGATGGTAAGCCCTGGCATGTCTTTAATCTGCCATAAAAAGTAAAGATAGATGTTTCATATCATACGAGTATTAATAGAATAAAATGATATATTTATATGTACTGACGAGGTAAATGTAATGCAGTTTTTCCATTAAAAGCATTGTTATGTGTTTAATTTGTGGTATGGTAATATAACACTCTCTTTTTCATTCCTTATCAAAACCACTTTATGAAAGTGGTATTACACAATCAAAATAAACGATGAATCATAAAGAAAATGTTAAAATCAGATTGTGCTAGTTACATTAAAATTAAAAAAATTGTAAGTACTGTGCATAATTAATGTGTTTATATAACTCCGAGTCTTAAAAATCACTGCTGATTCTCATTTTCTTTTGTGTATTAATAGTTCCTATTTTCCCTCCTTCATTACTTTCCCATTTAACTCTACTGTCCTTAAACCTGATCTCATTTATAACTTACGTCATTTATATATCATAAAATACATGGTATACTCCCTTCCCAAATGTGAAACACAGGATTTGAAAAAAAATATATTCATTATACTTGTATTAGTAAAATTTTCTTATATTTGCTGCAATATTTTTTCACGAGAGAATTGTCTAACACTTACGATTTCAGTGTTCTACGTCACTAATTGTAATTATTTGCACCATATACGAGAGAAACAATAGCAGTTGGTAAAAGGAAATCTAATGTGGCGTAAATTTGTGTGTCGCATACTACGAATCACAATCATACCATAATATATTTTTTTAATGAAATAAACAGCTTTGCTCAGGGACGTATTCTATTCGGGTATTCAATGAATTATGCAATAGATGTACCTGGAGCAGTGGTTCTTAGCCGGTGCTCCGCGGAACACTGGTGCTCCGCGAGCTTGTTGCAATTGCTCTGCGAAATGATTAAAACCAAAATTTAATGTTGACTCATTTACTGTGCGATTTGAGTTGTAAATATAATGCCTCTATCTAAACCGTTTCGGCCTTCGTCCTAATCCATGCTGCCCGTGTGATGGCATCACTGCTCAGTCTGTGGAACACGTACTGAGATCTTGCCCATGAAACAGATGGATTCTCCAACTGGAGTGTGTTGCTCACAACACGACTCCCTGAACCCGCAGGAGATGCTAAGAAGCGGAGTCGTCACCAAGTTGTACATGGATTACCTGGAAAGTATAGTTATGGAGATGAAAAACTACAATGAAGGAGAATAATTGTAGAACAACTACGACAAATATTTACGGAGCTAAATGTAGTGGAGTGAAGCGGCTGAATGCTGCTCTACCCCCTTTTTTTTCTCCCACATAATGCATACTGAAAAGCACTATAGTAAAAGTGTAAGAATCCCTTACCCGTAGCATGACCTTGAATTTATAAGCAGGGTGAAAAAAAGTGAAAGAGAAAAAATATATAATGGCTACATGGCAGCACCCTTGCAAAGTGAAGTTGTGTGCGCTCACCTCAAAGTGAAGTTGTGTACGCTCACCAACGGCCAAGATATTTTTGATTCTATATCATCGTATTGAAAATATCATAGGAGTTATGTCTAGCAATTTATACAGATAGTGCTCTATCAATGGTAGATTCATTGGAAGGACTTTTTACCCTTGGTTTGTGAACCTTGGCTTTGCAATTTCGATGAAGAAATGAGAGTAGCTAAATCAAATATTTAACGTAATATCGCTGAGATGTGTATTGATTTGAGCCGACAAACTGAATTGACACATTGAATAATTTTCACCGCAAAAAGTTTCATTCTCTAGTATTTATATTTTTATGTATTTAAAAAAAAATCATTAAGTTTTTAAAGGGTTTGTAATAAAATAATCAGTTTTATTATTTTTTCTTTGGATTAAGTTTCTTTGGATCTTTAGTTTTGATTAACCGCATTTTTTTCGACTGACCGACTTCAAAAAGGTTTAGAGCCACTGACTTGGAGGATAATTAATAACAGATTAAGAAAACAATAATTGACCCTTCTTAGGTACATTAGTAGGCAATACAGTAAGGACGGAATGTAATGAAGAACGGAGGTGGATTACAGATGGTTTAATTAAGTTACAAAACTAGAAAGGCAAAATACACTAAGCATTTCGAGTACGTTCGATTGTCATTAATGTCAAGTCTCAAGGGGACTAACTGGCTGAAAAAAAGCAATTAAAATTCAATAAAATAAAGATGGCATGAGCTTTATCGATTAACAATATTTCGACTGTGTTCAAATACTAGTTCACAGATCTCGATTATCTCAAATTTTGGAGTTATTTTTCATCTCATCAATAGATGTCTCTAGTGAAGTTCTAGTGATTTAAGAACAACGTTTCAAAATTGGTTTTAAATATATATATATATATATATATATATATATATATATATATATATATATATATATATATATATATATATATAAATTTATATATATATATATATATATATATATATATATATATATATATATATATATATATATAAAACCCTTATCCGCACCCCAATGGTGCATAGGGCACTGCTTTATATAAACGCAGTGTTATCTTGATCGTTTTACACATGAAGGAAAGGTGATCAGCCCCCCGCTTCAGGACCAGTCCAGGGTAGTATTGAATAAATATTACAGTGAAAAAATCACTTATATTTATTTGACCCCCCTGGGAATCGAACCCGGGACCTCCAGAACGGTAGCCGAGCGTGCTGACCATTACACTACGGAGGCGAACAATATATATATATATATATATATATATATATATATATATATATATATATATATATATATATATATATATATATATATATATATATATATATATATATATATATATATATATATATATATATATAAATATATAGAACTTCCAAGAATTTGAGTAGTTTGGTTGTCAATAATGGGTAGAATTGGTGAATGTTACACGTGCGTAAAGTGATCACTCAAACCAGCTCATGACGGTCGTCAGCCCCGTAAATGCCCAGACTGCCACATTTTTTATCATCTTTAGTTATTTTACAAACTACATTATGAGCACACTCAAAATGTAGTAATAAAATAACTAATCAAAGTATAAGCCGCGTTAAAAATTAAAAATCAGGTATTCAGGCATCTCTAAATATGTATAATAATCTGGGATTAGATCTTGCATCCAAATAAAAGGATCTCTTCTAAATAAAAGCTTTCTAAATCCAATCACAGATAGCTGTTGCGAACTCAATCATGGAACGTCATGTGATTGATCATATACATTTGTATGGCTTCAAAATTTTGAGGAGTGTGATTGTCAATCATGGGTAGAATGGTAAATGTTACATCTGTGTTGTCATCATCAACATCACTTAACCAGGTTATGGCAGGTCGTAAATCCTATAAATACGCAGATTTTCATATTCTTTTTTATCTATGTTGAGATGTCAAAAAAATGCATCATTTTATATAATGTATCATTTAAACGCTTTATGGTGACGTACATATAAATAAAATCAACAAAACAGTTCATTCGGACAAAAAAACTTTGGTTATTGTACTCGTACAATAAAGTTGTACGACCTGTTTCCATTATCTATAAAATCGTTAAAAATAGAAGCTAAAAATAAAAGAGCTTTTCATAAATGGATAATGGAAATGTGTAGATCTGAAACGGATTGTATCATCGGCCATGTCGTATTTGATTGAGTAAACAATTTTCTTTCATCATAATTTTATGAATAAATATTGTAAAATGTCCCCTCGGCATGAGAAAACTCAGTAGGGTTACATTATTGTCATTTATAAGTTTGGAAATGATAAAATAAATAAATAAATTTCATAACTTGTAAACATACATATTTAGATTATAAAATATCTCTTCTTTTCATATAATGGATTTTGGTCTATAACCGCTTTGTGATAGGATATTATATGGGGAGAGTTCTATATCTCTACTCATATAAGCTTGCGTAATTAGTATGCTATTATTAGTATCTTCCGGTCACTTTAAATGAGTATAAATTAAATTAAAACATACATTAAAAAAATGAGCATTTTCGTATCAAAGTCTACGCAAATGGAGGGCTGAACGAGGCTAAGAAGGGCTCACGAAGGAGGCTTAGAATGTACGTTAAGACCTACGTCTGCAGGCAGAGAGGATACAATGGAGTGATGGTAGCAGTAAAATGTGTATTTTTGGTAATTGATAATAGTACTTTGTTTAAAAAAATCATGAACTCATAATACCATGAATAATTATCTATTATAAGGGTCTCTAATATGTATTAGCAGGTAAGTTATCGAATCAGTCTTTTAAGTGTTTTCAAAATGTTGGTTTTGGTAATGGATAATAAAGGCCTTGGAAGCCTAGGACTCCCATCGCTCAAATTTTAACCATTTTGAATGGAGTACATACTTATTTTGTAGGGATTTTTATTATTCTCAGACTTCTAATCCCATACGCTGGTTTAAATCAAAGATAGTAAAGCTTATGGAAGCCTAGGACCCTTATTGCTCAAATTTTAAATATTTCGAAATGCAGAACTTATTTTGTAGGGACCGTCGTTATTTTCAGACTTCCAATCCCTCCTATTACGATGTTTTTGATAATGGATAATAAAGCTAATGGAAGCCCAGGACTCCCTTTGCTCAAATTTTAAGCATTTCGAATGGAGTTCTTATTTTATAGAGACATTCGTTATTCTCAGACTTCTAATCTCCCCTGTTACTCTTAACCTAATCAGGATGCAGGCTTGAATGGGAAATTTACAACATTTTGAGTGTGTCAATTATCTGGTCAAATTATAAGCTTAATAATAAAAATGAAAATGGTATTTTCTAGCGTTTCTCATGTGTGTGATTATAATACAGGATTCGGATCTCACATACTAATATAAGAGTTTCTGCTTAATAAAAAGCTTCTTTACATCTCACCAATAGATGTCTCTAGTGAAGTTCTAGTGATTCATGAACAAGGTTTCTAAATTGGTTCATATATATAGAACTTCCAAGAATTTGAGTAGTGTGGTTGTCAATAATGGGTAGAATTGGTGAATGTTACACGTGTGTAAAGTGATCACTTAAACCAGCCTATGACGGTCGTAAGCCCCGTAAATGCCCAGACTTCCATATTCTTCTTCATCTTTGATGAAATGTCAAAAAATAATATAACTAGCTGCCATTATGACCAAGGACTTCATATACAAAGAATTTCCCAATAATCACGACGTTTACATTTCAATATTTAAATCGAAGTTTTACATAACGGTATATAACCATACGTTCTGTATTGTACAACAGGGTTGGCAAAAACTCCAATTAGAAAAATAAGAAATATCATTATTTTGAGAGTATCGGCACATCTACAATTTATTTAATTCTATTTGTTTGGGAATTATACAGCTTGTACAAAAAAAACATAAAAAATAGTTATATTGACAATGATAAAAGCCAATACAATATAAGTAACGACAAGATAACACTGCGTCAATACAATACAACACTAATATAAGTCTACGATTAATAATATTGGCTACATAAGACTCAACATAATTACATACTATTCACATCTCACATTTTGTTCGCCTCCGTAGTATGTGTAATAGTTAGCGTGTTTAGCTACCGTGCTGGGGGTCCCGGATTCGATTCCCAGGTGGGAGAAATTGATATTTGTAATTATACACTCTAATCTTTATTTAACATTACCCTGGATTAGTCCCTGAAGCGCAGGAGTGATCACCTTGATTTCATATAAGTAACAATCAAAATATCACTGCGTCAACACGATGCAGTGCTCTATGCACCATTGGGTGCGGATAAGGGTTAGAAGAATTCACATCTAAATAATAATGAAAAGCATTATTTAAAAAAAAAATTAACACCACTTAATGAGTTTTACTTTTGTATTATACCACTTAATGAGTTTTATTTTACTTCACACTACTAGTTTCGAAAACTACAGATATTTTCATCTACTGGTGAAAAGTAAAACAAAGTTAATGCCGAATCAATTAAAAAATGTAAGATAAAGAGGCATATAAAAGTTTGGATATTTACAGAGCTTGCGACCTATCATAGGGTGGTTTAAGTGATCACATTACACACTACCTAAATTAAGTGCGTTTGTATTGTGCTATTTTTTTTAATAATATTATAGTAAATAAAATATAGTTCATTTTTACAATCACTGTTCGGTCGTGCTAGAATAAACAGTTAGTTTTACTTTTATTTACCCCAAAGAAAATTACAACTACAAAATATTTTAATGTATCTCAAATTAGATTTCATTGACTACGTAATGCAGAAAAGAAAGCGCCTTTATCACTTTTACGCACGAAGGTAAAAATAATTTTCTCATCCCTGATTCGTGTACCGTGCAATTTCACGACCTATATTCACAACGACCTATAAATAGTACTTTTATGAATTATTGAGGATGTGATCTATGTACATGGTAGATGTATGTATGTTGGAAGATATTTGTTTAACATTATATTTTATTAGATCTAAGTTTTGTACTGACATTTCTTGGTGGCACTGCATTTTATATAATAAAATAACATCTGTATAGTTTTGTCCACATAAATTTTATTTGACCAGCGACCGGGTTTCTTTAAAACCGACTGGTTAGAGTTTAGATAGAATTTTATGTACTATTTACTTAGTTTTCCATGTATTGTATTATTTATGTATTATAATTCTATGTATTAATTATATGTTGTATGCACAACAAGGGAGGGGTTGAAAACCATGATTATATATTTTACCTGACAAAATGAATTTGATAAGTTAAGCATTGTATTATAATAATAATTACATTTAAATTATGGTTAAGGTTTTAAGTATGATTTTATAAAATTTTATTTTACAAATGGTTTTTATGTAAATTCAAATAATAAATGGGTGAATCTTCACATGGTTGAAGATTGGTGTAAGGTCAGACAAAGTTTTATACACAACAAGGCAGGGGTTGAATACCGTGATTTAATAAAAAAAGATCTGACAGTATAAATGTATATTGAATGAGTTTAAGTATTGTATAACCTCACGCCGGTCTAATGATCTCGGTTGCGACGAAACCTGGTCACTGGTCAAATAAAATTTATGTTTAAAAAACTATTAAGATTTTATTTTATTCCATCACATTTTAGGCTGCATGATAAAATCAATATAATTTTAACAATAAATTTCTCGAAAATTATATATTAAGAATCAAATAAAATTATTTAATATTCGTGAAGAAAAAATCCATAAGTATCAATAAAACTAAACCCAGAAAACATTTTACTAGAAAAATGATTACATTCTAGTTCAGTCACATTCGTTCTGGCCGGCTCATATCTTGACATTGTTTGATGACAAATACAGTGCTTATAAATATCCGAAAATATTCATACCTAATAATAGTTTCAGTGGAAATAAGTTGCGTGTAAACAGGAAACAGCTAAAAGCTCATACGAGCAACACCGCTGGTAATATCAGAATATATGCGAGTCGAAGGGTGCTAGATTGATCAATATTTATCACGATAGGTATTGATGTATCTAACCTTGACTTGTTGGCATGTAAAAGGCAGTATGTCTACAATTATTTTGTACCTCTAAATGAATTGTTAGAAGAAATTTTTTTGCATTTGTAAATACCATGAATTAATGTTTCCTCTTCTCCGTCTTATTCCTCATTGCTGAGGGTTGTGACCCTTGCAGAAGCAATGACTCTTCTCCAGTTATCCCTTGACTGCGCTGCACGTAGCGCTCCAACCACTGAGGTGCCTGCTGCTGCCTTAATTTGATCGGTCCATCGTGTGGCGATCTTTCTCTCCCTCTCTTTCCCTCCAGGCTACCGATCACAACCAGCCATTCCAGGCTATCCTCGTTACCACGTGCAACATGTCAAAAGAACTGGAGAATTAATATTTATAGTATGCAAAATAGTATATTTTCCTTCACTAAATATTCCAAGAAGCGAAACTCTGAAATGTAAGGCAATTTTAATGTCCAAGTGTCTTCATTATGTTATAAATATTTTGTATGTTAAAAGCATTGTTAACTTTGTGGTATGGTAATAAAACAATCTCTTTATCATTCATCGTTCACTTTGTGTAATACCACTTAAAAACAATGTTTAATGGGAACATAGACAGTAATAGTGATGAATTTTGGAAAAATATATTATTAATTAATGTTTCATCATAATTTAATGCCAAATACTTGAAAGTGGTCAGGTTAGGAGTCGTAACAATCGGCGGGTATGTATGAAGAGATGCATGAACGTGGAAGAGGCGAAGAATGTTTGCAAAGACAGAGTGGTGTGGCGTTCTATTCTCTCTGCCTATCCCTGCGGCGAAGCGGCGTGATAGTTAGTTAGTTAGTTAGTTTAGTCATAATTTAAATTATTATGTACATATTTCTAAATTCTTCATGACTTGACCTTTGTATGTGACTGAGTGTAATAAGACGTAATGTTAATTTTGATATTTTTTCAGGTTTTGCAGCGAAGTATCATCGAAGCGGAACCATACCTTGAAGCCAAGAATCGTACTGCCAGAGCATTATGTTAAAGGTTCGTGCATAGTCAAATCTCACCAACCCTCGTCACAAGGGCAATACACCTCGGTAGTGTTTAGTCTTTTCTTTCCGCAACCTTTGGCATTTCGAGGTAATCGTTCCATCAAGCAGAAAGAAACTCTTACCGCAAATTTCTTGATGGATAAAATCTGCTTTCTTGAAGTTATTCAAACTACCTTGGCCTTGTGGACAAGAAAGGATAAAGTAAGTTTATATTCGTTAGTGAATGTGGTAAAATACGAAGATTAGCTCATTTTGTCCGACGGCAATCTCTTTTTGTCATTCCAATATTAAACTCCTCTTCATCAGAATTAGTGTCATTGGAATAATAAAATGTTATTACGGACCATCTAATTAAAGAAATTTCCATTCTAGATCCGCGATCCTGAGCAAATTAAGTTTAATAATTACTGTAAGTTAGTTAGTGAAACTATGAAAGTTGGTTTCTAACGTTACGATATTGGATATTTAAATTGTGATCGCGAAACATTTTGCAGATCATAAAATGTTACACGGTGATTCAGAGGTCTATCTCATTCAGTCGATTCAGTCGATTCAGTCGAACCTCGATATAAGAGACCCGGACATAAGAAAAACTAATGTAAAGAGAGCTGGCTTAAGGTCGCTATTCTAGTATCTGTAAAAAAAATATTTACGCACACAAATATATTAAACTGATTTCTATAACCTTTTTTTTCAAACTAAAATAAACATTTAATAATAATTAAATGAACATACTTTTTCACGTAACAAATATTAATGCAAATAACATACATAATACTCCAATTAGTAATTTTAATGAAAACAACGGTATACAAAGTAAGATCTGTGTTAACGTATGATAAAAAATGAGAAACGCTCTT
Source organism: Brachycentrus maculatus (assembly GCF_059751285.1). Lineage (NCBI taxonomy): Eukaryota > Metazoa > Arthropoda > Insecta > Trichoptera > Brachycentridae > Brachycentrus > Brachycentrus maculatus. The sequence continues at coordinate 570,622 of NW_028281340.1, forward strand.
GTAATGGGCAGATAATTTTCTTTAATTAATATAAAACTTTCTTCGGATTATTGGGTTTTCAGATAGGAAGCTTTCGGCAGTTGACTTTTCGAGCAGATGGATTTCGTCCTACTAACCCAACCCGTACAAATCCTAGGCAGGGTGGAGTGATCTTGAATGCAGGCTCAGCTGATTAACGACCCCAAATTATAAAGTATCAGGGATTAACGACCCCAAATTATAAAGTGTGAAAGCATCGAAAGCTCAGAATAAAAAATAGCCATACAATAAAATGTGACATAAATATTGTCTGTATGAAACTACATTATGTAATTATTATTCTAACGAAAAAAATATTATTCTCTTAGGTTTAAAAAACTTTTTGATGTTAATTTTATGAAAATAAAGATTTATGTATAATATAAACGAGTACATATCGCTCACTCCTTTCAAGAACGTCATAAATCAAAAATCGTCAATTTTCAGTTGTGAATGTTTTCGGAATGCCCAGAAAATGTACTATATCCCACCAAAAGAGGCATATTTTTAACTTAATATTTACCCACTTCAGGGCAAAAAGTGTTGTTTTTGCATTTTGAAGAAAAGGTATTGTTTCATTATTTTTTTTAAATATATTAAATAATTTTCAAATGGAGAAAAAACCTTCAGGTTTTACCTAAAATAATATGTTGCACAGTAAAAAGTTCAATAAGTGGCTTGATATTTATTTTTAATACATTCTATTATATTTTTAAACTTTAAAAATGTTCTCCTGAAAAATCAAGTATTTTGATTTATGACGTTCTTGAAAGGAGTGAGCGATATATTTTTATATCAATAATCATACAGTTTTTTAATTATCTTTTTCAAGTATCATAAATTATTAATAATTTATCCTTTAAAAGAGCGAGTACATACATGATCATTGGCCTCGGAGTTGTGATATCGTGCAAAGATATGTAAATATATTAAATTTAAGACTTCACACATTACATTTGTATAAAATATATCATTTCCCGTTCCTTACCCAAACTTATCTCCAATCTTCAAAACTAGTTTATGGTAGTTTAATAAAAGAAAAATGTTTTCTATCTGATCCGATTAACGTTTACTTCGATTCTGCAATTTGCAAGGAAGGTTGTAATGCATGGTGAAAAAATCGCCTTATAATCTCCAAGAGAATATTGCCTTGATTTCTTACGTAAAAAAATCGCTTCGCGTGTAATTTACGCGCAAGGTTTTGCGCGTAAATTTAAACTTTGATTAGAGCAGAAGATAAAAGGAAAGGAATCGTTTAGGTACACGCAAAATCCAGACAATTTACGAGACTTTGAATACTTCAAATACCTAATAAGGGTTGATTGCGAAATGGCTGACTTCTATATTTATAGCTTTATTTAATCGCATCATTTTTACGTAAACGTACAAATGCGATAAAATCTTTATCATTCATCAACTGGATTAATTATTATGAGTTTAACAGCGAAGAACATTTTTGCAACTCATACTAGTTAAGGGTTGCCATTTGCTTATCTACTTCTAGAAAAATGCAAAACGATTTTTGAAAAGCAATTTCCTTAATATTTTTAATATTTTTAATACTTTTACTGCAATTTTACTTGGTAAATCCACTTTTTCCAAAGATCTATTCTGACACGTGTTTTGATGCATTTCACATCATTTTCCAACACCGTGGTATTTAATAAGAAAAAGTGATATTTACCAAGTAAATTTTAAAGAAATTATCACAAAGTGACTGCCGAATCAAATAATAAAAATCTTACTTGAAATTTAAGCACTATTTTGTATGCAAATACCAGCATTGATATGGATACAAATCCCTAACCAAATCTTTTATGGCTAGAAATATCGCCAAATATGTTTATTTAGTATAATTCTCATCTTATACAAACAAAATTTTAAGTAATGAAAATATACAAAATGAATGGAACAACAATGGAATTGAAAACATTGAAAACGCTATGTGATAACACCTGTCAAGAAGCAAGCTGTCCATCATGAGCAATGTACAGTAATGGATTTATTACTATGACTTTTTATGTTGCTCGTTCAGCAGATGGCGCTGACATTATGGAGAAAGAATCACCGTTTAAAGGAAACATATGTTCCCTGTTATAAATAAAAATACCTTTTATATTATATAGAATGCCATGCAACTAAAATCTACATTTTTATTAAGTTACATATTATTATGTATTCATAAAAATATGTAACAAATTCAATAATAACTAAAAAAATTAATCTATCGAAAATTCTCCCAGTTTTCACGTGGGCGGTTATAAATGAATAGAAAATCGAATTGAGTATTTACTATGTAGAGCTAGCTTTCAAATGTTTATCGATTAATGTTAAACACGAAATCGGTCGATGGAACATTACTATTCTGATGCGAACATAGCGCCGAGCGTTCTAGTTGACAGTGGTCAGTTGGAGCTACATTCAAGGTCCGCCTGGCATGAATGCTGACCGTGCGGTCACTAAATGACCGAGTAGGAAGAGTGGATCCTCTTATGCAATCACAAACGAGCATCTCGCCACGTGAACTGGACGATTGCAGACTTTATTAACCTTTTGTTAATGTATTTGCTGAAAACGCGCTTCGCAAACCATACGGGGACGCTTCACATCTCAAAACGTTAATCTAATTTAAATTTAATCTACATCTTAATTTAATATAATGTAAAAAATAACAAATCTTTTTAGATGTTGCATACAAAAACGGAAAATTTTACAAATTGATTCGGCAGTCACTTTTTTGTAAAATCTATCCATTTTGAATTTAAGTTGTACTTGGTGAATACCACTATTTCTTAAAACCTACTGTGACACGTGTTTCAATGCATTCCGCATCATTTTCAAACACCATATTTCATATTATTTATAAAAAAAATGGTAGTGATCAATTTTTGTTAGTTCAATGAATTTGTTTTTTATACAAATTTATAGTAGGAATGTTTATATGTTAAAGTACAAAATACTATACAAAATTTATCCGCGTCAGTTTTTCGTTGAATGCAATTTTTGTGTATATATTACATTATTTTTTATTTCAAATAAGAGTATTTAAAAAAAATGTTAAGCAATACATGTACGTTTTTCAAATTAATTTTTAAAATAAAAATAATGCTTCAATGTTTTTTTCATGGCGATCGCCAAAAGTTTAGGTCTCTATCAATAATGCGTATATCCTTATTAAAAATAACAAACCTTTCAAGGAAAAGGAATTATCAAATTTAATTATTTCTTTGCAGTTTGATAATACAGTATAGGGATTGGGGTTGTAAGGTAATTAAAACAAATCTATCACGAGACCCAGACTAATTGTTTAATGCCTTTTCCCAAACTGTTTATATGTACCTACATATTTTGTTATCTGATTATACCTAGTCGAGTATGGGGGCTGTTTTACAAACTGAGCATTCTTTATATATGATAATTAAATTGAATAACGTATCTGATTCATAAAAAATATAAAGTTTGTGAAATTAAAATATATTGGAATTACTTCCTATAAATGTTAATGGCACACGAACGATATAATTCATTTAATATTTATTAAAATAAACCAATTTAAAAAAAAGTTTTTAATCACATTTATTTTGGTACTACTTTGTCAACCGGCCTCGACAATTACCTTGTCTTCTTTAGGGGGTAGAAAGACGATAATGTTAATACAAAGAAATTTACGTAGTTAGGTTAGTAAGAAAACAAGGTATTTCTCTAAACCGATTGGAAAAATAGCACCACAACAAAAGTGGTTAAAAACTATGTTCGAGTATTATTTAATTTTACAAAATTTATAAAAATGAGTCACATTATTTCATGAAATAACTAAATTTTGGGTGATTCAGATTAAAAAAAAACATCTTGGATGTTCAAAAACTAATCATTAAATTAAATTAAATTTTGAATTTGATTTCGAGGGTCAAGTGAACTAGACATGGGTGATAGAATTAAATAACCACTTCTTTAGTGTTTATATTTTTTAATATTCATATTTCATCACATACATAATTGCAATTCACAAATTACAATAATGTGCCCTTATTCAGTTTTCCCGTGCCGAGGGCACATTTTACAATATTTATTATAATTTTTTAAAGAAAATTGTACAAAATCGCAATGAAAATGATGGCCGAATGAAACGATCTACAGTGAATCTACAGTTATTTTACCTCTAGTTGTTATGTTAGCTTACTAAATATAAATCAGAGGTAAAATAAATATGAACATAAATAAAATAAATATGTATAAAAATGTATAATATAAATATGTACAAAGTAAAATAAATATGAACATAAATAAAATAAAATTAAATAAATATGAATAAAAATAAATCAGAGGTAAAATAAATATGAACGGACAGTATATCAGATCAACCCACGTCTATTACCCATTTATAGATAGCTTTTTCATATGTAGTTTCAGAATTATATTATTTATTTATAAAATTAAAATGAAAGAAAATAGTAGATGACATGTAATCAAATACGACATGGCCGAATGAAGTGATCTATATCAGATACGACCCTACGTCTATTATCCATTTAGAAATGGCTTATTTATATTAAGTTTCTACTTTTAATGACTTGAATTTCCTATTTTTAGAACTCTGAAGGGTTGAAGATCGTCAAAACGAGTTATCAAAGTAAATCATTCGCAGTCTGGTGCTTAAAATAATTATAACATTATATTCGGACGAAGAATCGGGATTAAGGAGGTTTAACTGCGAACGGAGCACTCTCAATGCGTTCTGTCTCTTTGCGTTAAGCGGCTCGTAAATCAATTTGTTAGTCATCCACGTGATGTTTGATATTGATTAATGGCTCCACTTCTGTCATCAGAGAAGAATGGAAATATATCCGCGTATCGCGTAAGTTAATAGATTAAGTGTAGGCGATTAGTGCGACTTTCGCTACACTACTTGAAAATGATTACTTCTCCAGAACATTAATCAAAACATTAGGAACCAACCATCTCCGCTCGCATTATAATAAATTGGGAGGATGTCTAAATTGTCTAGTGCGCACCGAAAGCTCATCTTCTAATGCCAAATAGCTAATATCTATACAATTATTTGGCACCGCTATATAAACGGTTTAAACGGATGTTAACACATTGCCGCCTCTATTTTTCTGTGTATTCGCAAACGTTATATTGAATTCCCTGGCTGCCTCATATTGAATTTTCTATTACTTTTTAACTACATTTGTGAAGGTCCTTACCAAAACGTTACATTTCCATTATAAATGATTTTAAGTAATCAGGAATTCTAGCTTGTAAAATTGTTACGTTTTGGTGCGATTTAATGATTTCATATTGGTTTAACTTTATGAGGCGAATGTAATTGGAAAAAAGGAGCAGAGGAATGTAATTGGAAAAACATGGCACGATCAGGTATGCCAAATACTTGAAAGTGGTCAGGTAAGAGTCGGAACAATCGGCGGGTATGTATGGAGAGGAGAAGAATGTTTGCAAAGACAGAGTGGTGTGGCGTTCTATTCTCTCTGCCTACCTCTGCGGGGAAGCGGCGTGATGGTTAGTTAGTTAGCTAGTTTGAAATAATCAGGAATCCTAGCTTATAAAATTGTTGTTTGGGTGCGATTTCATGATTTCATATTGGTTTAACACAGGATTGGTCACGTTTTGTCATAACTTTAATTAAGATTTCGATAAAATACAGTAAACAGAACAGATTTGCATTAAAAGGATTTTTCGTGCAATATTGCAAATGTAACTTTTTGGTGAGGACCTCCACAAATGTGTTTTGACAGTTGTCACAGCGCTGATTATTGATGAATCAAATAAGTCCATTCAATGTTTTTTAACCGCCATTTTCTCACACTCGTTAAAAATGGACCCTTGAGGGTCTATAACGACCCTTTTGGGAAACTATGGTCTAAATGCTGAAAATATTGACTAGACGAAGTAATTTTCACTAAAATATTAATATTTGGCAAGCGTTTTACATTTAATTTACTTAATGGAAAAAAATAATTGACCAGTGGATAAGTAACTACTAACATGCTAGTTTCCATTTCGTTTCGAAAATTGTCAGTAACAACAATCGATTGCGAGAAGTAATGTTAATACACATATCGCTCACTCCTTTCAAGAACGTCATAAATCAAAAAAACTTGATTTTTCAGGAGAACGTTTTTAAAGTTTAAAAATATAACACAATGTATTAAAAATAAATATCAAGCCACTTATTGGACTTTTTACTGTGAAACAGATCTTTTTAAGTAAGGCCTGAAGCTTTTTTGTACACTTGAAAAATATTTTGTATTTTTATAAAAAAAAATTAACAATACCTTTTATTCAAAATGCAAAAACAACATTTTCTGCCCTGTAGCAGGTAAATATTAAGTTAAAAATATGCCGCTTTTGCTGGGATATAGTACATTTTCTGGGCATTCCGAAAACATGCACAACTGAAAAATGACGATTTTTGATTTATGACGTTCTTGAAAGGAGTGAGCGATATGTTGAATGGGCGCGGTGATTCATATGTCCTTACTTTCCTTAAAACGTAGATAAAATCGATAAAAAATTATCACTTTATTGACCCATTTCTCTTCTTTGAATCCATTTGGAATTTTGCATAGTCAATTATTTCTGCTTCGAAATTCTTCAAAAAACCCAACATTCGAATGAGTGTTTTATTATTTTTTGACTCTAATGAATTTTATTTATTAAAAGAGAAATATTTGTGTTTTTATTATTTACCAACATACTTCAATCTCAAACTATTTCTGTGAGCCTGACAGGCTCATTGTTAAAAATAGGTTTCATTTTTTTTAGAATGGGTTCGAGCCCAGAAGTCTGACACAAGAGTCCGCGACTTTAACCACGGGAATTAAACTAAGAATATTAAAATATGAATATGGCATGTGTTATATGTACATAGTGCAGCGAGTGCTAATGTTACATTATTTTCCATGTGTGGAGTCGCATACGAGTGAATATATCTCTGCCATTTTATTTTTCTCACTTGTATGTAGAATAAAATAACAACTATGTAATTTTTTCCACATTAATTTCATTTGACCAGCAACCGGGTTTTGTCGAAACCCGGTTGCTGGTCAAATAAAATTCATGTGGAAAAAAATACGTAGTTGTTATTTTATTGTGTAAATATATTATTTAAATTCACATATAAAATCCATTTATAACACATAATTACATCAAATCATGTCTAAAACCTTAACCATTACATGTAATTATTATTATAATACAATACTTAAACTCATTCTATTTAAATTCATTTTGTCACAAAACTTATATAAAATCATGGTTTTTAACTCCTACCTTATATGTATTTAACAAAGAAATTTGTGTAGCCTCGCACCAGTCTGATGATGTCGATTACGACGAGACTTGGTTGCTAGTAAAATAAAATTCATGTGGAAAAAACTACAAAGTCGTTATTTTATTAAATAAAATGCAGTTCCACCAAGAAATGTCAGTACAAAACTTATATCACTTGTATGTACCTAATGGATTGGTGTCTTTTTAATAATTGCAGAAGTTCGTCCGCCATCAAGAAAAGGCCAACCCGTGACTGTGGAGTTCAGTATATACGTAGTTGACGTTAATTCCATAAACGTGGAGGACATGGATTTCCGGTAGCAACTTTATTATTATTATGAACACGATATAAGCTGTTATATCGAGTCCTTTCTGTTATAAGTACTTTATACTTTGTTGTAATAAATCCGTTATTTTTTAACGAGCTTGTAACAATTTAAAATAAAGTTGTTTTAAAAATGAAATTGCGACTATTAAGGGTGAGATCTCAAAAGTAAAAAATCAGAGAAGCCAGACGTGTTGTTGGTGCACAATTTTTTAAATATATATTGTATGTACATTGATTTTTTAAAGAAACATATAAAATTTAAAAGGAAAAGGTGAATAAACAGTATATAGTTATATACGAAAATGAGAATAAAACTAATGATTAAAGCAACCGGGGTGTCATACCTGTACTCGTATAAGCTTGTGTATGAGGGAAAAAATGTAGCAGTACTACCCGTTGAATTGTTTTTCAGGGAATTAAACAGAATTTAATGAACTTTGATGATTTTTTAAAAAAGGTTCAAAATTTTTGATATTTATGCATAACAAAATGTTTCAAACTTCAATTAGAGAATGTATATTTTTAATTAGTTAGTTTAAAATAGTTGATTTACTTAATTTAAAAAAGCTTTACTTAATTTTTATCATGTTATTAAAAAAATATATTTTCCAGAGTCGATATGTTCATTCGTCAGACGTGGGTGGAATCCAGACTCCAATTACCAAATGATATTTTTGAAGAAGGCGATGACTACGTAACACTTCCTTCAGAATTTTTCGATAACCTATGGCATCCCGATCCATATTTTCTCAATTCTAAAATAACAGGTATATATCTTAATTTTTCATTATTTATATTTACATTTTGCATTTAATTTGTAGAACTCCATTTGAATTTGTGTATGTATTAAATGTTAAAAACTAAGACTGATATTCAGACTACTAGTTGTATTTTATTGTTAAAACAAATAAAAATCATATTTGTGACAATTGTCTACTACAATGTATTTTGTTGTTAAAAACACATAAAATAAAATTTATTACAATTGTTTCGCCTTGTAATGGCATTTTCAAACTAAAAACATTTTCAAATATTAACATAAAGCTATATTTCACACCGATAAGAGCTACCTAATTAAAAATTCGCAATTCATTCCCACCATGTTATTAGCCTCACCAGTTTGCCGTTTACGTGCTTTTAATAAAAAATGCTAACGTACAAAATGCATTAGTTTTATTATCATAAAAGGTAGCGTGCGAATGATTATCGATGTCAGTGGTGTTTCTTACAACGTGAGGCATAATTGACGGAAAATGTTTTATTTTAGAGATTGCGACGCTCACCCATAAATTTTCTTCAGTCACTTTGTACAAAAATAAAACTGTGAAATACGCCGCCCGAATGCACGCTATTATTGCGTGCCAGATGGAGTTTCAACTATATCCTATGGATATACAATCCTGTCCGATCTACATAGAAAGCTGTAAGTATTCTGTACAAAAATCACCCTTAAATAACCACATCACAAATATACCGTCAATTTACTGTACATAAAGTTTAATACAAGGCGTTCGTAATAATATGACAAGACTCAATAAACCATGTTGATATAAATCTGTCCAACATAATAGAAATCGATGGTAAACCAATTTCTAAGCATAATGTCAGTGCGTGATACCAAAACGTATTTTCAATTTTTTTTCAGTTTCATATAATAATCAAAAAGTACGACTTCGTTGGAATGTGGCCGGAGTCACGATAAATCCCGAGTTAAAATTGCTTCAATACCACATGGGAGAACCATTGCGACTAGAAGAAACTGACGCTTTTATGGTGGAAAAAGATGGCAAGAACTTTTCCGATCTGAATTATTAATCAATTATAACTGAAATATTTTTTATTGGTTTGGCATTAACTTTATGGAATGACATGATTATTTTATTAAAATTAAACACTTGAAAATACCCCTTTAATGAGTTTTATTTATATATACGACTAGTTTCGAAAACTAACAAATGTTTTCATCTTCTGGTACAAATTAAAACTAACGAACAAAAAATATATTTAGGTGTATATACAGGTTAATAAATAAAAGGAAGGGAGGGGGGGTTAAGGAATAATATTTTTTGTAAAAGGAAACATTGATATTGATGGTGACGAATTTTGAAACAGTATATTATTAACTAACGTTTTATCTGAATTTCAATTTTATTAACCTTTATATACCCCTAAATATATTATTTGTTCGTTAGTTTTAATTTGTACCAGAAGATGAAAACATCTGTAAGTTTTCGAAACTAGTCGTAAATATAAATAAAACTCGTTAAAGTGGTATATTCAAGTGTTTAATTTTAATAAAATACCGAAATATTTCATCAAATTATTATTTGTGTCTTATTTTACAGGAAACTATTCTCGTCTTGTTGTGTATTTTCGGTTCGAGAGGCAGATTGGTCACCATTTGATACAAACTTTTGCTCCATCGTCTTTGGTTGTGATGCTCTCTTGGTTCAGTTTTTGGTTGGACTTGGATGCTATACCCGGTCGAGTTACATTGCTGGTAACTTGCATGTTGACTCTTGTGACCATGTTTACTGGACTCAGAGCTGATATTCCACCCGTGGCTTATGTTAAGGTATCATTATTGTAAAAATAATATTCTATTGATATTTTAATTTAATTTTATTTAATAATCAAACAAATTAATGCTATTTTCTTCATAGGCTTTGGATTTATGGATGGCAGGCTGCATGGTTTTCGTATTTGCTGCTCTTGGAGAGTTCGTAGTTGTGAAAGTGTTGGATGTTCAGTATCAAATCAACAAGAAAAAGTCCCAAGAAGGAATGCCCAGGATTATACCAGTGGTATGAATTTTTTTGAATATATACATACATATACCTGTACACGTAGTAATATTTTTTGCGTGAGTTCGCAATAGCCTTCTATGGTTGTATCAGAAAAGCTTTTATTAAGCCGAAAAGTTTTAAATTTTACATTTTTATATGTGCCAAGCCTATGACCAGTGGTACTCAACCATTTTTTCTTCGGGCCGCATACATATATTTTTAAAGTTACGCGGGCCGCATCACTATACTGGTATGACGAAATAAAATCATGAAATACCTCCCCCCCTTTAGAAAACAATTTGGAAATTCAAAAATTTTAAACTAAAACAAAATAACGATTGTACATATCGTTTTTTTGCCAAACAAAAGTGACTTAAGTGGCCCTCCTGAACATTTTTCATTTTGTTAGTTGGTCTTTTTCTCCTGTACGACTACGATTTACATTTTTTTTTGACAACTTAACTTACTTGAAGAATATAATATGAAAGAATAGGTATTTACAGAGCTTATGACCTGGCATAGGCTGTTTAAGTGATCATTTTACACACGTGCAACATTCACTATTCCACCCATGATTGATAACCAATATTTTATATACATGCTTGACAATACATATTTACATGTGTAATACTACTTAAAAACAATGACTATGGATGGTCGTGTAGCAGTGTTTTTAAGTGGTATTACACATGTAAATACGTATTGTCAAGCATGTATGTAAAAATATTGGTTGTCAATCATGGGTGGAATGGTGAATGTTGCACGTATGAAAAGTGATCACTTAAACCACTTAAAAACAATGACTATGGATAGTCGTGCAGCAGTGTTTTTAAGTGATATTACACAAAGTTAGAGATGAATGATAAGAAGAGTGTTATTACATTTTTATTACACCATACACCTTTATTCTAAACCTCGAGGTAAAGTGTGCAAGCCTCTTAAACTCGCATGGTATATAATAATCAATCAATCAATATAATTAATTCCACGACGCATCGGTAAAATGTTATTGTGGCTGTTTCAGAGAATCAATTCCACCGAGAAGGGAGGTTGCAACACCGTGGCAGCTTGGGACAACGCAGGGGTGCGATGCAGAAAGGTGGAGGTCGTGTCTCCCTCTGGCAGCAGCACGGGAAGAGGGGTGGAGAGAAGACAGAGCATCCTGCAGGTGGCTTGGCTGGACCAGGACACGGGCCAGGAGAAGGTGCTCTGGCGGGAGATAGACAAGCTCTCCAGGGTCGTGTTCCCGGCGGTGTTCCTGCTGTTCGTCATCCTCTACTGGCCGGTGCTCCTGCTCAAGACCAAGATGGTCGCGTAACATCACATCATGAGTAGTGCGAAATAGCTGCTCAATTCTGGATGGATAACAATACACGTTTCAACATTGAAATAATATTAAATTGTTAAAACAATTACAGGTTGATGCTTAAGTTCAAGGGGTTATTACAAAAAAAAATCAACATTACTTCTTGATTATTATATCCAACAATTAATGCATTTTGATATATTATTTCGAGAAATAAAAATACTTTGTATCAAAACACAAAGCATTTTTTTCTTGAAATAATATATCAATATGATCCACAAAGTTAATGCTTTCAATATTCAAAACAGAATGCATTTTGAAACTGGTCTTAGACCAGTATTTTTAGGTAGTTAATAAAACCAAAAAAAAAGAAAACGTACATACATATATACGGGTATGTATGAGGAGATGCATTCATGTGGAAGAGGCGAATAATTTTGCAAAGGCACAGTAGTATGGCGTTCTATTTTCTCTGCCTACCACTACAGTAAAGGGCGTGTTTTTCTCCATTTCAAAAAATGAGAATAAGGTTAATGTTATCCAAGCTACGTAGTTAACGCGTAATATTTTTGCAATAATTCCATTACTGCAATTAAAATCTTCAATATATTGCTGGAGCTCATTTACGTGATTGGAGTTTACAAATTAAAAGTAAAATCCCACAACTCTATTATTCTTATTATAAATTAAACATTTTGAAGATTTTTTAGTGATGGTGTTTTCCTTGCGAGGACATTTTCAAATTGCCTCGAAAAATATGGTATAATTAATAGCAGATAGACAGATTTGAAATTAAATTAAAGTCTAAAGAACTCTCCTTTGATTACTTTGTGTAATACCTCTTTTTTAAAAGTGATATTACACAAAGTAAACAATGGATGATAAGGAGAGTGTTTTATTACCATACAACAAAGTTATCAGTGCTTTTAATTTAGAAACTATATCAAATAAGTCTTTCTGTTTTTTTTCGACGTGGTTTGATAATGTCTTCTTAAAGCGAAAGTACTTAAGGTTATAAAATCAGTAGTCTCATGAATAGTATTTTTGATGAATAATAATACGAATATCGATAGAGTAACGAAACCGGTTTTTAGTCTACTTGAACTGATGTGTCATCCTGTTAATTAATTTAATATTGATTCAATATATACTATATTACAAAGAACTTCCACCTGAAAAATCATCAACCAATTTGAATAATATTAAGCTAGCGTTGCAGATCTGATGCCCTGTACGTCAACGATATGTTAAAAATGAGAAATAAGATCAAAAATAAAAAAATTAAATTGTATGTTTTTTTTGTGTTTATTTGAAAATAGAAAACCTTACTTAAAAAAATAAATTGTCTTAAAACATATAGTGACAGATTCCATCCTTAAGGGGATAAAACAAAAACACAGAATTCATTCACCGGCTGACCACCAGATACGTCACACGATTTTTTAAATAATGTTTATGTAAAAAAAAATTAAACTTCTTTCCTTTCAATAACTCTTTTCTTTTAAAACCATTTAATTATATCGAATAAAAACTTATTTTTTCAATGCAAAAACGGTGCTTTAAGAAAAAAATTAATTACGTTAAATACAACCTGGATTTAGAGCAAATTACTTTGCGACTTAACAAATACTGAGTCTTTTGAAAATTACTCAATTGCCTTGTTTCTTCCTCAATAACCACATTTATACCATATAAACTTTAAATTATTAAATTTCGCTTATATATGTAAAATATCGATACTATTTAAACCTTAATATTGCAAAGAAACTTAATATTTTTTAATGATTCTTGAAAAGTTAATGCATTTGACGAACGGGATTACAGATCTGGAACCGCGATTAATTTCATAACTCATTGGTGATTAATTTACTATCATCACCAAAATCTAATGTCATCAATCTGCTGATGGATAAATTTTCCATCAAACTTTTGCAATTGTGGGTATTGGTAATAAATACAGCTGTTCTATCGTAGAATTAATATTCTACAAAAATCTCCATAACATGGAAATTAGTTTACGGTGAGAAATCACCTGTAACACAAGAATACTTAAGTGAGATGAAGTGGTATTCTGGGCCAACATAGTCTGGCCACGGTTGGTTGATTGTCGCTAACGTAATTTAGTGGAAAATATTTTCAAAAAATATTACCTTTATATTACTTGCAGGGCTTTTTTCCATGTAACGCGGTAGAACGGCGTTCCCGCACTTTTTTAACGGATTTATATATTTTTTAATTAGATGAAACAATGTTTGCACTTACGTAATTACAATCTTTAATTTTTATAATTCGTCGAAATGATAAAATATGGTATTGTAACGAACTATTTTTTTGTATAAAGCATGACATGAAAAGAGTCCCGGGACATTTTTTTGTTTAAAAAAAGCCCTGATCGCTTCTTTATTGTATTTAGGGTTTATTTACATTAAAATTGTGATTTTGATTGCAGAATCCTGTGTTTCTTACCGATACCTTAAATTCTCTCGAAGTCTTCTCAAATCTCGTGTTGTTAACGATAATATAATATAAATCAGCGAAGTTTTTAGATAATTAATAAAATTATTCCATTGGATAATGTTACGCTTGGCTTGCTGCTATTTTATTAAAAAATGAAGATAGGTTGTGTTAGAAACGTAGAAAAAATACAATTAACTTTTTTGAGTTAAAATCAAAAAAATAAAATATAAAAGAGTTTATTTTATAAATCGCTTCTAATTTTAGTAGCAAGAGATTAGGTGGATATTTTACTAGTAGGTTCTTAAATTTAAAAAAAAAATAGACAGGTACATACGTTTTTACATACACAAAAGCATGTGCACTCGGTAAATAATAAAAAAGTGTGATTGTTGACAAAAAATTATAGTTTATCGAAACTGTTTTGAAAAAAAAAACAGTCCTTATTCTTCCAATGATAATTTTATCATTAATAAGTATGCAAATGTTTTGAATTTCGATCAAATATATTATATTTCATGTTAAAACTTTCATTTGTAAATATTTTCAATTTCACTTATTATAAATAATATTCAACTTTTTTAATCTTATGATGTTTTGATGAAAGTATTTTATTTATTGTTTCGGCATTTACTTTGTGGTAAGACATGATGACATTATTGATGAAAACACTTGTTTTTTTACCACTTGAGTTTATTTTATGACGGCTAGTTTCGGAAGCTAAGCTTCCATCTTCAGGTCTAAATATAAATGGTCTAAATGTTTACATTTGAAGATGGAAGCTTAGCTTCCGAAACTAGTCGTCATAAAATAAACTCAAGTGGTAAACAAACAAGTGTTTTCTTTAATTGATGTAAGTATTTGTTTATCTAATAATACCGTATCCTCAACTCATTTGAACCCAAAACGTTATATTCCTATATAATCAAACGCACCTATAAATCACCAGGGCCGTGCCTATAATTAATATATAAAAATATATTTCCATTGTATAATTATAAAATATATAATGTATGATAGTGAAAATTTCTATTGGCTGTGTAAGGCTGAAGTCACTGGGAACGCAGGTTTGCAATCAGCGCGTGTTTCAGACGGGTGATTCAAATAACACTAATTAATACCAGTATCATATTGTAATATACATATCGCTCACTCCTTTCAAATCAAAATTCGTATATTTTCAGTTGTGCATGTTTTCGGAATGCCCATAAAATGTACTATATCCCAGCAAAAGAGGCATATTTTTAACTTAATATTTACTCGCTACAGGGCATAAAGTGTTGTTTTTGCATTTTGAAGAAAAGGTATTGTTTAATTATTTTTAAAATATACTTAATATTTTTCAAATGGAGAAAAAACCTTCAGGTTTTACCAAAAAAGATCGGTTGCACAGTAAAAAGTTCAAAAAGTGGCTTAATATTTATTTTTGAAACATTGTATTATATTTTTAAACTTTAAAAACGTTCTCCTGAAAAATCAAGTTTTTTGATTTATGACGTTCTTGAAAGGAGTGAGCGATATAACAAAGTGGTGCGTTCGTCGATGACTCGGCCAATGTTTGCTTCAAATGCTAGTATAGATAATGTAATATTTTAGTGATATATTTACACACGTACATAGTTACGTATATCGTTTAAGCTTTTGTAACATTTTAAAGTAGAAAAATTAAAAATATCAAACACAGCAAAACTAATTTCATAACTAGCAAATCCCAAAGAAAATCTTTACATATTTATTTAATTTGTAAAACCGACCAAAAAGCTGGCTTGACTGCGTCACATACCATCCAAAATATACAAAAAATACAAATATACATCATAGAAAAACAAATTGTTTTTTATACGTTCACCATTTTTTCTATAAAATTTAATAAATAAATATTATGAAATGCTGTGCTTATACAAATATTGACGAAAAATATATTTTTACGAAAAATGAACTCTTAAATTTAAAATTAATATGCACACTTTATGTGAGTTGAGAAAATATAATAAATTACAATAATTATTAATATGTCTTTTTTATTATTATTTAACTTAAAATAATAATATTAAATATATTTACTAATAAAACGTAAGACGTAAGTAGTAAAAAAGGACAAGAAATACGTATTACGCATTTAAAAGTAATTTTATCAATGTTATCTTCAACTTTACCATATGTATATTTAAAAAAAAAAGTTTTACTCACTTTAGATTCAGTATTTATGAAGTTACACATATCTACACACACATACAACATTTTAAGTTAACAATGTCTACATATATATTTTTTTAAAATAGCAAACTTATACATACTTATTTCGTTACTTTAGATTAATTGTTAAGTTTTCTTTTCTTGTAAATAAAAGTCTAAAAGAAAATAATGGATAAGTTTTTTATTATTTGTAGTATAAGGTGATGTAATTCATAAAATATATGTTTAAACTGACAATATGATAATAAAAAGCTTAAGTGTGGCCTTAAAAATATTATTGTATTAATACAAAATTTCGTAAATGTAATTTTAATTGCTGTATTCTTACATATTATAAGATTAAATCATTCAATTTAGAAAAACTGTAACGCTTAATGCTTGTTGGAAACCATTTTAAACTATATATTTTAATTGATTTATTTCGATAATTAGATCATATGTGGTTCAATATTTAGAAATAATTACTATTTAATGCGCTTACTTTGTGATTTTTCATTTAATTACATAAAAATTAGTTCGTTATGAAATCGTTTGTTAAAATGTAAAAATGCAATTAAAAGCATTCATCCTCTAAAACGTTCCCTCCGATAACGCGGTACCCATCTTAACGTTATCGGGAGGTTAACTAATTTATTATAACATCGACCGGTCTCGAAGCCAACGGCTACTTCGCTAAGACTAAATTAATTCTTAGTTTTGAGAAGGAAACTATTAATTATTAAATAGTCTTAAGGAAGAACCTGTTGGCCTCAAAACCGCTCGATGTTATAATAATATAACAAGTACATCGATTTCATAATAAAGTCATCTTTGAGTTACAGTATTTTTTTGTTACTATATATATATATAATGTTAGAAAACTTACTAATGGTACGTTGCAAAAGAAAATGGCGTAGTTCGGTAAACGTTCGACTGGGAAACTGGCGTCGTTCGTTTCCCACCAATTGCAAAACAAATTCAAGAAATTTGTTGTATTTTTCATATCTATTATACTTTCTCTATCCTTACTATCCTACCTGCAGACAACCCTCTAATAGAGAGGTTATTTATCCATACAATTTATGTTAATGGTATACGTAGATGAAAATATTAATTTGGTTATTCAAACTTCATGTACAGAAAAGAAATATGTCCATCGGCGGTTATTGCTAAAAAGCAGTATCTTCACACCATCCAAAAACAGACTAGTGATATTGGTAAAAAAATTGATATCTTATATAGCTGTTTGCAATCAAAGGGTAGATAGTGCTTGAACATACAAAATCATAAATTGCAAATTGCTACTTCATATTATATTAAATATTTATGAAAATTATAAATTCATAATAAGGAAGGCAAAGGAAAAAGGGAATTTAGGGAAGGAGGTTGAGGGAAAACCTAAGGGAAGATATTTTATATACATATATGTAAAACGTAAATATCGTGATGACGATATTAATTTAGTTGATACATATTTGCTGAACTATTCCAAATTAGACCGATGGAAGCCTTATTAGTATAATTGCAATAAAATCTATTCGTAAAATAGGCAACAGTGTCATAAATAAATTTAATTTGTTATTCGTAATTTTGCTTTAGTCATTATTTGCTTAATTTATAGTTATTACATTATTAATTTTACTATAGTAAATGGTTGATAAGAATCATTCTCCCACATGAATTGATCTTAAAGGAAAATTTAAATTTACATGCGTTTCAGTGCTGCCATTCTTAGACCCTCACGGATACACAGATACAAAATCTAAGTATGCGTTTGTCATTCTTTATTTTATTGCACGTATTATAGGCCACCAAATGCCTATGAACGTATCACGTACGCGCGACTAAACAATGGGTAGGTACCATAAAAATACACCAATTTCTATACCTTACGCTTTGGGTAAAAAACAGCATTGAGGCGCACTATTTTAGAGTTATTTATCTCAATTGAAAATAACAAAAAACATTTTCTGAAATATATTTGGTGAATTAAAATAAAAAATCACAAAGATAAATAATGGCCATGTTTAGGCTCTTTTCATATTTAACACTATATTATTTTTGTTATTTTATATTTTTAATTAATATTTTAATTAAGAATCTTATGTAAGCTGTACAAAAGAATAAGCTAATGAAATATTATAATACGAGTATAGCACATAAAAGGTTTTATTTTACAAAAAATGGCGCTATATAAATTATCCCAAATCATGATTACTATTATTATCATGTAAAACAAATTAATAGAAAATTCCTAAATAATGTAGTTGTTTTTTTGTTAGTAATTTTATACATTATAAAAAAGTTATTTTAGAATTTAGTGTAAATTATGAACTAGCACAGTTATGAAAATATAATTTAAAAACATATAAATTGTTTTTATGTTTATTCAATTTATAGAGAAGCAATTACCTTATATTATGGAAATATAATTATAATGTAAATAAATGTATTTAAAATAATTTTTTAGAGTTTCATTGTGTTTTAAATACAAATACGAGTACAATGTTTAGTAACATGCAAATAAGTACATTGCAAAACGCGAAGTAAAACAATTTGTTTTATAGTAAATTTAGTTTGTATTATACATACATGTACATTTGAAGCTATTTAACAATCAATTATCATAAACATAAAAAATACAATTTTTTTGTTGGTTGGAATACCTAATTGTAATTTTTCTTAAAAAAGCCGTACATAAAATACAAAAATTCAGCAAAAAATAAAGTGGTGACATCAATGTAAACAGCGTTATTTCATTGTAAAAAATGCATCAAAAAGGTGATAAAACAAAATGCTAAGTTTTTTGGGTGGTCAGTATAGCTTTTATGTGTATTGATGTATTGACAGAATTGGAGAGACTCATTTGACGAAATCTTCTATTGAAAATAATATGAACGTTTTGTAGGTAGGTACTATACTAATAAATATATTCTTAAATGGTAGGTACCACAAACTTTATAGACTGGCAAGAATTTGCAACGCTGTCAATACTGTCTCAGTCGAACGCAAGTTACAAGTTATTTGTGTGTAGAGTGAGATGTCAAAATAAGAATATATTTAGTTGTTTTAAATATTAATTTGTCCGATAATAATTCCTACTGACTTGCAAATTTCAATGTCAAAATGTTTTTTTATTCCTTGTTTTATTTTTTGTTATGTTTATTTCTCTTTTATCCACCGGTGGAGTTCGTGACCGCTGGCTTAACCATTCCAGCTTTATTTTCAAAATTCCTGGGGTCTGAGGGCACGTCTTTTATAGATTACCACATCAAGAGAATCATCGTTACACAGATCGTTCACGCCTGTTTACCTCTGGGATACATGATTGGATTGTATTTTAACGATCCAAAGACCTTCCCATCATTTTATAAGACAACAAATGTTCTCGAAGACTATGTCTGTTTTGGTTGTCTCTTGTACCTGACCATTTCCGTAGTTTTAATAGTTTACACTGCATTGAAAATTCTTGACTGGAGTAGAGACTCGTGGGCAAGTCATCCAGTTCGTGTCAATCTAGAGAAATTTTGCAGTTCAAGATACCCAGATTGGAAATCGTTAGTTGCGGATGTAAATGTGGAATTCCGAAGGTGAGCATTTAATACATGATTGAGGCTGTTTGAACAAATGAGATGCAACTCTTAGATCATTTAAATTATGATGAATGTCTTAGTGATTTAAACCTGTTAAACGGGGAGTTCACTTTTAAAGTACGCAACATACAACAAGCGCAAACTTTTTCACTAGGACGTGTCAGTACGTCACGCCTGGTGGACGGTAGGTTCAAATATTTTATTTATCCTTAAAATAAATGAAAATACTGAAATATGTATTTTTTCATTTATTTATATATAAATCATAAAGGAAAATACAACATTACAAACAAATAGAAAATAATTCATGTCGAGACATGTATGGATGACTAATTACCGTTGTTGTTGGAAAATATAGGTTGCGCCCATTCTAGGGCGCATCATATATTTACAGGACCTATTCATATGTCCTACCCATACCCGATCTTTTTTACGTTCGACGTATTTATATGTCACACTCGGTTAACAGGTTAAGAAAAAATACTTTAAAATTCACATATCTTTTAAAAACAAGGATTTTTACTAAAAACATTTTATATTTTGTATATTAAAAGCATCGTTAACTTTGTGGTATGGTAATATAACACTCCCCTTATCATTCTTCGTCACTTTGTTCTAACACTCTCTTTATCATTCAACGTTTAATTTAAAGTGGTAGGTATTACACAAAGTGAATGATGAATGATAAGATACACATTATTCTTCAATCTTCATCTATAAAACAATAAAAAAAGTGTTTTCATTCGCTCCTAAACGTGTAAAAACTCCTTAAACAACATGAATAGGTGTTTTTTATTGTTATAATTTTCCTTGAATCAAAAAAAATAATATTATGAGATTAATACATATATAAATGGTCTGTATTAAGGTGGAGACTTTTCGGAGCATTTCGTCGTAACATAACGTCGTAACATTGCTCGAGGCGAGCATCCGAAACTATGGGTGGAGCGCTCGGCTCGCTATACTGACTGCCTGAATGCTCGCATCGTAACATGTTATGTATGACAAAATGCTCCGGTCAGTCTTTACCCTTGCATTATAGTTTATTTGCTTTCATCCCAAGTATTATCTTCTGTGCAGAAGTGTCTGTATGAACATATTATATTAAAGAAATTACATACTAGTAGTCCACTTGCAAACCACGTTATGTTAAAAAATTAAGTTTTTTAGAAAATGGCTCCAATTGGTAGAAAATTAAAAATATTAACCTCCATATTTAATATAATCTGCCAAAACTCTTTAAGTTAGGAATAAAATGGAATAGTAAAATCAATACTCTTGCAAAAAACGTTATGCCGATCGACAGTTCACTTTCTAAAACCTCTTAAAAAAGCTCATATCGGTAAAAGATTTAATATTCTACCGCCTGCCGGCTTTCCTAAAAACTAAATTTTTTAACATAACAGGGTTTGTGAGTGGACTACTCATATCGCTCGCTCCTTTCAACAACGTCATATATCAAAAATCGTCAATTTTCAGTTTTGCATGTTTTTGGAATGCCTAGAAAATGTTCTTTATCCCAGCAAAAGCGGCATATTTTTAACTTAATATTTATCCGCTGCAGGCCAGAAAGTGTTGTTTTTGCATTTTGAAGAAAAGGCATTGTTTAATAATTTTTTTAGAAATACTAAAGATTTTTCAAACCTTCAGGTGTTACCTAAAAAGATTTGTTGCACAGTAAAAAGTTGAATAAGTGGCTTCATATTTATTTTTAATACATTTCATTATGTTCTTGAGCTTTAAAAACGATCTCCTGAAAAATCAAGTTTTTTGTTGAAAGGAGTGAGCGATATGTGCTTCCATGTCAAAGTATTATTGGTCTGTATATGTCTTTTTAACTTCTTTCAGATTCGATAAAGTGTCAATACAAACTAACTCGGCATCAAAAGTTTATGTGACTGATAACTGGATTATTAAAATAGGAATGTATAATGTTTATTTCGCTCATCAAAATGATGCAATATTATTTGTAAATAATGTAAGTTGACTTTGTTTATTAATGTAAGGGGGGGGAATAATGTAAGTCTGTCTCCGTAGTGTAATGGTCAGCATGCTCGGTTACCGTTTTGGAGGTCCCGGGTTCGATTCCCAGGGGGGGGGTCAAATAAATATAAATGATTTTTTTTCACTTTTAAGGTGGGCACTGATCGGAGCATTTCGTCGTAACGTAACATGTGCTGCGAGCATGTGAACATCGGATGGACTACTCGGAACGAGAGACGAGCAGCTCGGCTCGCTGTACTGATAGACAAAAAGTAAATTTTGTATAGAACGAATCCTCGCTTCGTAACATGTTACGTTACGATGAAATGATTCCGGTCTGTTCCCACCATAATATTTATTTAATATTATCCTGGACTGGTACCTGAAGCGGAGAGCTGATCATCTTTTCTTCATGTGTGAACGATCGAGATAACACTGTGTTTATCCCTTACTGGTCCAATGTCGAATCTCATTGGACATCGATTTTTTGCTCTTAGGTCCCATGTCGGATGTTATTAGACATTAGTATTATTTATTTAAATTCCAAGCTTACATTTTTGTCACTCGTATCTATTATAACAGTATGTGGAGCAGAAGACAAAAGATTTTTCCCAATTGGAATGTAACTGTCTACCTAAATTTTTTTTTTTAATTTTGGGGGACCGGAAAGGGTTAAATGATGCAGTGCCGTATGCACCATTGGGGTGCAGATAAGGATTAATGTAAGGAGTCACAAATTAAATCCTCTTTTGAATATTGAAGTTAACCTTTGCTTTATTTTCAGAGTGATACTCACCAGTTGACCCCAACTGGCGTTGGGGAGGCACAGTTCATCAATATAGAAGTCAGATCTGTTGAAAGCAAATTTTCACCTTCTTTCAATTTTCGACTGATATCTGAAGATTTCAAGGAGTTACAAGACAAGGTCACAAGACCTATCATCATTTTACCTGACATTGTATTTCACAAAACACTTATTGACAAGTTCATTGATGTCTTCAAGGAACACGTTCAAATGAATGATACATATGTAGTTATCGAGGTGAGTCGACACACTACAAGTTGGGAAGATGCCCAATTGCGACACTGAGGCAGTGTTGCCATATGCCAAACCAAAAAATCTGAATTAAACAGTCTAGAAATCTGTATAAAATCTGTATAGAATCAATAACCCAAAATCTGTGTAGGTGCCTATTTGCCATTGCTTTGAAATTTTGATACAAATAGCACGATCTGTTAAACAGAACTCACAGTATGCATATTCTTCACTCTTTTCACTTGTTTCTAAACAAGTCTTTATCTTCCAGCCAGTACTGATTAAAACGTTGCGTATTTCGCGACGTGTATAAAAAATGAACACTTAATCGCATGGAAAAAATATACAAGTTTTGGGGAATCCTGCAGTACGCTGCGTAAATTGCGTAATGTTCCGTGACAATACATAATAGTACCCTACCCAATAATAAATAACGCACTCCAATATAAAACAAATTGTCACTTACTTTTCATCAAATGTTAATCGTGCTCGAATCTATACATATTTTCATTCTTCTGTTTTATCATATACTATGTCCAATTCCAAAAATCCGTTTAAAACTAAAACTACTACCTAAGAGTAAAATCTGTAACGGCAGCCTAAAATCTGTATCAATACAGATAAATCTGTACATATGGCAACACTGAACTGAGAATGCAGACTCATTAACACATTAACTACCAAAACCCGACTAGTTGGGTTTTTGCTGCCAACCGTAAACGACCAAGCACCGATTAGTCGGTTTTTATACCCTACGTACTGAAATAACTTTCACAAGTATGTAAATCACTTAATCTATTCTAAATTTGAACTAAATTTTTATTTTTAATTTTTAAAAAAGAACATTTACTACAAACTGAAAATTTAACAGTAAATATGCACTTTTATTTGTCAAAATTTTACATGTTGAAGACAATATTATTGCAATTGAAATTGACAGCAAAGAATATTGTACTGTGATTCATTCTAGAATCATTTAGATTTATTAAAAATATTGCCTTTAATATGTAAAATTTAAACAAATAATATTTTTTGTGCATACTTATTTTAAAAAAATCAGTTTGCAGTAAATATCCCTTTCAAAATTGAAATTGATATAGTGATTCACTAAAGTGTCAGAATTATTTCCAGTATATAGGGTAGAAAAAGTGACCAATTATTATTTGGTCGTTTACGGTTGTTAGAGAAAAGCCTACCAGTCTGCTTTTGGTACTAAATGTAATAAAAATCACATTAATCAAAAGATTAGAACATACATTATGGATTTTTTGTTGTTGTTAAATTTAGCATTTTTTGCTATTAGTACCAATTTGTTTTTTTTTTATGGTAAGTCTTGGAAAATTATTTGGTAAATAAAGTGTTAAGATCTTAGTCAAAGGGTTAAGAGACGTGCACCCGTCTCTTCCTAAGAACAATTACCACACCAGCATACAGTACAGTCCCGATCTTCCGAGGTCGGGTCAGCCGGGAAACGGATTATCCAAGACACTTGAGTCATTGAAAAAATATTTTATAAAAACAAATATATTTCACAATAGTACTTATTATTTCGAATTAAGGGTTGAGGGGTGAACACATTTCGGCAGTGTAAAGGCAAAGGGAACACATGTTCGGTAGTGTAAACCTGTCTCAGACCAAATTTTACAGGAGAGCAAAAACAAACTTGTGAAATTAAATAACTCATTTGTTTTATATATTTTTATATGTACATATCACAATAAAACTTAATAAGTATTGCAACTACAGCTATATACTTTTGCCAGATTATGGAATACACTATTTTAGACATTTTGTGGAACAAACTTGGAAAATTAAAAATTTGAAAGATATACAACCCTTTGCCATTACACTACCGATTTGTTGTCCCAGTGATAGAATTATAGTATCTCACTTCGATGTTATGTTAGTGGCTTAAAATATTTGTTAAATACCTTGATAACTTTTTTATTATTTCTATGTCGTCATAATATTTACGACAAAAATTCTACAACCTTATCTGTGCGATTTATCCTATGAATGATCCATTGTTTTGATATTAGAGTACGGATTCACTGATTCATCTTCTTAAATGATTTCATTCTTCTTAAATGATCTGATCTTACCCACCTCTGTTCCTAATTATACTTTGTGATATCATACTTAAAAAAAAACCTTTTCAGGTGCATAATACCCATTTTTAGGTTGGTTGTCTCTAGTCACGCTGTCAACCCATGTGTCTTACTAAGCAAGTAGATATACATCTCATATACATCTCAACACAGGCCATGCCTAAAGAGCCGTAATACATATAATAAATGTATATATGAAATGAATATGTATATTTGAATGTATCTATGTATTATGAAAAAAAAAAAAACATAAGCGCGTATAGTGCAGTTGTAAATTTATCATGTTTTCGGATTAACGAGGAAATCGATTACAAAGGAATTTTTTCACCATTCATCCTAGAAAATCTGGAGTATACTATACAAGCAACAGTTCACACCATTGCCAAAGCTCTATTCATACATTCATTCTGGGTGGTGGTTAGTGCCTGTCAAGGTTCCAGACAACACAAGACCTATTATTCACATACTCACATTTACATAAAATATTTATCTCGTGTGTATGCTAAACTGGCAGTGCACAACGGAGTCCTGGTTCCAACTCTAATGTATGGAAGTGAAACATGGAGTTGGCAAAAGAAGGATGAAAGTAGACTGAATGCAGTCGAAATGCGATCTCTCAGAAGAATGTGCGGCAAAACGATGTATGATAGATGTGCGAATAGTGAAATAAGGAAGGAATGCAAAGCTGAGATAAGCATTATCGATAAAATTAAGAAAGGTGTGTTGAGATGGTTTGGACACGTGGAACGAATGAGTGACGAAAGAACGGTAAAACAAATTTATGAGGCGAATGTTAGTGGGAAAAAAAGCAGAGGAAGACCGAGAAAAACATGGCACGATCAGGTATGCCAAATACTTGAAAGTGGTCAGGTTAGGAGTCGTAACAATCGGCGGGTATGTATGAGGAGATGCATGAACATGGAAGAGGCGAAGAATGTTTGCAAGGACAGAGTGGTGTGGCGCTCTATTCTCTCTGCCTACCCTTGCGGGGAAGCGGCATGATGGTTAGTTAGTTAGTATTTATCTCTAAGAATGCAGGTCTAGTATTCTTTAGAACAGATTTAGCTACATTGACTCTTAAATAATAATAATATGCAAGATGATGTTTATTTTATTTTTTATGTATTGAAGATTATAAATATGATAATTTTTTTAATGCATTTCTCACAAACATTTCGTATTTTACTATTTTATTTTATTGATCTGTAAATATAATAAATACCAAAATATTTGTATACCAATATAGGTTCACATTGTATTGGTAAAAGTATTCAATTATTCTTGTAAAGCAAATAAAGTAAATTCTAACTTAAATATTAAATTTAAATTTGTTTTTTAGGAGCCGGATATGTGTTTAGGATGTATGCAAGCGAGGTCTAACGTAAAAATATTGAAAATGTGTTTTGGAGCTGCTGAAATTCAACAAATACATCCAAGGCCTCCACAATGCACCGAGTGCAATTGCAGGTAATTAAAAAAAAAATCTTTTTGGGGAAAAACTGTTAACACATTTCGGACGGGCGTTTTTTATATCTGCGGACTGCTGGCACCGAGATTTGATAATTGTGTACAAACATAGGTGCCCGCAGGGAGGGGGAACAAAAGGGGGCACTTGCCCCCCCTGGATTGATTGAAAATAGTCAAATAATGTTACTTTTATTTATGTGTTAATAAAAAAAATTGTTACTATAGTATGGGCGTTTGTCCACTACACAGAATTTTACCGTCCGGCACGTCAGTTAGTGTTTTAAAACGATGATTGGCTTGGATGGGCTTGTGCTTTTGTCCATCTTTCTTTGGATCGGAGCTCTTGATCAGTGCGTGAACACGTTACGCGTATATTTGATCACGCTAAACTGTCATATTCGCTTTCATTTTTCAAAAATGGACTGCCGGATGGTAAAATTCCGGGTAGTGGACAAGCGCCCTATGCCCTTCATTACTGTCCGTCGTTTGTCATACAAATACGCTACAGTAAATTAAAACTCATCATATCAGCCCGTTGAGGTCCACTGCTGGACATAGGCCTCCCCCTTCCGCCTCCACTCCTCCGGATCCCGTGCCGTCCCCATCCACTGTCTTCTAGCAAACTTCCTGATGTCGTCCACCCATCTCATCGGTGGACGTCCTTGAGGCCTCTGGTTCCTCGGTCTCCACACCAGAACGCGTTTCGTCCATTTGTCGTCGGTCATTCTGGCTATGTGACCGGCCCATTTCCACTTCGGCCAAGCAATTCGCTCTACCACGTCACAGAGCTGTGTCTGGCGTCGGATCCGACGCCAGAAATTAAAACTACATTAAAACAATACTAAAAATATTTTGCCACCCCCTCTAGAAATTTTTATGCGGGTGCTCATGTGTAGGTACATATAGTTTAGATCTTAACAAAATGATTAGTACATAATATTCATATAAATACATTAACTTTCTTATTGAATGTAATATGTACCTTCTTTTCTGAGGCGGGCGCAGAAGGTAAAAATATCCTTCCTGTAAGGACAGGAAGCATCAATTGACCAAACGGGTAGAAATACCTTTCCCGTCCATAGTTTGTTAATTCTGGGTATTTATAGCGCTTATGACCTGTCATAGGCTGGTTAAGTGGTACCCATTATTGACAACCACACGACTCAAATATCATAAATCTTATTACGCTTTAAGTTTGAGTTCTCGGTTGGTTTGGGAAAGCTTTTATTTAGCAGAGACCCTTTTATTAGGATGTATGCAAGATCCTAACCGGATTATTTTACATACTGGGAGATGCCTGAAAATATGATATTTTTTTTATTATCTAGCTTTTAATTTGACCAGATTATTTTATACCCAGACATTCATATTCTTCTTCGACATTGAGATGTCAAAAATTTAAAACATAACCCCTAAGTGGAGAAACCCAGATTTCTGAAGAAGGATTTGGACACACCTAAAAATGTTAATTACATACTTGTTTCAGCCTTCTTCTTATATCCAGTATTGAACAAAGGTTCCATCTTGAACTTCCATAGTTCTCTATTGGACGAGTCCAACGTCCGATATTAATTATTAATGTACTTTAAATTATAAGCTTAAATAATAAAAATTTAAATGGTATTTTCTGGCGTTTCTCATGTGTGTGATTGTAATCCAGGATTCGGACCTCACATACTAATATAAGAGTTTCTGCTTCATAAAAAGCTTCTTTACATCTCACCAATAGATGTCTCTAGTGAAGATCTAGTGATTCAAGAACAAGGTTTCTAAATTGGTTGATATATATATAGAACTTCCAAGAATTTGGGTAGTGTGGTTGTCAATAATGGGTAGAATTGGTGAATGTTACACGTGTGTAAAGTGATCACTTAAACCAGCCTATGATGGTCGTTAGCCCCGTAAATGCCCAGACTTCCATATCCTTCTTCATCTTTGATGAGATGTCAAAAAATAATATAATTATTAATGTGTTATTTATTTTAGGCCCATGTGGTGTTTGGACTGTTTGGCGCGCTGGTTTGCCTCGAGGCAGGATCCAAACCAGATGGACCATTGGTTGAGCAATAAATGTACGTGCCCCGTTTGTAGGGCGACATTTTGTTTATTGGATGTGAGACTGGTCCAATTATGCTAGTCCTTAATGAAAACAATACTCGCAAAAAAAATTACATCATATGACTTATTTACAGAAATTGATATTTTTAATAAATAAATTACAAATTGAATAATTTTGTTTTTATTTCATAACCCGCACAAACATTTTTGAACTCATTAATTTATTTGGCAGTCACTTTGTGTTAAAATCTATCCATTTTTAATATAAGTTTTACTTAGTATAAACCACTATTTCTTAAAATCTATTGTCACACGTGTTTTGATGCATTGGTGTTTGAAAATGCAGAATGTATCAAAACACGTGTCACAACAGATAAAAAAAAGAAATAGTAGATTTTACTAAGTAAAACTAAATAATTTTTTTTTAACTCCTTATATTTTTACATCACTGACTCTTGAGGTTATTTATTTTTGTTTTCAAATTATTTCCTTGCATTATATATTTTTTTTACAACCTTAATTTGCTTTTTGTTGATTCCTACTGGTATATAGGGCACTATTTAACTAACTGATACGCCGCTTCTGTGCAGGGTAGAGAAATATGATGACACACTACTCTGCCTTTGTAACATTTTTACTTCTTCCACACTCATTAATGTATGTAGATCTAACTACAAGATCCAAAACACATTAAACAAAACCTAACGCATACTCCTTTTGGTCAAAAGAACTTTGATTATTATGCAATAAAGTTGTACAACCTGCTTCAATTAT